>NW_024080633.1:3993536-4321036 GCF_003009895.1 Hyaena hyaena
AAACCATGAGAGACTCTTGAATGCTGACAAAAACTGAGGACTGATGGATGTGGGGAGGAGGGGGGGATGGGCATAGAGGAGGACACTTATGGGGATGAGCACTGAGTGTTATGTGGAAACTAATTTGACAATAAACTATTTGTAAAAAAATAAAAAAATAAAATAAAAAAAATAAAAAAATAAAATAAAAAAAAAAAAAAAGGAGAAGACCTTCCCCCGGATGCCCCGAGGGCCTGAATTCACATGGAAACTGAAGGGCTAACGTGGGCACTGCATTTTCGGAGATGCAGGGACAGGTGCGTCCCAGAGCCCCCCGGACTCTGCCCTCACACTGAGCTGCCCTCAAGGCGGCTCCCCTTCAGTGGCATCAAACTTCCCAAGACTGTGGCAGGCCACCGGGAAGCCACCGTGGGAAACACAACATGCCAGAGGCATGGAAACTCCAGCCCTGGTTTGCTAACTGGGAGAAGCCAGGACCAGGAGAGGCCAGGTCCAGGGGAGGCCAGGACCGAGGGAGGCCGGGACGGGGAGAGGCCGGGACCGGGGGAGGCCGGGACCAGGAGAGGCCGGGACCGGGAGAAGCCGGGACCAGGGGAGGCCTGGACCAGGGGAGGCCTGGACAGGGGAGGCCGGGACGGGGAGAGGCCAGGACCAGGAGAGGCCAGGACCGGGGGAGGCCAGGACCGGGGGAGGCCGGGACGGGGAGAGGCCAGGACCGGGAGAGGCCAGGACCGGGGGAGGCCAGGACCGGGGGAGGCCAGGACCACGGGAGGCAGGGATGGGGAGAGGCCAGGAAGCCACATGAGCTCCTGAACACGAGTCTCCTTGATGACAACATGAGGTTCACAATACCTGCTTTCCAGGGTTGTTGTTGTTTTTTTTAAGTTTACTTATTGTTGGGGGGGGAGGGGAACAAGTGTGAGCTGAGGAGGGGTAGAGAGACAGGGAGAGAGAGACTCTCAAGCAGCCTCTGTGCTGTCAGTACACAGCCCGACTCAGGGCTCCATCCCACGAACGGTGAGATCATGACCTGAGCCTAGATCAAAAATCAAATGCTTAGCCAACTGAGCCACCCAGGTGCCCTGGGGTTGTTTTGAGTTCAGTTGAAAGACTAATATGGGGTTAGCAAGTGCCTGGCTCACCCTAGGCACTTCATAGATGTTAGCTAAAGGAAACTAAGTCATTCCAAAAAAGCAGAATTAACTGGTGAGCCCTGACAGTCATGTCCTCCCAGCCCTTAAGGCTGAGGCACAGACCCAGGAGGTGGATTCTAAGCACAGAGGGGACTGTGAATCCATAACTCAGGGTGAAACCCAGTAATGGGCCAGCGTTTAGACCCCCCACTCCCTCTCATGCGCTGCAAGGCTGGGTGGCTCACTCACCCACTCTGGGCCACATTTCCCTTATGTGGATTGGGAAAACACGTTCCTGCCTCACAGGACCGTCATCAAGGAAAGGAAGTGATGCCACTGCATTCCCGGGACCCAGGACAATTTCCTTCCTTCTTCTCCCTTCCCACCTGGCCACATTCCTTGCTTCAGACTAAGCACAAAGGAGTATTTGACGTTATGAAGTCTCCATAAAATCACGCCCTGACACAGTCCCTCTGCTGCAAGCACGCGGAAGTGGCAGGTAAATGCTGGGCTCACACACAAGATAATCATCTCTGTGCATGACAGGCAGAATGTCGACACAAAGCACTACGTGGGTCTGGGAGGCCAGGAGTGCTGGGCGGGAAGCGCATTCAAGGGCAGCAGACACCCGTGTCCCACACGGGACAGGAGAGGGGATCCAGGCCGACAGCCGGACGCCAGGGGATGGCATGAGGCCCCCTCCGTGAAGGCAGAACAGCAGAACAAAAGCACCTGCTGTCCAAGGCCACGGCTGAGTGGGGAGCTCTGGGCTAGGCAGAGGCAACCACAAACTACTACAGGGGGCGCAGGGAGGAGAGAAGGCAACAAAAAACAAGACAAAAACTCCCCTCTTGGAATGAGCCCGTACACCAGAATCCCAAAACCTGAAGACAGCTAATGCGTAGAAACCTCACCAACATCAATGCTTGTGTCATAAATTGTTCCAGAAAAGATAAAATGAGTATCAAAGAGCGATGTGACAAGGACTTTAAAACAGGAATGCTTCAAATATTCAAAGAGACAGATGCAGGAAAAAAAAAAACACACATTCATTGGCAATAAACAAGAAATTCTCAGACAAAGTGGACAGGAAAAACAACAACAACAACAAGGTAGGGGAAAGGTAAAAAAAAAGTGAAAAAGTAAATAGCTAATGGAAGAAAAATATACGCATATGACAGATAAGTTTTATTTGTATTTTTAAATTTAAAAAGTTTAAGTTTATTATTGGGGTGGGGGGTGCAGAGAAGCAGAGAGAGACAGAATCCCAAACAGGCTCCATGGTCTTAGCACAGAGCCTGATGTGGAGCTCAAACTCATAAACCATGAGATCGTGACCTGAACTGAAATCCAGAATTGTACACTTAACTGACTAAGCCACCCAAGTGCCCCTATATATTTTTTAAAGTTTTATTTATTTATTTTTGAGAGTGAAAAAGAGCATGCAGAGAGGCAGAGAGAGAGAGAGAGAGAGAGAGAGAGAGAGAATCCCAAGCAGGCTGCACACACTGTCAGCACAGAGCCTGACGCAAGGCCTGAACTCATGAACTGTGAGATCATGACCTGAGCTGAAATCAAGAGCAGGTTGCTTAACCAATTAAGTCACCCAGGTGCCCCCCTCCCATAATAAGTTTTACAGACTGGAGACAGAAGGTCTCAAATTTCTCCTTTAGGAAAGAGTGGACAGAAGATATAGGCAGGCACCCACAAATATTACTTGAAAATGGCCCTCAAACATAAGACCTCAACTTTCTTTAATATTAATGCAAATAGTGTGATAATGGAGTAAAAATTAAAACTATTTGGAGACAGCATTTCGCACCCACCTGCTTGGCAAAAGTTCAAAATCCTGACACTGTGGTCTGCCCGAGAGGATGTGGGGAGTCAGGCACTCTCTTAATTGTGGGTAGAGGGCAAAATGGCAAACAGTGATGGGAGGGAATTTGGCAACACATGACAAAACTGTTTATGCTATTATCCACCAATCCAAATCTAGAAATGTGACATGAACATATGCCTCTAACAACACAAAAATATATGTGACTCCTAAGGTGACTCCCCACAGCACTATTTACAATTGCAAAATGTTGGAATCTATCTAAATAATATACAAGCATAGACTGGGGAAATAAACTAGAGTGCATCCACAAAAATGGAATACTATGCAGCTGTAAATTTAAAAAAAAAGAATGAGCTCTTTCTCCACGAACTAATAGGGCATAGCATCCAAAATATATCTTCAAGTGGAGAAAGAGAAGGTGCAAAAGTACTTTATCTTTAGTGTAAGAAAAAAGGGGAGGGATGCCTGGGTGGCTCAGTCATTTGAGTGTCCAACTCTGGACTTTGGCTTAGACCATGATCTCACAGTTCATGAGTCTGAGTCCCCCATTGGGGTCTGTGCTGACAGTGTGGAGCCAGCCTGGATTCTCTCTCTCCAACTCTCTCTCTGGCCCTGCTGCCCATGCTCTCTCAAAAGAAACAAACTTAAAAAAGAAGAAAGGGGAAATAGATAAACCTGATTTTTTTTTTTTTTCAAAAAGAAACACAGGAGGAATAAACCAGGAGACAACGAAACTGGTTACCCAAATACAGGTGGGCACATGTGGTTGGCAGAGAGAACAGAGGAGAAGGATAGAGGGAGGGCTGACACTTCTCTGAGTGTATCTTTTTAAGTCCCAGAAGTATGCTAAAGCACATCAAGAAAATAAAATCAACAAGGATGAAGAAAAAGAAACTGAATGCAAATCAAAAGAAAGGAATTTAATCATATTTCAAATGAATAACATAAGTACACAGGGGGAGGCTAGAGAACCAATATGAATGACTTTTGAATATTATGACTTACATACCCTCAAACAAACCTTCAACTCTCCTCAGTGGGTTGGTTTGCATAGTGGTAGGGATGGAACAGTTCCAAAACTATTTTACAGGCAGTCTAGGATTGAGCAAACAAGTAAATGCATGATGTTGAGGACAGACAGGCTTCTCTCAATGGAAGAAGGGTTCAAAGAATATGAAATGGGGGAAGGAGACGAAGAATTCAGTGGGATTCGAAGGGAAGAAATTTGGTGGATAATAGGAAAAATTGGAATATGGATCACAGACTAAAGTATTGTATCGATGTTAAATTTCTGAAACTCATAACTGTATTGCATTGACTTAAGAGAATAGATTTTTTCTTAGAAAATACCCATACTGGGGCGCCTGGGTGGCTTAGTCGGTTAAGCGTCCGACTTTCGCTTGGGTCATGATCTCGCGGTTCGTGGGTTCGAGCCCCGCGTCAGGCTCTGTGCTGATGGCCAGCTCAGAGCCTGGAGCCTGTTTCAGTCTGTGACTCCCTCTCTCTCTGACCCTCCCCTGCTCACGCTGTCTCTCTCTCTCTCTCCTAGAAATAAATAAAACATTAAAAAAAAAAAAAAAAGAAAGAAAATACCCATACTGAATATTAAGGGGTAAAGAGGCATGATGTGTGTAATCCATGCTCAAATAGTTCAGAAAATGAACAATAATCTATATATAATTTATTTAATCATTTATACATAAAAGTATATATGTATGTGAGTCTATATTTAAACACACAATATACATACACGTACATATACATAGCAAGAGAGGGCAACTACGGTAAAATATTTAAAAACCTCATAAACTGAAAAGAGCTTTTTTATGATGCTTTCTGTAACCTTTAAATTACTTCCATTACTTTATTACTTTTTTGTATATTTTAGAGAGAGAGAGACAGAGCATGCAAATTGTGGAGAGGGGTAGAGGAAGAGGGAGAGAGAATCTTAAGCAGGCTCCATGCCCAGCACAGATCCCAATGAGAGGCTTGATCCCATGACTCTGGGACCATGAGTTGAGTCAAAATCAAGAATCTGACGCTCAACCGATTGAGCCAGTCAGGTGCACCGTGACAGGTGTTTAAATTCCTTTAAAACAAAAAGTTAAATACTCTTTTAAAAACAAATATCTTGCAAATAAGAATCAAAGTAAAATTCCAAACATGGGGTAACTGTAAGAAAAGAATATTTGAGGAGCACCTTAGTGGCTCAGTCGGTTAAGTATTGACTCTTAACTTCAGCTCAGGTCATGATCTCACATTTGTGAGATCAAGATCCATGTTGGGCTCTACGTTGAGTGTGGAGCCTGTGTCAGTTTCTATCTCTCCCTCTCTCTCTGCCCCTCCCCCTACTTGTGCTTGCTCGCTCTCTAAATAAATAAATAAATAAACATTTAAGAAAAAATATGTGCAGAGGCAATAGGTGAGTGTTTTCTAGAACTCTGAAAAAAATTCAAGTTCTTAGTTTGAAAGAACACTCAGGTTATTTAGCAAGATAAATAAATAAATGATAGTGAAACTGCAAAATGTCATGGGTAAAGATCTTAAAATTCAACCTAGAGGGGAAAAAAACCCCACATTATCAAAAAGGGTTGACAGACTGATAGCAACAGTGATAACACTAGCCTGGAAAGAAAAAGGAACTTCTAGCATCAGAATGACGAGAATAAAATGTCAACCAAGAATTTTATACCCAGCTAAAACAACATTTAAAGCCCTAAGTAAATGAACATTTTCAGATATCCCAATGCTAACAGCATTGATATACCAGAGTCTGAAGAACTATAAAGAGAAACTTCACCATATAAAACAGCTAATTCAGAAGAAGACATAGGACACAAGAAACAAAGTTCGTCTTAAAAATTTTAAATAAATGTGATGACTGGCTATAAAAATAATAAACATAATCTTCGGTGTTTAACAACACTGGGTGCACAAAACAAAAGCAAGATGTCCAATGAGAATTTAAAGCCAAGTAGTGTCCTCCTTGCTGTATTCAATAGGAGGACATCATATTTGTTTGAAAAAAACTTTATAGTTGAGTATGTATGCTAAAATTTAAGGCTACAAATACAGTCTGTGGCTGGCTTCCAAGTCAGTCCAGGGAGAGGGAACCTATAAAATGTACAATTCAATTAAAAAGCTTGAAAATATCAGGGAGTGGGGATGGGAGAAGGAGAAGAGAAAAAAATGCAAAATAAAAGAAAAAAATCAAAATATATTAATAACCACATTAATCTGAGAGATTAGATTAATATATCAAAAAATAGAGATAATCCGATTAAATAAAAGATGAAAGAATCCAGGCAGGTGAAGGATTCTCTAAGGAGGGACCCTTCAGGAAAGAAAAGGTCATCTTAGCTCAGCTGCAGGGAGAAAGAAAAGTGGCCAATCAACCAAGAATTGGAGGAACGACTCCAAAAGTATCAAGAAATGACATGTGGTTGTCAATGTGCAGGAAGCAAAGATGTGTCAGGAAATGCACTACAGTTTGTAAGATACAGAAAGAGAAATTGGAAAACACAGGAAGTGCCCTTGGATGGGGGAAAGGCAAAACTAAAGGGCTGGATGGGGCCACAGAGGACTGGACAGATGAGGGACAGACCGCAGGAGACTTCTACCATATAGTGTCAGTTTTCAGGAAACACAGCCAGGCCAGGCAGGACTCAGGGTCTTTGCCCAAATTCCCCACCAAGACCATGTCAAGCCTCAGGCAGAGAAGAGCACCAACCTTCCTCTGGACAGGGAGGAAGGAAGGGACAGTGTAGACAGATCTCAGAGAATGCTACCCCCATCTGAGGGATGCATTGTCCTTGCTGCTTCCACACTTGCGTGGTCTCTCTCAGAAACTCAGGCAACTCTTTGACTATCACAGAGAGCAGGGCTGGGAGAGGTCTACGCCCGCCCAGAACAATCCAAAATGGAGACTTCAGGGTCAGGACAGCCTCATTCTCAATCCTTTCTCTCAATGGCTCATCATATGCAATGCCTCTATTTTGTCGGGTGCTTATACGATTCACATAGCTTCCCTCATCCAATTGTAACAACAGCCCTATAAGACATAATTTTACCCCCATTTTACAGAAGAGAAACCAAAAGCCAAGGTCATCATGGCATCAGAAAGTTCCAAGATAGGGTTTAACCTCCCCCATCTTGATTTCGAACTCGACGCTTAATTCAAGCACCAAGACTCAAATCTAACACTAGTCTTCAGCCCTCCCGGTGGTGTTGGCTCTGCTTTTCTTCCAAAGAGTTCAGTCTCTGCTAAACAATGCAGGAAGGAAATTTTGGACACTACACCCAGACCGGTGTCATGTGATGCTGTTCCCAAGCCAAGTTCATTTTGCTGTGTTATCATCATCTGTACACCTGGCTGGTGCCCCCACTGAACAGTTTGGGGAAGAGCCCAAGAGTTGCTCACCTCCGTGTCTAGGAGACTGAGCACAGTGCCTGGTGGATAGCAACTCGTCTGCAAAGCATTCATCGGGGAAACGAATGAGTGACAAACAAATGGAGCAAGCCCATCATATTACGTGCCAACCTCATAATTAGCACTTCTGACGTTGGGACGCATTCCGTATTCATTGCTCAATGTGTTGGTCACACTCCCACACCTGTGTATTAGTCCCGTGCCTGAAAACATTTGTTGTCTGAAATCAGGCTGATCTCACACCTACATGACTCATATCACATCGAGGCCTTCTGCACAGCAGCCGAGCGAGAGCTCACCTCTCAGAGACGCCCAGGGAAAGAGAGCAGTGTGAGTGCTATGAATTTTCCTTTCCTTGCACAGAAAGTAGTAACACCTTTTGGGGTCTGAGCCATCAGCACACAGAAGGAGGAGGTGGAGAGACTGAAGCCCTTCTCAGTACTGGAATGCCCATCTGCTGAGGGTCTTACACCCTCAGTGCAGCTCTGCTGTTACCTGCTTGGGAATTTTTCCAGAGCAGCCTCCCCTCCCCTTCTTGTGACTGTACATCCTTTTTTACAGCCTTTCTTTACCTTCCACCATCCATTCAGCACATAATCAGTGAGTGCCTATGACATGCCTGGCATCTGGGATACACTGAGAGGCAAAAACAGATAGGGATCCCGCATTCAAGGTTGCCTAACGGAACAGCCCACAATGATGGAAATGGTCTATATCTGCACTGCCCAATACAGTGATCGATAATCACGTACGGCTGTTGAAATTTTAAAATTTTTGTTTAATTTCAATTCACTGAAATCTAAACACATGTGACCAATGGCGTACTGGACAGTGCAGGTAGCCACGCTGCAGGATAATTATCTTGCATACCTTGCGAATCCTAACATACCTTTTCTCAAATGCCGGACTCCCTCCTCACCCTCAGACAGATTCATAAGGACAAGGGCCATGTTGGCCCTTCTTTCTTTTTTTAAAATTAAAAAAATTTCATATGTTTATTTATTTTTTATTTTTGTATATATATATAGAGAGAGAGAGAGTGGGGAAGGGGCAGAGAGAGAGGGAGACGGAATCCGAAGCAGCTCCGGGCTCTGAGCCGACAGCACAGAGCCTGACACGGGGCTCAAACTCTCAAACTGTGAGACGGTCATTCTTTAATCTCCAGGACCAGTGTGCCCAGCACACAGAAGTTGCTCGGTCACTGCTGAACCAGTGAATGAGCGGATAAATGAATAGCTGCTACACATACAATGGAGAACCTGTAGAAGCTTCTGTCCCCTGACGGAAGGAGAGCCTGAGTGCCAAAGGCCAGAGAGCAAGATAGGGGTATGCTGCTGGCCTCACAGGAAGATGCAAGCCTGGGCATGGCCCTTCCTGCTCATTCTCCCCACGGCTCCAGGCACCGCCAGCAGATTCGCAGAGAGAAGGGAGGGCTGGGACACCTCACAGGCAACGCACACCAGGGCACAGCGGCGGCTGCCTACCAGGCACTCTGTTCAGGCACAGACAACACCGCTCAGCTCCACGGCTGAGCAAATCCCTCTCGTTGTTGACTGCAGGGTTTGGGTGTTCCAGCTGCAGTTCTCAGAAGAGAAAGTGATAGTTCTTGTGCATGAGAGCCATTTCCTGGTCTGTGGTTGACTCACCAAAGATCCTTAAAGCGTCGTGGACCATTCTGAGAGCACGCTGAGCAGGGAAGGTTGGGGGAGGGGAGAAGCAACGTTTACATGTCCAGCACATTGCACGTCGGGGGGAGTCAGACTCAGCAGTTGGGGACAGCAGCATCTTTCAACAGAAGCACAGCTCAGAGGTCAGGACCTTTGGAGGTGGGGGCTGGGAGCTGTATTTGAAAAGACGCCCCAATCACTGAACCCACTGAGAGTTCAAAGTGCCCAATCTGCACCTGAACTCAATATACGGCTGAGCACCATCCCAGCCCCTAACTATTCCTGAATTCAAGAGAAAAGCCCAAATTGACAGGTCGATTTTTAAAAATCATACTTAGCAATGTTAGCCATCATCTGGCATGTTATAATGACACCTCCTAACATGCCATGAATTTTAGGAAAGTTGAAGTTCCAAGATTACTTGGAACTGTGGGGAGGGACGGATGGTACATCTTATGCTTACGGTCAGATAATGAAACGTTTCGGATAGGAGAGCCAAGCATGAATCTGACATGCGAAACACCTGATGAAAAATAACTCTGTCCACAGGTCATATCACATGTCCTGTGCCAAAACCCTTCCAGAACCATGCTGACCCCCAAAGCGCTACAGGCCAGAATCCTAGACCTCGGAGGGGCTCCCGGGGTCTGCAAAGTGCACAGTGACTCTGTTTAAAATCTACTGTCTCATCTTCTCTTGCCGTGGCTCTGCTCCCAACCCCTGCCTGCTGGCCTCACCTCTGACCTCACTCCTGCCCCTAAAACACCCTCCTCCCAGGAGAACTTGAAGTCTCAGGGGCTCCCTGACCCCCCACTCCCGGCCCACTGAGTCAGCTGCACCCTGGCCCCTGAATGCCATTTCCCTCAACCTTCACATATGGGATCCTCAGGGCCACCTGAAAGACTTCTCTTCCAGGAAGTTTGTCCCTTCCTCCCCACATGCCTGCTGGCCAACTGTCCAGCTCCTGACTTCGCAGCATGCTCAGCTTTGCAGCTGGTCATCTGGGACCTCCTGATCTCTTAATCGGCTTCATTAGCTTCAAATCCTCTGGAAGACGAGGTGAGCTCATAGCACACAGCAGACACCAGTAAGCCCCTCTTTAACAGAATTGTAGAAGCATTTTCTTTTTTCAATTTTATTTGAAAGAGAGAGAGAGAGAGAGAGAACACAAACCAGGGAGAGGGGAGAGAGGAAACAGAGAGAGAAGCTTAAGTGGGTTCCACGCTGACCCTTATGTGGGGCTTGATTCCATGGCCCTGGGATCATGACCTGAGCCAAAATCAAGATTTAGACGCTCAACCGACTGAGCCACCCCAAGAAATCATTTTCTTTCTTTAAATGTTTATTTATTTTTGAGAGAGGGAGAGGGACAGGGACAGGGAGGGAGGGAGGGAGAGTGAGAGAGGGAGAGCAAGCACAGGCAGGAGAGGGGCAGAGGGAGAGAGGGAGACACAATCTGAAATAGGCTACAGGCTCCAAGGTGTCAACACAGAGCCCAACATGGGACTTGAACTCACGAACCATGAGATCATGACCTGAGCTGAAGTTGGATGCTCAACCAACTGAGCCATCCAGATGCCCTCCCCCCACTCAAGAAATCATTAGCTCTCCTCCGAGCTCCCAGATAACTCCATCTCTCAGGAAGCAAAACTGCAGCACTTAAGAATATGGGTCTGAGGCCAGGCCAACTGGATCTGAATCCTGGAACAGCCATCTACCAACTGATTATTTCACCTCCGTATGTCTCAGTTTCCTTAGCTGTAAAATGGGGTGAGAAATAGGCCCTACCCTCGAGATTAATTGAGTTACTACGTATATGGTGCTTAGAGGAGAGCATGGCTCATAGCAATGGGTTCAATATACAAACATTGGCTCTTTCGGTATATATGGAAATTATTGATCTGTCTTTTCCCCATTTATTTTCTTCTTCCCTAAACTGTGAGCATCTTGTGTTATTCATCATTATATTCCCAGCACACGGGACCCACTTCTAGGTCCATGGTGCCTGGCTTACGGCAGTAACTAAATGTTTGAGGAAGAAAGCACAAGTGTAGTTTATTGATGATGTCTGAAGTGGATGTTAGATATTTTATAGAAATCTTAATAAGGTCCAGTTTCTACTATCTAGAACATTCTTCCTTCCCCTCTTTGCCTGACCACACTCCGAGCATCCGTCAGGTCCCACATCAGATGCTGCTCCCACCCACGAGTCCAGCCTCTAACCTCCTGACCCTGGTGGCTCCCTCCCTCCCTCACGCACGCGGGCACTCCCACATCACCATGTGCTGCAACGTCTGGCTACCTCCCTGGGCTTTCCCACAAGAGGGTGAGCTGGGCAGGGACCTCACCATGTCTCACACAGCTGAAGCCTCAGCATCCTATGCCATGTCTGGCATACACAGATGCTCAGTAAACCTGCGGCCTCTTATTTCTCTTTCCCACCCGGTGAATGTGAGGAGCTGTGGGTGGGAAGCCGGGCCAGTGAGGGGACATCTTGTTTCAACTCCAGGAACGCAGCACAAGTTCACTCTCCACCACTGTGGAGAAGCAGGAGGGAATCGAGCAAGAAAGAGGTTGAAGGTGGGAAAAAAAAAAAAAAAAACCACCAGATCACTATATTACAGAAGAAGAAAAAACACACCTAGAGACTAGAGCCTCCAACCCAGTACCACTGTCACCAAGGTGGCGGGAGAAGGCTCAAGACTCTTCGACTTTCATCAGGGGTGGAAGCGACGGGGTTGGGCATCCTCCCTCCCAGAAGTGGAGCCTCCTGAACTCATCTTCCTGGTTTTCACACACAGAATGAAGACGAATACCCTAGAGTCCAGGAAAAAGCTGCAGGGCGTCTGGCAGTAGGGTGAGAAGCACGCCTCTGAGCAAAAGCGAGAGGCCCCAGAAGCACCACAATCTACCCAAGGGGAAGAGGAGAAGTCAGCATTCGCTGAGCACTGACCGTGAGCCAGATGCCGCCGTCTCATGCTCTGTGGGAAGCACTGTGGTTCCCAGAGCACAGAGGTGAAAAGCGAGGCTCCCAAGCTGGGAATAGAGTCACCAGCTCCCCAAGAGGCACACTCTGTACTGCACTCACAGACCCTCTGTCCCCAAAGCCCATCCCCGCCCTTCCCAGTGTCTTCCTGGCCATGCTGCCTCCAGAGTTTACAGCAAGTTCAAAGGAGAAATCTAGTCCTTTCTGCGACTGGGATTTCTACTCAGAAGTCTACTGCGTTTTCCCTTCCACAGCAAAGGATGATACAAAACACAGAAAACGCAGCCCAGGTGAAATGCACTCTACCAAAATGGATCCTCAATAACTTTGATGGGGGGCAGGGGGGTGGGGGTGAAGCCCAGGCATTTAATGAAGAGCCTGTGAGACAGTGTGACTCAGGGGAGAAGAAGCGTAGTAAGTAGGGTGCTCACAGCAGATGGTGAGAACTAGTGTCAGGCAGATGAGGGAAGGGGAATCCTTCGTTGCCAGTGCGAAGACCCTGATAAAGCATTAGCTCTCCCTGACATGTCCCCAGAAGCAGGGAGCACAGTGTGAGCACACAGGACAGCCCAAGCCGGGGAGTGAATGGGGTGGGGGGTGGATCTGGCCCAGGACCCCCACCTCATGGCAGTAAGGGATTCTTGCCTTCCCTCTTCGGTCCATTCACTCATCCACTCCCTCGCTGGGCAGGCATTTCTTAAGCACCTACTATGTGCCCAGCATTGTGAGGTGCCAGAGACACAACTGTGAGCAAAACAGAGAGCACTCCTGCCCTGGTGGGGCTCAGGATCTCACAGAGTGAGGGGAGTGGAAATTACCCACCTGATCAGGTCGTGACCATGACACACGGAGAGGAAGAGACACTGCTCTACGTGCACTAACGAAACTGCCTACACTGGGAATCCGACAGGGTTTCCAGGGGGAATCGCCACCTGGGTGAGCCCCGAAGGAGGAGGAGAGGTCGAGTGCTCACACGAGGGCTGGCGGGGGGGGAACACGCATCAGGTCACAGGGAGACAGCTGTGGGGACGGCGCAAGGCAGGCTTCGCGCCAGAGCGGGGGCTGTGGGAAGGGCTTTCTCGGCCCCTTCTGGAAAGAGTCCAAAAACACCTTCCTCCTGCAGGCTCCACCTGTCTGGTTCTTTAGCCAACCCTGACTACACGGAGAATTCCCTGGCGCTTCAGTGTTCCCTACGGGCTGGTCTAGAAGTAGCTGAACTGCCACCTGCTTTGTGGCTCCCGGCACCCACATGTGGATCCTTGGCTCTGTGCCCATGTGCCTGCGGTCATCACCCGCACCGTCCCCCCCTTTTTTCTGGCTCAGTCTATCAGACTCTACTTGTGCATCATCTCCTCCAAGAAGCCCTCTCTCCTAACTCCCTTCCCAACCTGTCTGAGGCACCCCTGCCCATAGCTGCCTCTATATCAACTGTGTATCTCCTCGTGGTATAAGGCACTGTCTAAACAGTTCCTGGGATATGGCAGTCACCCGAGGAGCTGAGTTAACATATATAAGAAAGGATTCATGGGGCGCCTGGGTGGCTCCGTCGGTTAAGCATCCAACTGTTGATTTTGGCTCATGCCATAATCCCATGGTTTGTGGGTCTGAGTCCTGCATTGGTCAGGATGGAGCCTGCTTGGGATCCTCTCTCTCTCCGCCCCTCCCCCCTCATGCACACTCTCTCAAGTATGCACGTGCGCACTCTCTCTATAATTTTTTTTAATGTTTATTTATTTTTGAGAGAAAGGGAGGAGAGGACACAGAATTGGAAGCAGGCTCCAGGCTCAGAGCTGTCAGCACAGAGCCCGACGTGGGGCTCAAACCTACAAACCGTGAGATCATGACCTGAGCCAAAGTCAGATGCTTAACCACTCAGGCGCCCCTCTCACTCTCTCCCTTTAAATAAATAAATAAAACTTTAGGGAAAAAAATACATTATGTATAGTACTCTAAAATGCAAATGGGAAAATATGGTTAGAAAACCAGGAAAGGGTGGACAGACCAATCACTAATATTTACCAAATGTCTACCTATGGCAGGCCACATTCTAAGGGTGTGCTATGAATGAATTCATTTCTTCTGTTCCCCCCTATTATCCCATGACAGAGGACTGCATCTGTAGTTCATGAGTGAAGAACTGGCCCAGAAAGGCTGAGCCACTTGCCAGGGGCAACGTGGACGGATGCCCCTGTCTATCCCCCACACAGAGCGCCAGCGGCATGACTGCATGTGGGCCACCCCCAGGGAAAGAATAGAAGAAGACACTCACCCCCGTTTGTTAACGGAAATCACGACGACGGAATTTGGGAAGCATGACAAAGACTAGCAGCATCCAGCGTCGGCAGGAGGGTGTTGATGGAAGCTGTCTAAATGTCCACCAGCGAGAAGACAGCTTATCTGGACACTAGAAAACTCTGGGCAGCTAAAAGGGGAAGCCGATCTCCAAACGCCTGGCACAAATGGATTTTTAAGTTAAAACAAGATGTTCTCCCCATTCCCAGTCTCTACTTGGATGCCACCTTCTCAGTGAGGCCTGGAGCGTGTGTGTGTGTGTGTGTGTGTGTGTGTGTGTGTGTGTGTGTGTGGTGTGCACGCGCCCTCATATCTTTTAATCTGAGGCCCAGAGGGAAACCACTCACTACTAGTCAGTCCTCCTCCCTGGAACACCAGATCAGCATCTTTAGAACCACTAAAGATGCCCCATAGGAAGGCCGCAGGGGTGCTGGCCAGAATCATGGCCTAGGACACAGGAAAACATTTGCTGGTGTGAACTTAAATCACCGCAGTGCCTTTTGCTTTCCCTTCTTAACACTGATCACAGGGAAGCCTGGGTGGCTCAGTCGTTTAAGCGTCTCACTTGGGCTCAGGTCATGATCTCACGGCTTGTGGGTTTGAGCCCTACATTGGGCTCTGTGCTGTCCAGCTTGGAGCCTGGAGCCTGCTTCGGATTCTGTGTCTCCCTCTCTCTCTGCCCCTCCCCTGCTCATGCTCTGTCTCTCCTTCAAAAGTAAATACACATTAAAAAAGTTTAAAAACAACAACAACAAACTGATCACAGACCACGGAGAGCTTCAACATCGCCGGACCTGGCAACACACCCCAACGCTTCTCCTTGGTCTTCTGCGCCTCAACCCCTTTGAGCCTCAGTTTCCCTACATAGAGGCAAGACCAATGATAGCAAACCTTGCTGTGTTGCTGTGTTATTAAGTTGCTGACTCAGAGAAACACCGAGGGGACTGAATGCTATTGGTCTGCTAAACAAAAGAAAAGAGCTCAGCACCACCACGGCCATAAGCATTAACGACGACTGACTTTTTGTATGAGAAACGGGGGTGTGAGATGAGCCACAGGCCTGGGGGTCCACCCTGATTGGGGAGCTTTCACCAAAGCCAGCAAAGCAATTTTCATTACCATTTTGAGACCCCCCCTTACTGCTTGCACACGGTGGGGGAGGAGGGGGCCACTTCCACTCCTCACCCCACTTGCGTGGACTCCCCACTGATGAATGGTGACTTGGAAACGGTTCCTGAGACTTGTTTTGAGGTAGTTGAAAGAGGAAAACAATATCTGAGCCGACAAGGAAAGTGATGAGTTGATCTCTGGATCCTGACATCGGCCTCTCGGGACGCCAAAAATCAAATCCAGGAGTGGGGAGCAAACCACAATGTTGACTTCCTCCTTGGGTTTGCCACGGGTCAGGCAACAGTCAGATTTTTCATCACCGTCTGGCACTCTGCAGTGGCCAAGCGGGCAGGTCTTCACGTTACCGCAGAAGAGACTTTAAGTTGATTCATTAGCACAAAGTCACTTCCTTGCCACACTTTGAAAGACAAACCAGACGCACCCCCTGGCCTCTCGCTGTCATTGCTGGTTTGGAAAAGGACCTACTTATGAGTAACAAAAAAAGGTTGGTCGAGGTCTGTTGGCCCCGGGAGCGCGTGTTTGAAGCGTGTTAGAACAGCTGGGCCCCGGGGACACATGCCTGCATCAACGAGCCCACTGATGTGACTCAGTCCAGGGCAGGAGACTCAGGGCTAGCAAACTCTCTGCCTCTTCCGGAGACGAGCTGGGCACCTCAAGAAGCAGCAGTGATTCTAAAGGTCATGAACTGGGGTGAAGGTCAGGGTACAGAGGGAGAAGCTGGTGGAGGTCACAATTTTGAGGAAGTGTTGGGTCTTTTAGCACTAGATGCTTAAGTAGAACCGACTTATGCTTTTCCTTCCTCTCCCCTTCGTTGTCTGGTTTGGAAATCCAGGTTATACTGGCCTCAGCAACGGAGCTGGAGTGTGTCTCCGTTTTTATCTGTTCCCCACAACCATTTGGAGAACAGAGGGATTATCTGTTCTAGAATATTTGGGAGTCATGTTGTAAAACCATCTGGGCCTTCTGGGCCTTCTTCCTGCTTTCTATGAGCTGGGTGACAACTGAGTTAATTTCTCTAATCATTAGTGATCTATGTAGGTTTTCTGGTCGTGCCTGAGTCCGTCCCATCCAGCTGTTTTTTTTTCTTCTTCTTTTTTTTTCTTTTTTTTTTTAGGAAACTGGTCATTTTATCCAGGGTTCCAAACTGAGTGGCACAGTGAAGGATTATATCCTTCCAGTAAGAAGCAACAAGGGCAAGTCCATGAAGTGGCCCCCGCCCCTCAAATCAGGGCACGTGTTTGTCAGGGATCAGGGTCCAGGAACTTTCTTGTGCTGCCGCCCAGGCAGGGCAGTGATGTGCAGCCCGGCTCTGGAGGCGAACTGCCTGGCTTCCTCTCCTCGGCCAAACCCTGGGCATATGTACCCACAGTCCCCTCCTCTGTAAAATGGGTAGAACAACAGAAGTGACTTCTCAGGACCCTAGAAGGATCACACAAATCCTTTGTAATCCCCATGGCCTCCTTGTAGGGGAGCCCTCATGCTCTTAAAACGTTCAACTGAAACAACTTTTTGCTTCACAAACTTTCAACTTAACGATTCTCATGAATGCCAACTCCAGGTCCAGACCAAAAGCACTTCCTCTCTTTCCAGCGCCACCAATTGGCACTTACAACCATGGTCTGTCATTCTCATCTCAACCCTCATGGCGCTTACTAGTCTAGAGCCATGGTTCTGCGGGTGGGGTCCCTGGACCAGCAGCAGCATCTGAGAATGTTCTAGAAATTCAGACTCTCAGGCTAGACTTCACATCTACGAAATCAGACATTATGGGAGTTGGCATAACAATCTTGTGGGTCATTTTTTAAAAATTTTTTATATGTTTATTTATTTTTGAGAGAGAGAGACAGAGCATGAGTGGGGGTCAAGGGGTGAGGAGAGAGAAGGAGACATAGAATCTGAAGGAGGCTCCAGGCTCCAGCTGTCAGCACAGAGCCCATGCAGGGCTCGAATCCACGGGCAGCGAGATGATGACCTGAGCCGAAGTTGGACACTCAACTGACCGAGCCGCCCAGGTGCCCCCACACCCTTGTGTTTTAACACATCTTTCAGGGGATTCTGATGCTAGCTCTGTGAGAGAGAGCCCTAAATTCTTAAAAGCGACAGGGTACTACCCAAGCTCCTGCTGGGTTCTGAGGGGTTAAAGGATGGTTATTCCCCTGTGATCCATAAAGAGGAAGAAGATAATTGTGTTAGAAAAGGAGTAGCAAAGAGATACACAAGCCTCACAGGAGCGAGAGCTGAGATAACTTTAAAAGATCAACGGAGAGAAAATGGCAGTTGCCTGTTGGTGTGGGATGGCTCATTCAACGATCAGAACAACTCTGAAAACCCTGGCTCAAGCCACGTCTGAGATACGGCGCCCAAGCGACAGACAACCGCCATCAGGATGCAAGGAAAAGGATTCTCAAAATTCAAAGAAACACGAACACGGGACCACAGGATCAGCATCAACAGCGGAAGTACACGGGCTTCGTGGACACCTGGACAACGCTAGGCGTCTGTGGGCTGTGCTACGGCTCCGTGTGGAACACTGGCTCCTAGTAAGGGCATTGCCACAGGACAGAGGCTCATCTGAATCTGGAAGGTACTGATGCTTTGATCCGTTCAGACGAGAGAGTGCTAACCCGCTTTCCTGGACCGGACCACGGCACAAGCTAGCTAACTCAACAGCTTTTCCGTACACATGAAACCGGTGTGTTTTAGGGGGGAAAATAAAAGTGAGAGGGAAAAGGAGAGAGAGATGCCCGGGACAAAAGTGCATCAGCAGCAAGAAGTTATGTCAGGTTTATGTTTTAAACCTCTGAAGGACCAATTCACATTCCCACGTAACCTTAAAATCCAAGGGGTAAGGGGCTCTCCCAGCAAATGGATCCAAGGACCGTTCATTGCCGACAACCAAATGCCTCCTCTGCAACTAGTGTACGCTTAAAATTCAGTGGTGAAAATGCATAACCCACACCCTGCCCCTGAGGGCTGGATTCACTGGATTTGGGGTGGAGCCCATTTTTTAACAAGCTCCCCAAAGGCTACCGAGGCAGACGGTTCCGGACCACAGAGCCATTTGTCATTACCAGAGGAGTGAGAAGCAAGCGCAGTACCGACTCGCTGCATACACACTTCCCAAACACTGCTGGGGAAAATGCAGCCTGAAACCAAAACACCCCCCCTGAGCCCCATTTTAGCATTTGTTCCCACAGCACAGATCAAGGAAGTCAGCAGTAAATGAGTAACGTGTTACATAAGTTGCTTTTCTGTATGCAGAACCTTAATTCACCAACGAGAAGTTGAAATCATAAAAAAAGTAAGCCCGCCCCCAAAACAAATGCCGGGAAAGCAAATCCAGGATCTCCCCATCACCTTCTCCCAGGCAGAGATAAACCCTCCTCCGGGCCGCAGACCCCACCGGCTCACCTTGTGCCATTAGGAACTGGTTTCTTTGGTGCAGGTGGGAAGAGAGCGGACGCTCAGGTTTCCACACGGGCACAGACACTGGCTTCATGGAGACTCTTCTCTGGTTGAAAACCTGAGTGGAGCCATGTTTTGTTTGACTACACCTCTGGCCCCTTTGCTGGCAAGTTCTGGAACCGGAAAACCCCTCTGTCTTATCTAAGAACCCCAAACCGCCTTTCTCTCTTTGGTAAGGATTCCTAGTCTTTTCCTTTCCCCAATTTCCCCAAGACCTACACAGGGGAAATTGTTCTAAGCTTGTTCTAACTAGAATGTTAAAGGCTGACAGTGTTTGGAGAATTTATCAGCCCAGTGACCACAGAAGATGCAAATGTGGGCGTGGCAAAGGTATACCATGTATATAATATACACATTACTTCTTCTGATGAGCCAGCCTCAGGAATCTTCTCAACACTGAAGTGAAGCCGTGCACTCTCAACTTAACTGGAAGTAAACTGTAAGTTACAGATACTTTTTTTTTTTTAAGTTTAGTTATTTATTTTGAGAGAGAAAGAGGGAGATTAGGGCAGGGGGCAGAGAGGGAGAGACAGACTCCCAAGCAGGCTCCACGCTGTCAGCTCAGAGTCTGATGCGGGGCTTGAACTCACAGACCATGAGATCATGACCTGAACCTGAATCAAGAGTCAGACCCTTAACTGACCGAGCATCCCTAAACTGTAAATTTTGGAGGGAGAAGTCCCTATCTTTTATTGCTCTACTGCAAACACCTAGCATGGTGGCTAGCTCTTAGGAAGTGCTAAAAGAACAAAACAAAAAGAAATCACTCAATTGACTTAAATTGACACCTGATGTGAACCTCCATTGCCACCCCCATTTCGCCACAGAGCACATTTCAAAATGCATTAGAGTCACGTGGGGTGCTCATTTAAAAACCCACCTTCTGGGCTCCACCCCAGGCTTAGTAAATCAGACTCCATGGGACCTTCATTTTCAACAAGGTGCCAGGTAATCTTACACACATAACATTTGAGAATCGCAGCCTTAACCTTGCAGGGGAATCTCAAGGGCACCAATACTAGGGAATGTGATTAAGCAAAAGAGCCCTTTGAGAACACCCAAAACAGAACAAAAAAAAGAGGCAGGTAGCTTCCTCCTCTCCTCCTAGGCACGGGCCCAAGTGGAAGAGATTCAATGTCAGGAAGAAAAAAAAATGAGGCCAGTAAGAGATCAGAGACAAGAAAGGTCTAGAGAAGCATTGTGGAGTCAAGGTTGGGATTGAAGAAGGCCACCTGGGACCCTTGGCCTTTCCCTGCTCGTGGGGCACCACATCCCACAGGCAGATCATGAACCAGGGGGTGCCGACCAGGCCCAAAGATGGAGGGCGACTTTGGAAAGCTGTGTGGAAGGAGAGGAAGGTCCATCTCCCCTTCTCTCTGCATCCAGTGTCCCCACGGCCCCCTGCAGTCTGGCGGCTACAGTCAGCAAGCCGTCCTCCTCCGTGTTCTTCCTCCCACCCCTGAGGCGGCCACATGTGAAGCAGGGCAGGGGACCGTACAGGCCGAGGCCCCCCGCACCTACACCCAAGGAGCCTCAGATATCCCCCACGCCCCCAGCCACCCTCCCGAGCCGGGGAATCCCTCTCCCGCAGGCAGCTGTCGCCGAACGTCAGACACGGATGTTTATGCCAGGCCTCATTTACACAAGCCCACTCCTCCCTGAGAGATGAATTTTTAAAACAAACAGCTTTTACATATGTTAGCAGGCAGAGTCATGTCAGCATCAGGGATCCCCAGACGGAAACATGAGTCAATCTGGGGCAGACACTGCTAAGCAAATCCTGTTTGGGTGAAATCCCTCCCTGCGGAGCAAGGCATCGCTCAGCTTCCCCGGCAAGGCTCCCTCAAGACCGCGGGGCTCTCTCTCTGCAGCGGGGCGCGCCCTGAACACTCTGAACTTGGAAATCACCGCCGCGCTCCTGGGCATCTCCTCCATCACCCCCTCCCAGGATGCTGCCACCTGCGCCCCACACCCCTACTCCCACACACACATTCTGCTTCGACATCGGGCATCGATGCCCCTGCTCTGTCGGGAACAGGTTGTCCACGCTCATCCCAAGGCTTAGGGTTCTGGCGGCTAAAGAGGAGAATGCCACCACCACTGAGACACACAGATACCCGAGAAATGAGGGCGTGCACGAAACAGGTGCAGATGGCCAGCCTGGAGGACCCGCGCCACTAAGGCCCAGTCAAGGAATAACTTCATCGTTAAGAAAATGTCAGGTTTGGGAGCTTTAATTACCTTTTGCCTCCTCTTTCCTTAACTCTACCTGTGGGGACTTAGTAAGAGGGAGGGATTCCATGCCTTTGCTGTGTTGCTTCTGGGGTGAAGGAGGTGCAAGCCCAGAGAGTTAGCAGAGGGTGGGGCCAGGGCAGCTCTCAGACCTGCTCTAGACATGGGGCCAGAGCACCCATGCTGGAGACAGAGGAGGGGCCGGAGGCCCAGCTGAAGCCCGGGCCTGGAGAAGTTCAAGTCCAAACTGGGTCTGAGAAGAGGGCCAGACCCGCCCTTCTGGGCTCCACGGCTTTGGAGGGGGGATGCTCAATGAGACTGAAGGCAAAGCCTCTCAGAACTGCATGCCACCCAAGAGATGCACTGGCTGGCCCCCTGGGGACACGGGTCTCGGGTCCTGGTGGGTGAGGGCTTCGAGCAACCCTCAGAACATGGTCTCTAGAGTGGTTACCGTGGCCTTGGGATTTTCAGCCCACTATAGGCCTGGGCGGGAGCATCGGTGGCTTGGCCTCCCCTCGAGCACAGGTGTCTGCAACCAGTATGGCCCCGTGACCAAGTCCACACGACTCTAGGTGAGGGAGCCAGAAGGGGAATGCCTGCTTAGCTAAGAGCCGGGGTTCGGGGGCAGGGAGGTCTCACCTACTCCCCTAGGCTGCACGCAAAGCCCCCGGCCACCTGGACCAGACCAAACACAGAAGAAAGACAAGCCACGTACCGAGCCCGTTCTCCGCCAGTGCTGCGTGGTTCACACCACACTCCGCCAGCTCTTGCCCTCCGACGTCATTCAAATCCAAGCCAGGCTGATGGGACCCATTTCCAAAGTGCCTCTCGTCCTTCTCGGAACCGGTGTCCCCATTTTCCATCCCATTCTGAGCCTTTTTCAGCGGCATTATTTGCAAACCGCTGGGGGTAGTCCTGTAAGACACCGTCTTGGTGGCCCTGTCACTGCCCGCGGGGGGCTTAGCCGAATAGCCTTTCTTCGGCTTGGACAGGGAAGGGTTGATCCGCTTCCGTTTATGGGAAGTCCCTTTGCTCTTCCCGGATTCTGAAGGTCTGTGGGAGAGTTTCTCAACCGACGGGCCTCGGCCGTCACGCAGGAGCTTGGAGGTGCTGGCCTGCTTCCCTGACTTGATTCTTTTGTCCTTGGCCACGTGCAGCCCGTTGAATTCGTCGATAAACTCCTCACAGTGCAACAGATGGTGCTCTGGCTCCCACGTGTCCTCTGTGCTGCCGTAGCCTTTCCATCGGATGAGATACTCCCATTTCCCCTTCTTGTTCTTCCTCTTGTCTACAATCCTTTCGACCTGAAGCACGATATGAGAGAGTCAGGAGAGAGAGAGAGAAAAGGGGGAGAGGAGAGAAATCAGGCCCAGGCAACATCAACACAAAGCCCTCAGGACAGTCACACGGGCCAGGGGACATAGCCATTCAACACTGGAAGCTTAGGCTTCCAGGAGTGTTCAAGAAGGCTGGTTTATTTTAGGATATCACTGAATGGAACCAAAGGCCCTCGGCTGTTTCCCATGACAACTGTGTGAGGCCATGCCTGGCTGGTGGCATCTGCCCGTCCATTCCAGGGTTTACTCTTGCTTGAAATCACAGCGCGAGCTTTCACGAAAGATCTTTATTCTTTTCATTGCACTGAAGTAAAATCAGACATTTGGAGACCAATTTGGTGTGACTTTTTCACCCTTACTTACAGTGAGTAACATTTATTGCACATTTACATGGTAGGCACTATGCTAATGTGTCCTTCTTTATAATAATACGAATGATTAGTCGCACTCAGTGGTGTGACTAAATGCTGGGCATGGATGGTCCCATGTCATTTTCCCCTGACAACAACCCAGTGCAATCAGTAGGTATTCGTTATCTCTGCTCTACCCTTAAGGAAACGAGGCTTCAGGGAGATTAAGTCACTCAACCAAGCCCCAAGCTGGTAAGGGCAGAGCTGGGATTTAAATCACTCTTACCCCGGACTTACTGTCTTAATCACAGGCCATACCAACGCTCTCTAGTACAAAAATCTTCCATACTGACCAAAAATGAGTTGAATCAACAAAACCCAACACTCGCCCCCCAACATAGAGGGTACAGCTTGTAGGTCAGGTGATAGCTAACATTTGTTGGGACCCTATTATATGCCTTATATAACTCCATGGGTATAACTGCTATTATTCCTGTTAGATGGATGACGTGGCTGAGTGTGAGGTAACTTGCCTAGCAGGCAGGGCTATGCAGTGGTGGAGGTGAGGTCTGAACCTCTATCTGTCTGGCTCTAAAACTCTGTGCTACTGTCCACATACCTTCAAAGGTATGAAAACCTCCCCTGTCTTCAAAGTAATTTCCTGGAAGAACGCACTTAGGAAAATGCCAGTCCTGATGCTAATAACTGGTCTATCAAGGGGAAGAACATGTGAGGGTTCCTTTATTATCCTGTCAACTTGGCCTAACCTAAAATTCTTTAAATTAAAAAAAAAAAAAAGTCAGAAAATACACAATGCTCTACCCTAAAAAAAAGCTAAATTTCAATGAAAAAATAAAACAACTACATTCAGAAGCTGATTATATTTCTATGTCAACATAATGGAATTTTGACCCCATGAAATTAATAAGTGAGGAATATATCCTTGAAACTCAAGAAGAGAAAAAACAAAGTGAGAAGAAAGAAGTCAATACAAGTTTAGTCAATCATATTTCAAGATCATATTTCATATTTCATGTATCAAGTACATGGGGATTCGCTCTATGACTGTTCATGTTTACGTGTTTGAATTTTTATGTTTAAAATTTTCCATAATAGAAGGTAAAAATAACTCTGAAAAGTAAGATTGTCTCCCAATGGTTTATGTACAACAGAGGCTATGCAAAATAATTAAATGATTTTCATTGCCTTGCACTTAATAAATATGCAAATAGCTGGGCCATGCTGCCTCTTCATAACACTGTTTCTTTTGAGACAATTTAAATGGTTTCCTTAATTGACTTATCTGCAATCAAATTGGCCTATTTCTATTAAAACTCCTTTCCTTACAAAATGCTCCGTGAACATCTGTTTTAGATTTATTACATAATTTTTAGATGTATCACGCAAACTCTATAACAGTTTTAAAAAGTATATCCATGCCAAAGTAATCCTGCTTCCAATCTTTGGATCAAAGAACGGAGCTAGTTGAGGATTCATCTGTGATGATGCTTGAGAAAGTCAAGTCTTTGTGGAAGAGCCTACACCTTTGCACTTTGGGAGGTCTTTGAAGAGCGAAACCCTCTCCAGGTTTACGGAGGGAGGAAAGGGAATAAGCAACCTGGCACTGCCTGGAATAGCAGCATTCCCAAGGGCACCAGCCTAGTAGTATCAGGAGTAAGCCCAGATATTTCTTAGGAGCTAAGGGATTTGTGCTGGCATGGAAGTCTCCAGCTTCAGAAAACATACGGAGAAACTCTTTCCCCAGGACAAAGCAGAACACCATGTTAGACAAACAGCCAATACAATGGATAGGTGGGCGGGTGGATGGGTGAAAATGGATGGCTGAGTGGATGCATGTATAGATGGATGGATTATGGGATGGATGGATGGATGGATGGATGGATGGATGGATGGAAGGAAAAATGGGTGGCTGGTGGAGAGATGAACACATGGGACAGGTGGATGAATAGAAGGATAAATGGACAGTTGAATGGGGTAAAAGCTGGGTAGAGAGATGAGTTCAGAAATGGATGGGTGGATGGATGGATGGTACTCACTCATCAAAATGAGGTTAGTAAAGTATTTAAGAACACAGGCTATGGAACAACACTATCTGGTTTAAATCTCCTGGTAAGCCTTTTATTATGTGTTCTTGAGCAAGCTCAACCTCTCTGGGCCTCAGATGACTCATCAGGCAAGGGGGAAAGAATCGCACCTACCTCACAGGGTGGTTGTGGAGAATATACAAATAAGTAGCTTTGCATTCCATAGTCAAGGTCACTTAATCTTGCATATCCTCCTGTGAATACAAACCTTGGTGATATCTAAAGATAGAATGTGTCCCCACCCTGAGGAATATGACCCCCTGAGGATAATCAACTCCTCCCTGGGAAGAAGAGAGAGTCAACCTATTTATGTAAGTCCTTCCAAGCATGGGAGATGGCTGTGCAGACCAGTCCTACTCGAGAAGCCTGGGGAGTCGCAAGCGTGCAGTGTCTATGCAGCTACTGAGGCCACACTGTGGGTGGGGGGCTTGGTTTCTTCTAGTTACTGCGGGACTGAGTCAGAGTCACAAGTGGCTTTGCCTCCACCTCTGGTCCTATCCACAAAGCCACTGGGTGCCCTGACAGCCATTTCTACTTAAATTTACCCAACACCAACAGCAAATGGTATGAACAGGATCATCCCAAATAGCCTGATGTGTGTGGGGAGACTGTTGGCCCTGCCATTTTCTATCCACATGACCCTGAGCAAGCTGCCCAACTTATCTGGGCCTCAGTTTCCCCATCTATAAAATGGGCTCACAAAATGAATTTGCTTTTTTCTGCAAGACGAAAATACCCACCAGGAGCTCAGAGGAAAGCTGGCTCCAAATTTCCCAGCATACTTAGAATCTGCAGTCTCCTAGGACCTAATTTCCTTCTTTACATCCCCCACATAGGTTCTCTGACCCTCTTTTCCACTTCTTCTCAGGAGAGTCTCCAGCAGAACCAGAATTCTAATCTGTGCCGGTGATAACAAAGCCCATGTCACTTAGGACTTGATCTTGCTAAGGCTGCAAGATTCTCTGGGGAAATCCTTTCTTTCCCCTCATGCTCTCTCAGCCTCCTCTGCTGACCCCTAACCCCTCACACATGCAGAAGGCACAGACCTGGGCCTCACATCTCAGCAGTGCTGTTGCTGGCGCAGCACTCCCACCTCACCTGCCCTGCGCTACCTGAAGTCGGTCCCTCCAGATGCAAACAGTCATCACCTCCCTCCCCTTGTAACTACTGACAAACACATGAAAGGTACTGAAACCTCGTAAGCTCACACACACCCACTAGCTCCTTTCTTTCAAAGATAAGCAATCTGAGACCTTGAACTGTTTCTCAGAGCTCAACCAAATCATTAATTACCGTTTACTCCCTGTGACCCCAGCCAGGATGAGACAATATTCTACTGCAGGGGGAACTTGCACTGCAATTATTATTACCACTACCAGGATGACGAGTGGACGGATGGCTGTCTCATTAGGAATGATAATGATGATAATCATCTTTACTGGTACACGCTGTTCCAGGAACTGTGCTAAGCATTCATAAGGTTTCAGACTCCACCTTCACACCCAGGAAGGCAGCTGGGCTTTATGCTCACCATTTGAAAGGTGAGAAAGTTGAGGCTCAGAGAAGGTAGATAACCTTTCCTCCATCACAGAGTCAGCGGGGGGCAGTTAGCCAAAATCGGAGCTCCAGTCAGTCAGGACCCTGAGGCCGAGTCCTTGACCCCCTGGCCACACCTCACCAGTGGGAAACCATGTGGCTACTGGGGGTCACAGCCTTTCAACGAACAAGCGTGAAGTAACACTTTACGGTAACAAATGATAGTGAAGAGAATGTAATGCGGGAAACAATGGCGGAGGGAATAGGGTTGCTTCAGATCAGGTGGGTAGTAGGAAGACTTCTCTGAGAAAGAAAAATTTAAGTTGACACCAAACAGGGCCTTCAGAGGTGGAGAACCTCTGAGCTAGTGAGACGCCTTTCCAAGCAGAAAGGAGAAAGGTCACCCCCCACCTCCCTCTTCAGCCTTCTGCTAGGAGGTCAGTCAAATAGCACCAACACCCAGCATTTATCCAGCATTTAAGAAGTGCCAGCCACCTCTGAAAGTGATCCCTATAGACTGCCTGTATGCTATACACAGGAACTCATTTAGTCTTGAAAATAAGCCAACAAGGCAGGTAATTTTATTCTTTTTTTTAACGTTTATTTATTTTTGAGAGAGAGAGAGACAGACAGACAGACACAGCTGTCAGCTGTCAGCACAGAGCCAGACGCGGGGCTTGAACTCACAAACTGCAAGACCAACTGAGATGGACACTTAACCAACTGAGCCACCCAGGTGCCTCTCTCTCTCTCTCTCTCTTTTTAAGGTTTATTAATTTTTGAGAGAGAGAGAGACAGCATGAGGAGGGGAGGGGCAGGGAAAGAGGGAGACACAGAATTTGAAGCAGGCTCCAGGCTCTGAGCTGTCAGCACAGAGCCCGATGTGAGTCTTGAGCCCATGAACCTTGAAATCATGACCTGAGCTGAAGTTGGACACTCAACCAACTAAGCCACTCAGGCGCCCTCTCTCTTTTTTTTAACAGAGGATAAAACTGAGGCACACAGAGGTTCAGGTCCTTGGCCAAGGCCTCCCCTCTGACAAGCAGTGGAGAGCTAAGACTTGGTCAGAAGCATCTTGGCTCCAGACCCCATACTTTCAGTGACTGCAGTACACCCACCACCCACTCTTGCCCAGTACGCCCAATCTGACTGAGACCGACAGCTTACCTACAGCTTCATACATCTGCTCCCAGTACTGCCAAGGTCACAGAAGACCCACGTCACCTTTACATGGCTTAGGAGTAAGTCTCCTGCGCCTGACTCTCCTAGCTTGCCCTGAGGCCTCCCTCTCCTGCTGCTCCAATTCTCTGTCGATTCAAATGGAAACAAACTAATTATCAATCATATTCTGTAACCCAGCTTCCCACCAAACAAAAACAGTATATGAAATTACAATAGTTCAGGAACCCAGGGTTACCAAAGGTTTTGAGACTCTTGAAGGAATGCCTCCCACACCAAAGCGGGGTGGACTGAGACACTCTGCATCACTAATTCATGCTTTGCCCTCTGACTGCCAAGGGCAAGAGCAAGAAAGAATAAAGAAAGATGCCCATGCCTACTGTGTACTAATACATACACCAGCACAGCCATCCTGAGACATCCCCAGATTCTGGAGCCCAAACCCACATGTGCAAGGACCTCTCTGCGCCCTTTCAACATCTGGGACAACTCCCTTGGGGGCTAAAAGGGACGGGAACCCCGTCATTACAACTTGGGGTATGAAGTCTACAGAAAGGATACAGACAGGACAGGTCCCGGAAGCCACTAGGCATGGGCTGTTTCAGGTCTGGAAGACTGATTGCTCCAGATTATCTAATCAGAGAGGGTATGAAGTCTTCAGAAAGGATACAGACAGGACAGGTCCCGGAAGCCACTAGGCATGGGCTGTTTCAGGTCTGGAAGACTGATTGCTCCAGATTATCTAATCAGAGAAGGCAGTATAAATAGGCAGTGTTTCCCACTCAGTCCAGCAAAACTGCACTAGAGAAGCAGATGCCGAACCAAGAAATTTGGCTCAGAGCCATAATTTAAGTTAGCCTCTCACTAAGTTAGTGAGAGTCTGAGTGGGGAGCTCAGGAGCATCCAGAGGGACCGAGAGGAATTCCCATGCCCCTCCACTGGGAAACACTGAGCCAGAGAGGTCACTCTTTGATCAAGAACATGCAGACAGAAGCTGGCAATAGCAACATCACTGTGGGACATAATTTTGAGATCTTCTGAAACACATCAGAACACAAACATCACTAAAAGTTCTCAGCAAAATAACTAAGAAAAGCACCACTGCGCATTTTTACATAGTATGTGTGTCATGTTTTCAAAGGCGACAGAAAATACGACCTCCGTTTTTAGATGAGAGAAAGAAAGGTAAAAGATGAAATGAAACCCATAGGTGAAGCAGGAAACTGAAATGAAAGAAGGCTCATTTACATAAGAAAGGGTGTAAGGAAACCAAAGGAAAAAACACAAGCAAAGAAATAAAATTCCCATTGGAACCACAAAAGGACAGAATCAACATGCAGAAAACCAAATCCGTAATGGAGACGATGTACTTGAAAAGCTCTCCAAGGACACAGAGATCTTTAAAGAAAACCGTAAGGAACGTGAGAAACAGACAGCTAGGAGGGCTCACAGAGAACCAACCAACGTAAAGTCTGGGAGAGGGGGAAAAAAAACAAAATAGGCCAAGAACAGTAACCAGGCGTACCAGAAGAAATCTCCGTATCTTGAGTCAGTAGGTCAAAGAAAGATCTCAGTGATGGGGAATGCAGAGGCTGAGAATCAACCAACTTTATTTCTGTTCTTGCAGAACTTCTTAACTTCAAAATATTAAAATTCCCACTCTCACATCCCAACCCTCCACCATCCAAAATGGGAGGCAAAAAAATCAGGCGGACTTCAGAGAACGTTAACAAACATGTAAACTTAAAAATTCTAAAGCCAGTGAGGTGAGCCTTCAGACGAAAATGAAGGTGGAAGATATCTCCTGTGTGAAGGAACAAAATATATAAAACTATCCATTTAAAAAATGACGCTCATGACCCTGTATTGCCAGAAAATAAGAAAGTACTTAAAAATTAAAATAAATAAGCCTTAAATGATGGGAGAATGCCAAAAGGAACCAACTGAAAGAGCTCTCAGTGGCCAAAGCTAGAACAATTTGAATAAAAAAATAAATAGTGGTAGTACTACATTTATAACCCAAACCGTAAAATAAATATCCATGAGTTCATCCGATATAAATAAGTGAATTACTTATCAGAAGTTGCCTGCAGGCCAAATCTGGCCCAATGCCGGTTTTAAAAATAAAGATTTATTGGAACGTGCCCATGCCCATTCATTTATGTATTATCTACGGGTGCTCCAAACCACAAAAGTAGGGCTAGCTGTGTGGCAGAGACGGCATGGCCCATACAGTCTAAAATATTTGCTATCTGGCCTCTAACAGAAAAGGTTTGCTGACTCTGGAATAAATAAACAAGTAGGGGAGAGAAAATACCAATATCCCTTACAGAAGAATTCCATATAAGAAATGGAATAAGGGAATAGTGGAAATAGAAAAATCACCACTAGAATACCACAGAAATAATTGCTGTAGGCAAAGATCCACAGACAGATGCTAAAATTAGTGGTTAACATTTTAAAGAGAAATCAGATATTTGGAGCATCAAAATATCCCCCAACTTATTGACCACCATGGTAGTTTTAACAAATGCCCAACTACTGATAGTCCCTCCTTTAGGGGGTAGAGCTTAATTCCTCTCCCCATGAGAGACAGGACTTACTGATGTCTTTCTAACAAGTAGAGTATGTGAAGGGAAAAATGCCACACATACTCTGACACAGGTCACTTAGAAGAGCACTTTCCTCTACAGTATAATTCCTCAAACCCATTTGTCTCATGAGAAAACACCAGACAAACTCACACTGAGAAACTGTCTATGAAACACCTGACCAGTATTTTTTGAAAAGTGTCAAGGTCATGTAATGCAAGGAAAGATGGAGATACTGTCTCAGATTAGAGGACACTGAGAAAGTAGCAACCAGATGCAATGTGGCATCCCGGACCAATTCTGAAACAGGAAAGGATGTTAAAGAATTACTGGTGAAGTTCTGATGAAGTCCATAGTTTAGGTCACAATGCAGCACCAATGTTAATTTCTTAGTTTCAATAAATGTAAATAACTGTGAAAACTGGTTAAAGGGTAGATGGAAAATCTGTGTCCCATCTTCAGAATTCTTCCAAAAATCTATAATTATTCCAAATGGTTTCCTAAAAGTACAAGTGTAGCATTTAGTATACACAATTGTATACTAAAACTAAACACAAAAACAATAGTAACAACAATCATAAAACTTAACCAATTTTAAGCACTCATTATGTATTAGTGATAGAAATGAAAAGAATAAGCAAAGACATATCAGGCAGTACCAATTTTTCAAATTATTTTTAATGTTTTATTTATTTTTGAGAGAGAGAGAGAATTCAAGAGCAGGGGAGGGTCAGAGAGAGAAGGAGACACAGAATCCGATGACAGGCTCCAGGCTCTGAGCTAGCTGTCAGCATAGAGCCTGACGCGGGGCTTGAACCCAGGAACTGTGAGAGCATGACCTGAGCCGAAGTTGGACGCTTAACTGAATGAGCCATCCAGGTGCCCCAGGCAATACCAAATTTTGTACAGAATATCAAAGTAAAACTGAGGAGCAAAATGAAGGTATTTTAAATCAAAAATATTCACTAAATATATAATAGGTATGAACTTTTCTACAGCAAATAACAGATCAAAAAATTACTAAATTATTTAGCAGAAATTGATAGAAGCAATTTGAACTGAAGACTTAATACTTTCAGACATGGAGAGATCAAACAGATGGAAACTAGGGATATAAGAAATCTGAATAATAAAAATATGATAGTCATTCTAGTAAATATTGCAGGTATTTGTGTAAACAGAAACTTTTAACTTCATAATTTATAAGGAAAATAAAAGCTACCAAAAAAATCTAGAGAAAACCACTTTGAAACACTTATCAAAATTGATTATAAACTAAAATATCAGAGAAAAATTAATAAATGCCAAAAGGGAAACATTGTACAGTGTTCTCTAATACAATGCTACAACGCTAGATAAAAGCACAATTTAAAAATAAATTCTAAACAAGTTTACCAATGAAGAAAAAAACAGTAACCAGTAAAATCAGCAACCATCAGATAAACACCTAAGAAAATTTATAATAATAGTTCTTTACAAAGTAAAAACTGAATACAAACATATTATCGAAGTAGTTGGGATGTGGAAGGAGGAAGGGAGGAAGGAGGAAGTTCCACATCAACCCTGACTAATCAGTAAAAGAAAAATCACTCTTGGGCAGTTAAGAGGAAAGAATAAATTCTAAATTAGAAATTAATAAACTAGAACATACACAAAACCTGAACCTACTGCCACCCAAAAACTAAAATAAAGAGCAAAAATGGCAGTGTAGGCAGTTCTAAAAGCCCAACCCTCCAGAGAAACACTGAAAAATCAAGTGAAAACATCAGAATCAACTCTTTTAGAATTCCGGAAAACAAAGCTAATAGTAACCAAAGAAATACTGAATCAAGAAAAAACACGACTTAAAAATAGTAGGAAAGCTTTGTGTCATTTTTGCTTGCCCATGACCCTCCCATTCCCCAGCTCGTCAGCAGTGTTGAATATGGCAGCCTACATGCCCAGTGCAGGACCATGGTCCTTGGTTCTGGAGAGAGCGGAGCAGACCTGATTCTCAAAGAACTGTGCTTGTTCTAACTGGTCGATGGGCTACCTGAAAGACAGATACAAGCACTTGCTTTCATGTTGTTAATCCTGAAGCTTGCTTGGGTTGGAAAAGTGGCCATGCAGAGTCATTCTTTCAAAACAATGTAAAGCAAGTGAACAATCTGCTGCCAACTGGGTCAAAAGAGTGCTGTTGAGAAAAACAATAGATGCACAGAAAGCCTGGGAGGAAAAGCTGGAGAGTTTCTTCAGAAAATTAAAGCATTCAGAAGTACCCATGGACACTGGAAATTTAGAAAGCTGAGCACATGCCCAGGGCAGAATGCATGCTCAAGAAAAAATTGAGACAGACCTACACTTTTCACTTCTGGCTGATCTTGAGGCTTAGTGCAAGCACAAGTGACAAATAAGGCAGTTGTAAATGGCCTGGTCAGACACTGAAGGAATGTCCCAACAGAGTCAATCTAGGAGAGTTGCTTTCTCTCTTTTTGCTCTTCCTTCCTTCCTATCTTCCCTCTTTCTTTCTTTCTTCCCTTTTTTCTTCTTTCCTTCCTTCCATTTTCTTTTTCTTTCTTTCTTTCTTTCTTTCTTTCTTTCTTTCTTTCTTTCTTTCTCTCTCTCTCTCTCTCTTTCTCTCTTTCTATTCTTCATTTTTATATTTATTTCTCCAGAATACAAGGAAATCTGTTACAAATAGCTTCACACAAGCTAAAAGAACAGAGACTTCAGAAACCACACATGACAAAGAATATGGACCTTACAAAAAGAGCTTAGAAAAGACTGTAAACAAACAGCAAACAGCAACGACAAACAAGAAATAAAATCAAGCCTGAGGAGGGGGAAGAGTCTGATTTCCAGAGTTACTATAACATTCTAACTGTCTAGTTTTCAACAAAAAGCTATGAAACATTCAAATAAGCAGGAAATATGGCCTTTTACTAACAGAAGAAATTAATAGAAACTACTCCTGAGGAAGGATAGACATTGGACTTGCTAATCAAATCAACTGTCTTAAATATGCTCAAGGAGCTAGAGGAAACCACAGACAAGGAGGTTTCAAAGACGATAACGATGTCTCAACAAATTGAAAATATCAATGGAGATTTTTAAAAATCATGAAAAGGAACCAAATAGAAATTGGGGGTCTGCAAAGTATACTAGCTTAAATGAGAATTTCACCAGAGAGTTTCACTAGAAGATTTATGCAGACAGAAGGAAGAATCAGCAAACTTGAAGACAGCTCAATTGAAATTAACCAACCTGAGCAGAAGGAAAAAAATGGGGAAAAAAAACAAAACAAAACAGACCAAGAGATCTGTAAGCCACTAACAAGGGTAACAACATACACACAATGAAGGAGAGGAGAAAAAGAAAGGTACAGAAAGAATATTTGAAGAAATAAGAGCCAAAATTTTCCAAATTTTATGAAATATATGTCTACACATTCAAGAAGCTCAACAAATTCCAAGTAGGGTAATCTCAAAGAGATCTACAAGAGACACATTATAATCAAATAGTTGAAAAACAAATTCACAGAGATAATTTTAAAAGCAGCAAGAGAGAAATGACACATCATGTACAAGAGATCCTCAATAAGATTAACAGTTAATTTCTCATCAGGAACTATGGAGGTGGGAAGGCAGTGGAATCACATAATTAAAATACTGAAAGAAAAAACTGTCAACCAAGAATTTTACATCTGACAAAGCTATCCTTTAAAAATGAAGGAAAAATTATCATATTCCCAGATAAACAAAAGCTGAGGTAATGGCATCACTGTTAGACTTGCCCTACAATATATATTAAAAGGAGTCCTTTAGGCTAAAATGGAAGGTAGTAAATTGAAGCCATGTGAAAAAATAAAAAACTCCAGAAAAGACAACAAATCTAGCATTACTGTATTTTAGATTTGTAACTTTTGTTTCCTATATGATTTAAGACAAATGCATAAAGCAATAATTACATATTATGTTAATGGGTCCTTATGTAAAGATATAATTAGTTATAATAACAAAAAAGGGAGGAGGGATCTGTACATACGCTGAGCTTTTCTATGATATTGAAGTTACACTGAAATCAAAACTTAGGATGTTACTGGTAAGCCCCCATAGTACCACTAAGAAATTATCTTTAAAATGTACAGTAAAGGAAATGACAAGGGAATCAAAGCAGTATAATACAAAGATTGATTCTTGAGGCAAAGCAATAAAATAGATGAGTTACTAATTAATCCCACTGAAGAAGAGATAGATAAAATACAAATAAAATGAATCATAAATTAAAAAATGAGAATATAACAGATGTAAATTAAAGGCATGCCATACCATGTATTCTAACATGCTGAAAAGTCTGAAATACTGGGTGAAATGCGTATTATAAAATAATATATGCCTTAGCAAAAACGGCTCAGAAAAAAATTAAAATTGGAAAGAAACAGATACAGTTACTAAAATTAAACATCTGAACAGAATAACTATAGGGAAAAAATTGGTAGTTATTAAATAATTTCCTAAGAAAAATTCTAACCTAAAATAAGTCGACCCAAGAATCTTTCAGATATTTAAGATTTAGGTAACTCCAATAGTACAGATATTATTTTAGTGCAGAGAGAAAAAATAAAAAGCTTCCAAATACACTGAACAAGAACATTTAAAAGAAATAACATATTTAAAGAATAAAATATCTTGAAGTTACAGATGGTTGAATTTTAGAAGTACAAAGATAAGTTTCACACTAATTGGTAAAAGAAGGGAAAATGACATGCTATTAATAGATGCATTAACAGTCAATTACCCAAATTTTAAATTCATTCCAGACCATCTTCCCCTGAAAAAAAAAAAGAGACTAAAAATATACATGACAAAGAAAAGCTATATTAAATTAGCAGTTTGCAACAATGTTAACAATAAAATGTAATAGGCACTCCCACTGAAGTCAAGATTGAAACAAAGATATACACAATGATTTCATTACTGAGCTATTTTGGGTGAAAAGAACAGCACAAGAAAATATTAAATAGGAAAAGGAGACATGAAGATAAGAAAAAGAATCAAAATTATCATTATTTGTAGATAATATGATTACACATCTTATATGTCTAGAAAATGTGAGATGTAAAATTTGACTTGACCAGAATGTATAAAGTTTAGCAAATGATTAAATATAAAATAAATATTAATAACTCACTATCAACTTTGCTCAAAATGAAACTACACATTCTCTTCAAATATGCATTAAGTATTCACAAAAACAAGGATATATTAGACTGCAAGGAAAATCTCCACACACTAGAAAAACAGAAAAGAAATCCCACAATCTATAATTTCTCAGTTTTCTCTCATAAAATTATGAGTCAACAACAAAAAATGGACTAGCCTTCCATTTTCTACTCAGCATATGGAGTTAGAAGAAAGCACTGCTCCTCACTTTACAACAATAAGATCCAGACAAACCTATGTTCATGACTTATCTAGAACTCACCGGAGAGCAGATACTGAGAAAAAAACAACTAGCTCAAAATCTCAGATGCTTGCAGAGAGAGACTAAGGAAGATGCTTACCCTAAGTAGATATCCCCAGACACCAGCGCTAATGGAGAAGGTGAAAACTGCAAGATCAGATGGGAAAATTCAGTGGAATTTTCTTTAAAAAATTTTTCTTAAAGAAAAATTCTTTAAATATTTTTTAAATTCTTTAAAAAATTCTTAAAGAAACTGTAAGAAATCATGAAGTAAAATGTAAGAAATCAAGACCATAACAAAATAGATGAGAACTGCAATTGAGAGTGATCAGCAGACCCAACATAACTAACAGAAAAAAATCATAAAATTTGAAGGTAGATCAATAGAAATTGGCCAAATAGAAACACATGTTTAAAAGCTGAGCGCAGGGAGAAGCATATCTGAATCTGTAGAACAAAACCAAATACTCTGACATATGTGTCATTGGAATCCCAGAGTGAGAAGAAAGGGAGAATGGGCAGAAAAAATATTTGAAATATGAATAGCCAAAAACATACAAAATTAATGACAGTACCAAATCACTAATCCACAGAGCAGGATAAATGCTCACCCCCAAAAAGAACACAATATAATACAATATACCAAGTCATATCATATTGAAACTGCAAAAAACAAAATATAAAGAGAATATCTTGCCATCAGAGAGAAAGGACATCTATCACAGAAAGGGACAAAAAGAAAAATTATATCAGATTTCTTATCAAAAACCATGCATGACATAGCAGACTATCGACAATAGCCAAAGTATGGAAAGAGCCCAAATGTCCATTGAAAGATAAATGGATAAAGAAGACGTGGTGTGTGTATACACACACAATAGCGTATTAAAAAGAATAAAATCTTGCCATTTGCAACAACATGGATGGAACCAGAGGGTATTATGCTAAGCGAAATAAGTCAGAGAAAGACAAATATCATATGACTTCACTCATATGTGGAGTTTAAGATGAAAGACAGATGAACATGAGGGAAGGGAAGCAAAATGATATAAAAATGGATGGGGACAAAACATAAGACACTCTTAAATATAGAGAACAAACTGAGGGTTGCTGGAGGGGTGGAGGGAGTAGCTAAATGGCCAAAGGGCATTGAGGAAGACACTTGCTGGGATGAGCATTGGGTGTTATACACAGGGGATGAATCTACTCCTGAAATCATTATTGCACTGTATGCTACCTAACTTGGATATAAATTAAAAATAAAATAATAACAATAATAAAAAGAAAAAGGAAAGGCTATTTTAAAATGATAAACATATATACGTTTTCCATTTATATATACAATATATATTTTCCCTATACACACACACACACACACACACACACACACACATATGTGGAAAAATCAAAAACCAACAAAAAACATGCATGACAGCACACAGAGAAATAATATCTTCAAAGTGATAAAAAAAAAAGACTATTAATCAATAACTCGGTATCCAGCAAAAATATCTTCCATAAATGAAAAAGAAAGATTTCTCAGACAGAAATTAAGGGACTTCACCACCAGTATAACTCTACTTTAAACAGAATGTTAAAGGAAATTCTTCAGATGAAGAAATAGGACAGCAGGCAGAAACTCAGATCCATACAAAGAAATAAAGAACAGTGGGAATGGGATAAATTAAGGTAAAAATAAAATTTTTTCTTACCTTAATAACTCTAAGTAAAAGGAGCAGAGACGTATATATGTTCACGGCAAATGTGAAAGTCATGTGAAAAACAACAATAAGACAGAAGAGGGAGGGGAATGGAAATATACTGTTGCAAGATCATAAAACTACATGTGAAGCAGTTTAAGTTACATGCAGGTAAACTGGGTAAAGATATGTAAACTTTAAGGCAAATACTTGAAAACATAAACAGGAGGTGTAAGTGATTGTGAGAATTACAAAAAAAAAAGCATCATGAGAAATGCTAAGCTTTAGAAAAAAATTTAACTCAAAGGAGGGCGGAAAAAGTAGAAAAAAAATGAAACAAAGCTAAAGTACAAGTAAAATGATGGGGAAAATATACTGTGAAACAATAACGAAAAGAAACAAAGAACAGATGGGTCAAATAAAAAACAGCTGGCAAGATGCAAGACTGTAATACAATTATATGAATAATTACATTAATGTAAATGGCATAAACATCAAATTAAAAGATTCATATGGTCAAACTGGACAAAAAAGCAAGACTCCACTATATGCCATTGTTATTCCTTTTTTAGTTTATTTATTTATTTATTTATTTATTTTGAGAAAGAGACAGAGCATGTGAGCAAGCAGGAGGGGGGCGCAGGGAGAGAGAGAGAGAGAGAGAGAGAGAGAGAAATCCCAAGCAGGATCCACACTGTCAAAGCAGATTCGTGGGACTCAATCACACGAACCATGAGATCATGACCCGAGCCAAAATCAAGAGTCAGACACTTAACCGACCAAGACACCCAGGCGCTCTTCCACTATATGTTGTTTTAACTAATCTTTTAAAATAAAGACATAACTAGAGTACAAGTAAAATGATGGGAAAATATACTGTGAAACAATAATGAAAAGAAAGTTTGAATGGTTAAATTAATATCAGACAAAGTAGAGTTCAAAACAAAGAATACAACTAAATAAAAACAGGAATATAACACAACTATAAAAGAGTCTTTTCTCTAAGAATCTATCCAGTCCAAAATGTTCATGCACTTAAAGTTATAAATACATGCAGAAAAAACTGAGTGAACTGGAAGAAGGATTAGACAAAATATACAATTATGGTTGGAGATTTCAACATTACTCTCAGTAACTAATGGAGCAAGAAAATATAAAATCAATAAGGATAAAAAATACTTTGAGAACACTATGAATCAATTTGACCTAATGGACATTTTTTTTTTTTTTTTTTTTTTTTTTAAATATCTCACACAGAAAGAGCAGAGCACACATTCCTTGCAAGGGCACACAGAACACTTACCACACTGTGGGCCATAAAATAAACCATAGGGAGTTCAGGAGAACAGAAATCATTAAAACTGTGTTCTCTGACCATAACAAAATTAAACTACCAATTTAAAAAAAACACATCTGGAAATTCACCTTTAATATTTGGAAATTAGGGGCGCCTGGGTGGCTTAGTCGGTTAAGCGTCCGACTTTCGCTTAGGTCATGATCTCGCGGTTCGTGGGTTCGAGCCCCGTGTCGGGCCCTGTGCTGACTGCCAGCTCAGAGCCTGGAGCCTGTTTCAGAGTCTGTGACTCCCTCTCTCTCTGACCCTCCCCTGCTCATGCTGTCTCTCTCTCTCTCTCTCCTAGAAATAAAACATTAAAAAAAAATATTTGGAAATTAAACCGCATACTTCTAAAATTAATCTGTGGGTCAAAAAAGTCTTAAGGCAAATTTAAAAAATATTTTAAACTAAATGATAGTGAAATGAAGTAACATATCCAAATTTATGGGAGGCAGGTAAAACAGTGTTCAGAGGGAAATTTATAGCATTCTATGCTTATCTAAGAAAAGAAGAAGGTCTAAGCCTCCACCTTAAAAAACTACAAAGAACAAATTAAAGTCAAAGCTAGCAAAAAGGAAAAAATAATAAAGTGGTAAGATCAGGGGCGCCTGGGTGGCTTAGTCAGTTAAGCATCCAACTTTTGCTTAGGTCATGATCTCCCAGTTCGTGGGTCTGAGCCCCGCATCAGGCTCTGTGCTGACTGCCAGCTCAGAGACTGGAGCCTGTTTCAGAGTCTGTGATTCCCTCTCTCTCTGACCCTCCCCTGCTCACGCTGTCTCTCTCTACTAGAAATAAATACAACATTAAAAAAAAAGTGGTCAGAAATATATGAAATTAAAAACAGTTAGATTATAGAGAATATCAATGACACCTTTGGAAGTATTATAAAATTGATAAACTCCTAGCCAGATGCAGAAAAAAAGAGTGAAAACACAATTTACCCATAACAGGAATCAAAGAGTGAATGGACACCAACAGAGAATCATAGCTACACTTAGATATACCATCCATGGCTCCCAGGGGCTGGGGGAACAGAGAAGCTTAGGGCAGTGAGACTACTCTGCCCTAGTATAATGCTGGACACATGTCATTATACAGGTCTCCAAACCTATAGCATGTATAACACCAAGAGTGGCCCTAATGTAAACTACAGGCCTGAGTGATAATGATGTGTCAATGTGCGCTCGTTAATTAAAAAAAAAAAAATGACAAAGGACAGATTGATGAAATACTGACATATATAACAAAGGGTTGATGTCCAAACTATTAAGAAAACATTTTAAATCCATTAAAACAATTAAAAACCAATAAAAATGGGTCAAAAAGAAACAGATAAAAAATTCAAAGAATTTAAAGTGGACACAACAAATTAAAAAGGAGAGTTGAGCTCATCCTTCATCAGGAAAAGTGAAGACAAAACCATGAGAGAGACAGGCAGAAATAAGGATGATGATATGTGCTGGCAAGGGTGTGAGGGAAAGGGCGACCATGTGTGCCCTTGGTCAGAGTGTAAATTGGTATCTCCTTTAGGGAGGGTAATTGGATCCCTACAAAAAATTTTAAAGCACATTTAACAGACATCTTAAAACATTTTAGGGGCGCCTGGGTACCTCAGTGGGTGAAGCGTCCGACTTCGGCTCAGGTCATGATCTCGCAGTTCGTGGGTTCAAGCCCAGCGTCGGGCTCTGTGCTGACAGCCAGCTCAGAGCATGGAGCCTGGTTCAGATTAAGTGTGTGTGTGTGTCTCTCTCTCTCTCAGAAATAAATAAAACATTAAAAAAAAATTTTTTTTAAATGCCCCCTGCCACACACCCAGGGTATATACAGTCACATCATACTGTTCAGGCCAAGGGACCCTGAGCAGAAGAAACATATGTCTTCTCTGAACAACATTTCACTTCCTGCTCTCTCTCTTTCATGCATATACCCAAGGATGCCAAGTTGCTTTTGGTTGTAGCTAAGGGATAGTTCAGCCTCCAACACAGGCCTGGGCCCCTGGGGGACAGGGTAGAGAAGAACACCCCACCAACCAGCCCTGCACCTATAGCAAAATTGAGAAATAAACCTCTGTTTCACTGAGCCACTAGGAATTTAAAAAAATAAAAAAAAACAAAACAAAACACACAGACACATACCCTTGACCCAGCAATTTGGATTCTGGTATCCAATTCTGGGAAAAGAATGAAGTGCAGACTGTCAGTAACCATCTATCAAAGGAGAAGGGTTCATGGAAATAAAGTAGAGCTATATGCTTTGATAGGGCAGTAGCATCCCACTTATATTGAAATATGCATATGTAAATGACAAAGATCTAGAATAACCCACTGCTAATTGTCTGTAACTATTGCCTAATTATTAGCAATGGCTGGCTCTCAGGCAGGGAGTGGGACGGAAAGACGCATGAAGGGGGTCTTTCATTTTTATTCAATATTCTTTTGTATTGTTGAACTTTTCTCAATTGCAAGCTATTTATGTAGCATCAGTCCCACACTTTAATCAATAAAAATACTTTTTTAGGAGCATGTAGGTGGCTCAGTCAAGTGTCTGACGCTTGATTTCAGCTCAAGTCATGATCTCACGGTTCATGGAATCGAGCCTCACTCTGGGTTCCATCCTGACAGCACGAAGCCTGCTTGTATTCTCTCTCTCTCTCTCTCAAAATAAATAAACATTTAAAAATATATATACATAGGGGTACCTGGGTGGCTCAGTCAGTTAAGACTGACTTCAGCTCAGGTCATGATCTCATGGTTCATGAGTTCAAGCCCTACATCAGGACTCTGTGCTGACAGCTCAGAGTCTCAAGCCTGCTTTGGATTCTGACTCCATCTCCCTGTGCCACTCCCTCAGTCACACTCTTGTCTGTCTGTCTGTCTTCTCTCAAATATAAATAAACATTAAGGGGAACCTGGACGGTTCTGTCAGTTAAGCGTCTGACTTTGGCTCAGGTCATGATCTCTTGGTTTGTGAGTTCAAACCTTGTGTCGGGCTTTGTGCTGACAGCAGAGATCCTGGAACCTGCTCTGGATTCTGTGTCTCCCTCTCTCTGCACCTCCCCTGCTCACGCTCTGTCTCTCTCTCTCTCTCAAAAATAAACAAACATTGGGGCATCTGGGAGGCTTAGTCAGTTAAGTGTCAACTTTGGCTCAGGTCATGATCTCACAGTTCATGGGCTCGAGCCCAGTGTCAGGCTCCGTGCTATTAGCAGAGAGCCTGAATCCTGCTTCGGATTCTATATCTCCCTCTCTGTCTGCCACTCCCCTGCTCATACTCTGTGGCTCTCTGTCTCTCAAAAATAAACGAACATTAAAAAATTTTTAATAAATAAACATTAGAAATAATTTTAAATAAACATCTAAAATTTTTTAAATAAAATATGTATTTTTTTAATTACTGTATTTCCCATACAACTTAAATGACCAGTGAGAAGACATAATGGGAAGCATGAATGCATTCCAAAAAAGCAACCAAAAAGATTAAAATAGCAAAGTTTAACTTGAACAAGAAACATCGAGAAGCCAGAAGAAGAAGAGCCACAAAATCCTGCGGAGCTATTTTAAAGGGCTCAAATGAATGGAGCAACATGTACAATGTGTTTGGATGGGAAGTCTTCATTTATTAAAGATGTCAGATTGCAACGAGCAGGTCGATAGCTGTAATGCAGTTACAATCCGAGTCCCAATGGGTCCCATTTTCAGAACTGTACAAAATGATTCTTAAGTACCTCTGGGAGATTTAAACAGAAATAGTCGAGAAGTTTTGAAAACGAAGGATAATAAAGAAGCACTGCTATAATTACATACTAAAACAATGTAAAGCCGCGATCATTGTCTGTGTAGTATTGGGGCCAAGGAAGAAAACAATCAGCTGAACAAGAGAGAAAGCCCACATACATACCTTAGTAAACAGAATCTATTTAAAAAAAAAAAAAGTGGCTTCAAAAATCAGTGCCAAAGGGAAGAATTCCTGGATAAGTGCCACTGGAACAATTAAATAGGGATGAGAGGGAAAACACACTCACTGCACGATACAGGGATAAGAGTTTGGAGTTTGTGTACCAATTAATTCCAGGTGCTCTCGAGACTCAGAAACAGACTTACACACAATACCACACACCCTCACCCCCCACACAAAACCATGAAATCCAAGAGAAAAAAGAAAACAGGTAAACAGCCATCTGAGTTTTAGCCGAAAGATATCCTACATTTTTTTAAAGTTTATTCATTTATTTGGGGGGAGGGGCAGACAGGGAGAGAGAATCCCACGCAGGCTCTGCACTGTCAGCAAAGAGCCCAATGCAGGGCTCGAACTCACAAACAATGAGATCATGACATAAGCCAAAGTCGGACATTTAACTGACTGAGCCCCCTGAGAGCCTCAAGATAGCCTACATTTTAAAAGAATATTTAAAAAAAAAAAAAGAATATTTTTCATTACAAAAAAATGTAGATAAACAGAAACAAAATCAAACGGCACATGGTAAAATGGAGAAAAACAGGCCAATGTCACACAAAGCTTAATGAATCAACCTAGGAGGATCTCAAAGAATATCATCAAGAAAAGTACATAAATGAGCAAAGGACAGGAAGAAATTATTCACAGATGGGAGACACAAATGGCTTTTCAATATGTAAAAACATTTTATCTCATAAAAGAACAAAGTAATATAAACAAAAACGAATGAGGCTCTGGTGTTTAATCCATCAAATTAGCAATTTCTTTGAAAATCAATAATGCATGATGCTGGTGAAGGGGAGGTAAGATGGGCACACTTGGGGCAGCACTGTGAAGTGGAACAGCTTTCAGAAGGGACTTTTACTGTAGGTATACGAGTCTTAACCGGTCCCTGTGCTTTGACCCAGCAAGGTGTCCTCAAGGACTCCGAAAATTTGGCAAAGCACCATGAGTATTTACTGTGGTGTTAACGCGGAAATAAACTAAAATCTAACCCTCCCACAAAGAAGTTAAGAGGAAACATGCATGCTCTAAAAATTGTATCTAACAAATAGGCTTTAGCGATGTGGGAAAGTGACGAACTATTAAATGAACGACAATGATTTTCATAGCTGCAGAGAATTCTAAGTAGTTCCGGTAACGGCTTTCGATGAATCAATCATTCTGTGTCCGTGCCCCTCTGCAATATGACTTTGCCTCTCTTCCCATCAGGGGTGGAGTCTGTTTTCCATCCCTTGAATCTGTTCGAGCCCTGTGACTTGCTTTAACCAACAGAATGTGGCCAAAGTGCCGCCGTTCAACTCCAGATGTTGAATAAGCCTTGGGAGATACTGCAGCTTGTACTTTGTTCCTCGTTGGCTCATGGCTCTGAAACCCCCACGGGAAGAGACTCATCTAGCCTACTGAGGAATGACAGGACAAGGTACCCAGGCATCGGCCGGAACTGCAGGCCAGAATGGTAGGTGTGGCCTTTGTGGACCTTCCACCCCAGCTAAGTGAGTGCACCTGACGTCACCAGCACAGGCACCCACTGATCATGAGAAATCATGAACTTAGTCTCAGCCACTGAGTCTACAACGGATACACCCTGATACAAAATTTTATTACAGAGTTAGCTCAGTCGTGTAGCATATAATATGCATAACCCTCGACAAAAAGAAGAAAATGTTAACAAGTATATAACACCTTATTTATAGAATTATCTCAAACACGTATAATACACAACGCGCGCACACACACACACACACACACACACACATGAAAAGGGCAGAAAGGATGTTAATAGGAATGTTATTTCCAGGAAGTAAGATTAGAGTTAATTATCTTCTTTATACTCTTTTCTACTTACAAAGTTTCCTTTTATTCATAGAAAATCTACATCTAGAGCATTATGATAAACTAAGTTATCTCACCAACTACACTGCGGATTCCTTGCTAGCAGAGGCTGTGTCTTTCAACTGTGAACGATGAGGCTTGTCACACAGTAGGTGTCCAATAAATGTTTGATAAATGAAGGAACATGGGGAGCCTGAGGCTTGTTACCTTCCCAGATTCAGGACTGGCTGGGCTACAGATGTTGGAGTCCTCACTGTTCCCTAGATTGCCCCTAATGTCCTCTGGTGCAGACGGGTGCCCGTAGGTCAATGGCCATTCATCCAAGCTGCCCTACAGCAGGTGTCCTGGTCAGCCTGTGGTGGCTCCAGCCATAAGGCCTGTGGGGTCCTCTAGGAACCATTCTGGTTACCCTGCATCATCCTGTGGCTCAAGGAGAGAGACTAGTGACCAGCCCTCCTTCCAGAACCGGAATATGGGGGCCAGGGTCTACTCCAGGCCTGGATCCTGCATACAGGCTCCCCTGAGTCCTGCCTCCCTGACGGGGTTTCCCCCATCCCCTCCCAGAACCATGCCTAGCCTTACCCGGCCTTGGATAACAGCCTCACCCTGTGGAAACAACATACTGGAATCAAACTTTGAATCCAGGTAAGCACAGGGATCCTACTCCCCTCTTCCAGCTGCCCAGCACTCTGTGTGCCCCTCACAGCACCTTATACCCAACCCCAAAGCTCACATGGGGTGACCTTGTGAGCTGCACAAGGTGGCAGATGAATGCATGTGGTCAGGGGTCCCTGGAAAGTGAAAGTGACCGGTAAAAACTCAAATACCTGAGTTGAACAAAATGTTATTTGCCCTACCGATCAGTCAGATACATCAGGCAGTGCTCTCTGAATACTCACTAACTCTCTTCTTTCCTTTCTCACCCTCTCCTCACCCATGCCAGACATCACTAGTCAATCACAGCCTCCACTCCAATCACCCAGACTAACCCAAGATGCTCGACACAGAATGTAGTACATAAAAGCACTGAGTAAATTACTTCTTCAGTATAACACTCTAGACAGCCAAGGCCACCCTCTCTAGTTCTGTGATTTTCAATGCCCCAGTAGGAAGGCAACCTCAGGGAGGCCAGAACCCAAAGTCTCTCTCAGGCTGGCTTTCCCAAATTCCAGACATTTTAGTGGCATCATTCTGATGTCCAGGCCCAACACTGAAGTCATAATCCTTTTCTAAATTTTAACAGAATTCATGTTTATACAAAAAAAAGAAAGAAAGAAAGAAAGAAAAGAAATCCTTGTTTATAACACAATGACCAAGCCCAGCACGCAACAGGGACAGCCGCATAAAGTTAGGGGAATGCAGTTTGTGTGAGGCTGGACATGCGTCAAGCACTGGTAATTCAAGGGCGCTATAATATATGGCACAAGCGTTTCATCACCTTTCGCTGGGAAAACTTCAGTAAGAGATTGTCGATGTCCCTTGGACCATAAGTGCTTTCTCTCCAGTAGGATATCAGGATACCCAGGCAGGCTACAGCACCTTACAGTTACCCAGAAAGCAAGGCAGATGGTACCTCTTCCAGCAGAAGGGCACCATGCTCCTCATCACTGGGGCAAAGACAGGGCCTTCTCTCCCCTGTATCCCACGGGAAGGTTGAGGAAGATGTTAGGTCAATGGAAAAAGCCAAATGGGGGATGCCTGGGCGGCTCAGTCGGTTAAGCATCCTACTTCAGCTCAGGTCATGATCTCACAGTTCATGGGTTCGGCCCTGTGTCAGGCTCTGTGCTGACAGCTCAGAGCCTGGAGCCTGCTTCACATTCTGTGTCTTCCTCTCTCTCTACCCTCCCCAATTCACACTCTGTCTCTCTCTCTCTCAAAAAAAAAAAATTGAATAAACATTAAAAAAATTTTTTTAAGTAAGAAAAAGCAGAATGGGATGGATGCATAAGACTTAACTCTGCTTCACCTAAGAGGAACTGGGGAAGTCACACCCTTCTCAGGGGACAGCCTCACCTCTCTCCTCCAAGGCTGCCACTACCATCCCATTTTTAGGATGAGGCTCAGAGAAGATTTCTATCAAGAGGAAAACTCAACCTGTCCCTTGTCTGTAAAAGCACCACTGTACTCAAGAGGCAATTGATAAATATTTGCTGATAGTCAGACTTCTTTTTAAAATTGAATGAATTGATGAATGAATGGCATGTGGCTTTTCCCCCTTATAAATGGAAAGTACTAGAAGCTCATTTTGGAGTACAAATTATTCTCGGTTCCAAAGTAAGAAGACAGAGCAGTCAGGAATCAGGTAAAGATGGAATCTTTATTATGAAGTAAAATTGATGCAATCTTTATTTGTTATAAAGCGAAATGAGGCAATTACCTATCTACATTCTTATTTTTAAATACAAGGATAAAAATGTTCTTCTGGCAACGCAGCCCCTGTTTGCAAATTGAATAGAAGCGTAAGTTGCCGAACAAGAGGAAATACAAATAGAAAAGGTACACTGAGTTCTGCTATAACTTGTTTTGAAAGCACAAATTTGTTCCGACGCAATTCATAGGCAGGGACAAGTGGGACATAATGTGAATTTTGCATTTGCTTGTACATGATTTTCATCCGCGAGAAATACTGGGGGGGCAGAAGCCCCCACGCAGATGAACAGAGCCCCAAAGGACACAACAAAGGCACACACACTCACCCGGCTGCCCGTCGCCTCGGTTCCCCGTGTGCGTGCCTTCCGCCCTGTCCTCAGGTCAGCCAGCCCATCCTGGCCCCACCCCGGGGTCACTCACAGGCAGCTGGCCTTCTCGCACCCACTTCTGCAGGCCGGTGTGTTTCTCAACCGGTTAAAAGGGGCAAAACTGTGCCCTCTTCTTTCTTTACTGTCACTGACAAACATTTTGACTTTTGTGCCTTAACCCCCGCTTTCCCATAAGCCCTGATTCTGGGGAGCGTGGTGATGTTTAGGAACACCTAAGTCACATGACAGCACAATCTACTGGATGTGGAAGAAGGTTCTTCTGCGGCCGATTACCTAAAGGTGGCACACGGCATTATAGATCGGCACTCCCGGCAGTCATCTGACAGTATTTACCAAGTCATGTCCGTGTCCTTTGACCAAGTAATCCCATGTCTTTTGACCAAGTAAAATATAACTCAATGAGGATTATGGACATAATCCAACAGGAAAAAGGAAACTAGATGTGTGCATGAAGATGTGCATTGTGACACCAGTGTGTGTGTGTGTGTGTGTGTGTGTGTGTGTGTGGTGTACAGCTACCAAACATTGTAATTACAAAGGCTGTGTAACCAAACGGCAAACGATAGTAGCATATTGTTTGTTAAGTGAAGAGGGGGAAAAAAGGGATGTAAACTGAATAGTATGAAAACAAAAACTGAGAAGACAATGATATTTGCTCACACGTGCACACACGTGGGATTTGTGTTTTAAATTTTTAGAAAGCCAAGTCACCAAGAAGGGTTTTAAATATGCTAATTTTCAGTTTTGCTAAAAAATCAGAAATAGTTCTTCACTGCATGTCACATACCCAACGCACTATTTATTTCAAGATGTGAAGGAAGTGATTTGAAATTTTAGTTGCGTGAATACATATTTTTGTAACGGGACCAATCTGAATCCCAAACTACAGCTGGTTATCTTCAGTAGTCACTAAAACTAATTTGCAGCCTTGCTGCTTGCTGCAAATATGGCAACAGTAGTCCCTCTGCAGCATGTAAACACACAGGGCAAAGCACACCGACACAAAGTAAAGGTTCTGTCCAACGCCTGGCAAACCGCCCCACGCTTACACACTGACCGTGTTAATGGGAGAAACGCGGGTGGGAGGGTTTGATGTAAGCAGGGCTATTACCATGAAGACGACTTTCTGGACAAACCAGAAGGACAACAGGAAGTGGGGCGTTTTTGTGTTTAGCACAGGAGAAATCACCCAATGGAAAAATACAAAGCCCAGACCTTGACCACTGGGGTCAAAATCTCTTAATCGGCCCAATGTCTCATGCAGAGAACCAGACACTGACTGTGGGGTGGGGAGGGTTGGGGGTGGGCGGACCTGACACGCCTGTGTGCATACCTGGGAGGGGGCAAAGACAGAATTACTTGGAATGTTTAAAACATTCCAAACAGAAAGTCCTGTTTTTATGAACATTTCACGACTCAGCTTTCCCACACCTAAGAGCTCTCTCCTCCTCTGAACACCTGGGATGCATCGTAGACCAGACTGATCAAGCTTTGGATCCTAACAGCTGTGGGATTCAATGGAAGCCGCTTGCTGTGTGCCCTGGGCAAATGACTTTATCTCTCTGAGCTTCTCTTTCCTCTTCAGAAATGCAGGTATAGGGGCGCCTGGGTGGCTTAGTCGGTTAAGCGTCCGACTTTCACTTAGGTCATGATCTCGCGGTTCGTGGGTTCGAGCCCCGCATCGGGCTCTGTGCTGACTGCCAGCTCAGAGCCTGGAGCCTGTTTCGGTCTGTGACTCCCTCTCTCTCTGACCCTCCCCTGCTCACGCTGTCTCTCTCTCTATCCTAGAAATAAATAAAACATTTAAAAAATTAAAAAAAAAGAAAGAAAGAAATGCAGGTATAACAGTATTTCTCACGTGGTTGTTCTGTGGGACAGATGCTTTTGAAAGAAACACACCCGGCCCTAAGAGGGGCTTAATAAATACTCATTAAATCTGAAGCTTAATTTTTCAAGAGACACTCCTATTGCCTCTGCTCCCACACTTTACCCCATGCCTGATGTCCCCAGAAGGAACACACTTGATATGACACTGAGGGGTACAGAATCCAACAGGATCCTGAAGTATCCATTATCCAACCAACACTGGATCAGGCTAACCAGCTTCACCATTGTGGGGGGGGGGGATGGTGAGATTGGGAGGCAAGAGAGTGTAAAGTGTAAAGAAATGTTCTTCTCACTAAAAAAATAAATAAAAATAAAAAATAAAAAGCAACCCCAGCTCATTGTGATTCAACTGAATGCAATTAAGTCTGTGTCTGCTTTGAGGTCATGTCCAAAAAGTCCCTCAAAAATAACAACTTGATCGCCTGGAGTCTGTGTACCTATTTGCTGGTGTAAATCAGCACTGCCTGGTGCCCTTCACTTGTCCTTGTACTTCTCTTGGATTCACTCGTCAGCCTCGCGGACGTGCTGGCTGCTGGCCCCTCCACACATCGCCCCTCAGGTCTCCTGGTGGCCTCACCACAGCAGCAAGAAAATGAACCTTCCCAACCCCAGGCAGCAGCCCAGGGGCAGCAGCACCTCCCTCTGCTACATGGGAGAAGGTGGGCGGCCAGACGGAGGCAGGAAGGAGTACTCTGGAGGCCTGAGCAGGGTGCTTGGGAAGGAAACTCCGAACGCCCCCACCCTGGCAGGTGCCCAAGGTAATACAGCCCTCCCAGGGCACAGTTCTGAGAGGAAAAGGAAATGAGTGGCCAAAAGGAAATGCGATTGACACCAGACACATCTCTTCCCCCTCATCTGATTTATGTAGGATGTACAGCTGGCCCATCAACATGCTGTCCATTGGGTATTGCCAGGTCAGTAACGTAGAGCCCCAAAGTACGTCCAACCCCAAAGTATCGTGGCCTCCTTGGTAGAAAATGTGGACTTTCTGCCATTACCTAACAGAAGGACGAGAGAACACCGCCACACAGATATTGGAAGCCAATGACACCCAGATCCAATGGATGTGGCTTCATTAATAAAGCATTTAGCAGCACACAAACTTGAACAAGAATATCTCTCCAAGACAGTGTGGATATGCCCTTGAGGGTATGGCCTATGATCTACTGAGCTCTGTCTTCTCCTCCACCTCCAGCTCATAATGCCCCCTGCGATGTCCAGCGCACAGTAGGTACTTACTAAGTGCTAGGTGGATGTGTGCAAGAGGCGGTGGAAGTATGGATGACCACGCTGATGGATAAATAGCTAGATGAAGTTTCAAGGCGAACTGACAGGGGCTGTGAGAATAGTGCACCGTGGGAGAAGTCTGAAAGAAATTCAGGTGGCTCAATCGGACTGTCATCTGCCGTTTGTTAAACAGCCATTCGGGAGACTGGCAGTCTTTTTAAAATTAAATCAAATGACCGCTTAGATGCCCTATAGCAGCAGGCATGGGTTACTGGTCAAGATGTTCCATTTGCATATTAAGCCTTAACTCAGAGCTTGAAATATCCCCAGCTCTGCTTTCCAGTTTTCTGTTCCATAAAACCCCAACATACCTCATCCAGATGCTAAACCTGGAAACCCTGGGAAGAAATACCATCTCTGCTCTTCATATTCAATCCAACTAGCTCTAAGGCTCCCTTAAGGCTGCTCAATGAGAGGTAAATTACTCCAAAAATACACTGATAGTCTGATAGCACACTTAAATTTTTTTTTAACATTTATTCATTTTTGAGAGACAGAGAAAGATGGAGAGTGAGTGGGGGAGGGGCAAAGAGATAGGGAAACAGAATCTGAAACAGCTTCAGGCTCTGAGCTAGCTGTTAGCACAGAGCCAAAAGCGGGGCTCGAACCAACGAACTATTAGACCATGACCTGAGCCGAAGTCAAATGCTTAACCAACTGAGCCACCCAGGCGCCCCAGACTATCATCACATCTAACCAAAAACTCCACTTTTAGAGATCAGATGAAAGGAGAGCATTTATAAAGCTCCTACAGGGGACAGGAAGATTCCACCGAGCAGCTCCCATATGGTACTGCAATCCATCCCGCCAAGTGGGAGGTCACCAGGGCCTCGGAGCATGTTCACAGCCCCAGGAGGCACCCAGGATCAGACATAATCCCCAATTAGAAACATCAGTAGCCACTGAGGGGTGCTTAAGCTCCTGCATATAAGTGGACACATCTTACTCACCTGAAAGAGCAACTGAGATGAGATCCAACTAAGTGTAACTGAAGCATGATGCACGGACAGAACCAGGACCCTGGTACAAGTAAGCTAACTATGGCTGCGTGGACCAGAGCAGCAAAGAGGCAGAAATAATGTCCGGCTCAGGCCCCAAAGGAGAAGGGACCTGGGAGCACACACTATCTTCCTGTATGTTGGCACCAGCCTGAGGATACAGGGATCCTGTGTGCCCCAAGTCATAATGGTCAACAGTCACACAGGGCATTGGAAGACCTAAGCACCACCACTGACACCACAACGAAGCCAGCCATCCGAGGAGAGTACACAGTTATCTTGACAACCATAGGGTTTACTGCTTACCTGGAAATATCCAAGACCTATTATTTTACCTCCTAAATTTCCTTTGAAGGCATTTACGGTTCTCCTTTGGCATTATGGAAGGGCAGGCCACCACCTCACAGCAGCCCTCCAAAGAAATCCCTATTCCAGGGGCACCTGGGTGGCTAAGTTGGTTAAGCATCTGACTCTTGGTTTTGCCCCAAGTCATAGTCTCATGGCGAGTTCGAGCCCTGCATTGGGCTCTATGCTGAAGGTGTGGAGGCTGCTTGGGATTCTCTCTCTCTCTCCCTCTCTCTGCTGTTCCCGCACTGCTGTGGTCTCTCTCAAAATAAATAAATAAACTTAAAAAAAAAAAAGGGAAATCCCTATTCCCCGCTTCCATCTCAGCCCCCTTCCCCACCTTCTCCACAGTGCTTCCAGAGAGATTTCTTTTTCATAACAAAAATCTAATCATGTCACTCACCCCCCCCCCATCCTCATTTAAAATGCCAGTGGCTTCCCAGTGCTCAAAGGAAAAAGTGGAAAATCCTTCATATAGTCTACAAGGCACTGAAGTTTGGCATCTACATCTACCTACATCGCCTGCCTCCTGACACCATTCTCCTGTAGCTTTCTGGAATCATCTATACCTCCCACCCTCACCTCAGGGCCTGGCCCTGATGCCCTGGAGGGTGCCTTCATCTCCCATACCTCTTCCTCTAATAACTCCTACCCACTCCTTAGATTCAAGAAGTGGGTTCTGAGCCAGACTTCCTGGGTTCAAAGTTCAGCCCTGTCACTGACTTGTAGTTATACCCTAGGGGGACAGAGGCCTAAACATCTCTGTGTTGCTCCTGGGGATGACAATCACTGCTGTTTCATGGGGTCATTATGAGGACAAAAGAGTTAACACGCATAATTTAGGTAAGAACAGTTGCAACAGGATCTGGCACATACAAAGCACTCAGTAACCATTAACTCCCTATTCTTAAATCAGCTCAAATATCCCTTTCACATAAGGAAGGCTCCTCTGCGGCTCCCACAATAAGATTCCTTCCTAAAAGTTCTTTACGTCAAGCACTTCCTGCTTTGTAATTATGCCTCCTTTAGTGGGACTATTTGATTATTGTAGGTTCTACCCACTGGTCACAAGAGTGGGGTGTATGTCTGTTTTTGCTCACCCAATATGCCAGTACTTGACATGGCTCCTGATATACAGTAGATACTCAAAAATCCTATAAAGAATGGACACATGGACGGGTAGGTAAGTGGATGGACAGGAGGATAAAAGAGCAAGTGAATGGATGACTGGATAAATGGATGGACAGATAGATGGATGCATAGATGAGATGAAAAGATGGAAGCCAAATAAATGGGTAACTGGATGGGTGGACGGATGGACGGATGGATGGACAGATGGACGGACGGATGGGTAGAAGGACAGATGGGTGGATGAATGGATGAAGATAGTCCAGATGACACAGAGTGTAGAGGCCAGCCACTCTTAACTACCCAACCTTACACCCAGCAGCTTCACCTTCGGGAGTTATGCAGAAAGAATCCTGGACTACTTGTGTGTCTTCTATGATGACGGTTCTTTCCACCTCACTATTTTTGGTGAACCCCATCTTACAAACCAAGGGGGACTGAATTTCCTGATGGCACAACAGTAAGATACCCTAATGGTAAAACACTGAACACAGCCACTGCCCCAAAGGAAGGTCAACAGAGACAGAGGTAGCCTGAGGAGGGATATTCAAAAGCCCCCAGCCTCCTTCTAAGAGTCTACCAGGGCGACATCTAAGGAGGCTGCTTCCTCTCTGGGAGCCAAGAAGCAAAAACCTCCATGAAAAATAGGAGATTGAGCCAGACCCTTTCTCAGGTCTTCTCAACTATCAGGGAGGCATTCATGAGACCTGCTAGGGACAGGCTGCAGGGAATGGACAGATGAGGCCCCTGACCCTGGGGGTTAGCCACGGGATGTAGAAGACAGACAGGAAATTGATCATTAAAATAAATGATTAATTAATTACAAGAATAGGGCATGAAAGTGAATATGGGGACGGGGGCGGGGGGGTGGGGAGGGGAGGGAGGACTCTCGATCATACATCAGAAATTCCCTGGCATGCAAAATATGACGTGGCTCTTCCGTGTGTTTTGTGGAGGCTGAAGAGGGGAGCACTGAGGGGGCCTTTTTCTATTAAGTGTCTCCCAGGAAAGGCCCAACTATGCTATGAGGTGCTCAGAGAGGCCGCAAAAGGTACCCAGCTCCCCCTACATGTGCAACGTGCCTCTGTTATCCTGCGCAGTTGGTTGCCTTCCGAGCACTGTCCCCAAAGCACCCATGAAACCCAGGAAAGGTGATTATCCCCATTTTACAGATGTAGCAATTGCGGCTCAGATGAGGTTAAGTGAGTCGGTCGCATGGCTGAGCCGGTAATGGAACTGAAGCCTGTTCCCCAGGCTCATGCTCTCACTGCTACACCAACACACAGGGAGAGAGACACGGGCTCAGTTCTGTCTTTGTGTGAAACTGAGAGACCTAACCTAAAATACAATGTAGGGGTGCCTGGGTGGCTCAGTCCGTTAAGTGTCCCTCTTCAGCTCAGGTCACAATCTCATGGTTCGTGAGTTTGAGCCCCGTGTCAGGCTCTGTGCTGGCAGCTCAGAGCTTGGAGCCTGCTTTGGATTCTGTCTCCCTCTCTCTCTGCCCCTCCCTCACTCGTGCTCTGTCTCTCTTTCTTGCTCAACAATAAATAAACATTAAATAAATAAAATAAAAATAAAATGCTAATGTACAATAACTGTCAAAATAATCTGCAAGTAAGACTCAGTACATGTTTAAAGATGGATGAGACACCGTCACATAACAGAGAAAACAGTGACAACCTCATGGCTGCCATGACACTAAGCACCTGACATGCACAACTCCATTTGCCCCTCACATCAATTCACTGATGAAGAGGTTAGGACCATCATACCGGAGTTACAGATGTAGAAACTGAGGCTTTGAGGGTTAAAGTGCTTGCTTAAGGACCAGCAGTTGAACCCAGGCCTGCCTACCCCAGCCCCTGAGATCCCTGTCACCTGACCATCAGAAACACAGGTGGCTTGTACTCTGAGGCAAGGCAGGCTGAAGCAGAACAGGCCACTAGGAGGGCCACCTGGGTGGCTCAGTCGGTTAAGTGTCCTGCTTCGGCTCAGGTCATGATCTCATGGTTCGTGGGTTCAAGTCCCGCGTCGGGCTCTGTGCTGGTCAGCGTTCGCCTGATGCTGAAGGCTCTGGCAGCAGACGGTTGGTGGTGGGACGGGGGACCCAGAGCAGCGGGCCAGCAGGGGGCCATGGGGAAACCTGCCCAGGTAAGAGGGTCCCCGCAGCCGGGCCTTTGTAGAGACAGAATGCCAGTGCCGAAGAAAGGTACTGACCGGAGCAAGGCAGGGCCTGGGATCTGGAGGCACCAGGAGGGTACAAAGGAGGCAAGGACTTGGGGTCAGGGAACAATGCAAGGACCCAGGAGCAGAATCAGGAAGCCAGGGAGGGACTGTTCCAGGCAACAAGCCCAAAGTTCTGAGCTTGACAACTTAAAGGCTCCCGGAGAACTGAGTGAGAGACCCTGAGATTCCCAAAGGACCCCTTTGAAGAGAACAACACTCTTTTGGCAAGTAGTGACTGGGCACCTGTTATGCCCTGGGCCCGGGCGAGGCCCAGAAGATAGAGCCTGACATGAGACGGCCACAGTCCTTACCCGCCGTGAGCCTGAAGTCCAGGGCAGTGTCTCTCAAGCCAGAGTCTGGGGATCCACTAGGATGACGGTAAAAATGCAGATTCCCAGGCCCTGCCCCAGGCCTGCTGAAGGAGGCTAGGAGCCAGAACCGTGTGGCCTTGAACAAGTCATCTAACTTCTCAGAGCCTCAGTCTGTCGATTTGTAAATGGGACCAGGAATAGGACTGGCTCATGGGTTGCTGTAAGAAATGATTGTACTCAGCTCATCATAGGGGTTCAACACAAGCCAAGTTCATCACAACCATCATTTTAATTTTCTGCACCATCATCTGGAATAGGGTCTGTGAGTCTTCATTTTAATAAGACGACTCACTAGTCATTGGCATGCAACGCATTTTGTTTTTACCTCTGAGGACACTTCCTGCTTTTCCAATATGGGGACCAGCCGGCAACTCAAAATTGAGACAAACAAGTATCCGTACCCCAAGCTCCCCAGAGGAAACCACGGTCCCCTGGGCTCCCAATCCTGAACCCCTACATGCTGACATCTGTCCTAGGAGGCTAGACATAGTGGAAACGAGGAGGACATCCCCAAGTTTCACACTGTGCAGTCATGGAGGAAGGAAGCACCTTGCTCACAGCTTGTGTCTGTCTATGCAGAGATGATGACCACAGACGTGGCCCAAGGGGAAACTGAGGTCTCCCTTGCTCACCTTCTTTCCCAGCCCAGCCCTCCTCTGGAGCTTCTGCATTTAAAGACCTGTTAATTCGGGGCGGGGAGGGGGGGGGGCTTCCAAAGCACCATCGATATTCCCTGTGCTGGATCATTTCCCAACAGTGTCCTCTGTACAGTAAAGCTACCGGCCTTTAATTACACAGCAAAACAGCATTTAGGCAGAAACAGGCAGGTCGGGAAGTGAGAGGGGAGAGAGAGAATCCGGGCTTCTCCAGGGCGCTGAGACCATACAACATGCACGCAGACTGAGGAGACGAACGTTCTCAGCTGGTTCAGGGAGCCCACCTCCACTCCCCGTACCGCTTCCCTCCCCGTGGACACCCTGGATCCTGGAAACCCCTGACACTCACCAGAACTCCAAATGCCAGGATACCAATGAAGCAAGGATGAGGGACTAGGTTTGCCTGTGCAGATTTGATGCTACTTCCTGCCATGTTTGTGAACAGTCACCATTTAGCGCCCGACGACCGGGCAGTACAAAAACAACCCACGCACATGAATGCCTCCAACGAACCTTGTTGTCGTTTTCATTTGATCCCAACAGGAAATACTCTGGCGATGAGTGTGCGCTCTTCTAAAGAGCAAAGGAACACGGTGCTCTGCCGACAGTCTTTCAACATCCAGGGCACTTTGCCAGGGACCTGTCTACCGGTGCCTTCAGTGTGGCTTCTGAACGGCTCGATGCTGCCCGAAATGCATGTGCCTGGCCGTTTCTCCCTGGGACTCAGGATGCACTTTCCTCCTGGGCCAGCACATAAATGAGGGTCAGCTGCAGCCACACGCACGTTAGCAAGTGAGCACGTGGTGGGCTTGTAATATCTGCAACACCGTTTCTGGTTTTAAAATTAAACCCTGAGAGCCCAAGCAACTTCAGAAATGGAGCGTGTGTGGTTGCTTAAAGGCTTTCTTTAGAGTCACCACCGGTGTAACTGATCTTAAATAAGAGACTAGACTAAAATAACCAGAGAGAACCCACATCATATCATCGTGAGGAAGTGGCTACAGAGAGAAGATGATGTGCTCAGACTCAAGAGACTCTGAACACGGTTAACACGTTTCTGCTGCGACTCCAGAAAAATGTCACCTGCTCGCAGGCAGTCAGAGGCATCCTCCTCAGTGTCCCCAGTGCCTGGACAAAACCAGGAGTACAGTAAGTCACGAGGAGAACAGTCCCCACGGGACAAGAACACTAAGGAGAGCGATTGCTGCGTCTGCTGGCCGTCCCCACGGGCTGGGTCCTGTGAGAGGCTTCACGCGCGGGAACTCACAGATTCCTCGAAGAAATCCTCTGTGGTAACCACTGCTCTCGTTCCCATCTGACAGGTGAGCAAACCGAGGCTCGGGAAAACTAAGGGGTCTGCCTAAAGTCACACCCTGGAGCCTGGATTCAAACCCATAACGGGCTCCAAAGCCTGAGCTCCTTCCCACGGCCCAAGCAGGTCTGAGCAGAAGAACGCTGTCCCACAGGAGAGTCCTTCCACTGGGACCTAACGGAGGAAGTGGCGCCATCCACCTATCCACTCCCCACAGAACCTGACTCCAAGAGCCCCCCCCCCCACTACACACTGGGGGTCCCGGCACCAGGCAAGGCCAGGGAGAGACTGACCACTGCCCAGTTCTGGTGCATGCCAGCTGTGTTAATGCCCCCTGTGGAGGTCCTCCCTGATGACGAGGGGGATAGGGACTCCTCAGGAGCTCAGGGAACTTCTAAAGAGCTCTGCAAACAAATGAAAATAAAGGTGTCCCTTGATAAGGGAGCACTGAGCCATATCACTGATAGCTGGAATCTTTTTAGTACAGAGGCTCTTGGCTGCACACTGGCATCACCTGGGGTGTTTTTAAAAATACCAATGGGGGGGGGGCTCTGTCTCTCTCTCTCTCCTAGAAATAAATAAAATTAAATTTAAAAAAAAACATTAAAAAATAAAATAAAATAAAATAAAAATACCAATGGGGCGCCTGGGTGGCTCAGTCGGTTAAGCATTCAACTTCAGCTCAGGTCATGATCTGCAGTTTGTGAGTTCGAGCCCCACTTCGGGCTCTGTGCTGACAGCTGGGAGCCTGAAGCCTACTTCAGATTCTGTGTCCCCCTCTCTCTCAACCCTTCCACCATTCACAATCTGTCTCTCTCTCTCAAAAATAAACAAGCATAATAAAAAATTTTAAATACCAATAAAATATAAACAAATAAGACAAGAAAGGAATGAATAAATGGATGAATGAATGAAAACCAATCCCTGAACCTCAAATTACTGATGTACTTGGGTTTGGGATATGGCCTGGGCATCGAGGCATGAAAGCTCCCAGGTGCCTCCAGTGTTTCGAGGTAGGTACAATAACAGAGCACCTTACACTCAATGGTGTCTCAGAGTCAATAGAAGCAATGCCATGCTGAATGCTCAGAATTCACCCAAGGAACTCAGACACCCCAAACAATCCAGCTCCTTCTCATGAGCAACTGCATCTGGGCAACAACAGCGAAACTGTCCACAACAGAAGGGCTACGCGGGCTTCATGTGTTTTGTCTGTCTTCCTCAGAACATCCCTAGTACTGGCTTTATTAGGCCCATTTTGCATATTAGGAATCTGAAGCTCAAAGAAGTCCCATTAACTCACTCAAGGTTACAGAGGAAGTCATCGGCAGGGCCCTCAAACCTATGCCCTTTCCAAAACAGCATGCTGGCTTTCCCGTGGGCCATGTTCCCTCTACATACAGGGCGAGAGAACAGGATTCAAGGGAGCCACAGACCGTGCCCTCTGTGAGCCTATCATCCACTCCAGGAGGCCGACAGGTACCCGAGTCCTCCCCCTCCAGATCACCCTGAGCTCGCCAGCATGCAAAGGGCTGAGCAAGTCCACAGAGGAAAGTTTGTCCTTGCCAGGAAGAGTCAGCTTCCACAGAGACAAACACTCTGGACTTGGCCCTTGAGGGTCAGAGGGGTTTCCACGAGCATGGCAGAGGGAGAGGGCAAAGGCACAGACGGGCCCTGGAGCCATGACCCCACCCTGCTGCAGGGTAAAGGCCTCTGACCTGCCAGGGTCAGCAGGAGTGCTGTGTACCCTCCCTCTCCAGCCCCTCTACCGTCAAAGTACCAGTTTCTGGCACCTGCTTGGGCTTACCGTTTGCCTCTGGGTGCACGGAGGTGTGCCACGCAGGTCTGGGAATTCCTGGAGAGAAGAAAAGCGGCCCCAACAGCCATCTCGAGCCGTCTCCTCTTAGGAGCTGTTTCTCCCGGCACAAAGGCTGCCTTCCCAGTGCGTGGCCCTGACAGTAGGGAGCTTTGCCCAGAAGGGTTGTATTAATTAATCCCTGGCCTGCTATCAAGTCCAGCTTTGGCCTCATTGCCCTCGGGAACTGAGCCAAACATCCAATTTACAGTTTGTATCCTGTCTGTGGCTGAATCTGAGGCTGGGAGATGGGACATCTCTAAGTAAGCATCCTAAGTCCAACGACTCCTGAGCCCCAGATTCACCAAATGCTAACCGTGAGCAGCAGAATGCATCCTCCCTTGGGAAAGACGACCACACTCCAGATGCTGTGATCCCACTGGGCGACCAGGTGAGACAAACAGCCCTCCCTCCCTGGCACACTGACTTTATCTACACAAATCCTCCTCTCTTCTGGTTGACTCTACAGGTTATTCACCTCTGCGCCCCGTGCAGGGATTGGCCAACCACAGCCTGCGAATCTGGCCCACCGCCTATTTTGTAAATAAAGTTTTATGCGTAATACAGTCAAGCTGATTTTTTTTTTTTTTTACATACTGTCTCTATGCAGTCACTTCGCCATCACGAGGGCATAACTGAGCAGCAGACAAAGAACAAATGGCCTGTAAAGCTGAAAATATTTATTACTCTCTGGCCTTTTACATAACCAGTTTGCTGATCCCCTGCCAGAAACAAAGAAGAAAAGGAAGATGAGGGTGCTTAGAGAAATGACTCAGTCTTCACGTTCCTGTCACAGGGCACTTTCTTCCCTGACAGTGCAGTTCTCTCTCTCAAAGAACACATCTGCTCTAAAACTCTGGAGGTAGGAGTGCCTGGGTGGCTCCACTGGTTGAGCATGTGACTCTTAATTTCAGCTCTGGTCATGATCTCCCAGTCATAAGATCAAGCCCCACATCAGGCTCTGCACTGAGCGTGGAGCCTGCTTGGGATTCTCTCCCTCTCCCTCTCCCTCCCTCCCTCCCTTCCTCTCTCTCTCTCTCTCAAAATAAATAAACATTTTGAAAAAAATAAAAATGAAAACAAAAATCTGGAGACATCCTCCTTCATTTAAGATGAAGATCCTGAAGATTAAGATGAAGATCATTAGTATGGTTCATAAAATCCCGCCAGACTCTCTGTCCGCCTCAAACACATGACACACGCTGGGCATGAAATGTATGTGCGCCTTGCCTGTAGTAAGGGGTGCTGTTTTATGAAGCTATTGTTTCACACACATAGACATACATACACATTTGTGTACCGAGCCCATGATGCAAATTTCTTTTGGCAGACTCACTGTCAAAAAGTCTGCAAGCCACTACACGAAAAAGAACTCTATGAATTAGATCTCAAATTTACCCTCTTCTGTGCAACACCAAGTCACAAAACCTCTCACCTGTACCTTTGATGCACCTCCCACATGGTCTTCCTGCTTCCAGCCTTAACCCCCTACCAATGCATTCGGCACATACCAGCCACCTCAGAAAGGCCCTTGGGTGGTTTCCCATGGCCTTAGGAACTAAACCCAGGCTTCCTATCACAGCCTGTGGCGTTAACCGTGGTCTGGAGCCCACCTGGCTGCCCCACTCTGGTACCACACTCCAGCTGTGATGCCTGGGGCATTCTCAGCTCTTGGCTGCTGCAGAGCCTCTGGGGGTGGGTATCATCCCTTTGGATACTGGGGTTCACTGGGGCTGACTGGGGCTTAGTTAAGTGAGGTAAATATGTTAACTTAATATATTGGGGGTACAGGGAGCTTGAATATTTCCAGTTCCCACACACATGCACTCACACATGCCTGACCAACTCCTGTTCACCCTTCTGTTCCCACTTTAATGTCACGTCCTCGGAGTATCTTCCCTGACACCCTATATCAGGGACCCTGTATTTTTGGCACTCGTTTCTATCCCTTACAACACTTCCTGAAGTTGTAATTAGTGATATGTGATTCATAGGGACTGTCCCCTTTCACCCCTGGAAGGCATCCCCCATGTAGTAAGGTCTAAGTGTGTCCTGTCCACCACTGTGTCCCTACCATGTCCCCCTGGCCCACAAGAGATGCCCAAGAAACACTCACTGAATGACTGATCAACAAATCTCACCCTACTCTCTGCAAATCTCAGCCCACAAATGTCAAATTCTCATTTTCATGCTTAGGAACTCTACTCAGACACTAGGCCCTATCTCCAAAGCTCCAGCACTGCTCAAGCAAGTTGGTGTCCGACTGACCTGAGACACCTGAACCCAAGCAGAACTAGAAAATACTTGGCATATTCTTCTCCTAAAAGCCTGCCAGTCTCATGTGAATGGCAGACTTTTGTGATATGCATGTGCCCTCCTGCTCCAGAGAAGTGGGGATCAGAGTTCTCTAAAGTCCAGGTAAGTGAACCCCCATTTTTTCAAATTCTCACTTGCCCCAAACATTCTTGGTGTCATTCCGCCCACAAGCTTCGATCTTTCATATTCTGAAGGTGGATGACAATTAGTCACTGATTGGCTCTTTAAAAGGGTAAACGTAAAACATTCCTTAGCACATATTTAAGTTTCTTCCATTATGTGCGTCTGAGTCATAAAAAAAAAAAAAAAAGGCAGTGACATCTATTTCAAGTTCGAAAATGATTTGCTAATCCAGAAAAAAAAAATGTCAAGTTCAGAAGAATTAAGACTGGCCATAAGTTCAAACTGTGGATGCTGCCTAATGAGTCCTTGGAAGTTCAGTATAATATTCTATTTTTGTGTATATTTGACATTTTCCACATGAACACTGAAAATTATTTGATGAGTATTGAGTGACTCTAATCAATATTCATCCATATGTTTGCTTCCAATAATAATTTGTTTTTAAAACTGGCAATGAAATGAAGGAGTCTGTAAAATAGATTGCTTTTAGTACAACAAACAATAATTGTACAACCCTATCTCCAACGTAATTATAATCCTTTACTAAAATAACATTAAACTATGGATGAATTTCTAATTACTATACATTACAAAGTAAAATTCTATTTAGAGCAAGTTTTAAATAACTAAAAACAAAATCTCAAGTACAAAGCTTGGCATTCGACACATATTTATTGAATGAAAGACCAGCTGAGGCATCTAAAAAAAAGTGAAACTATTTTTAGCTTAAGCAAAATGAAAAAACAGATTAATAACACCAAAGGTTCAGATCCTGGTTCTGATATCCCTCTCCAATAAAAGGAACAAGGACTCCGAGGAGAATTGGCTGATTCTAGTGTTGAGGTGGGGAATATACAATATGAACCTTGAGTACCTTATGGCACCAGTAAGTAAAAAAGTGACCCAAAAAGGGGGTAGAGGGTGGGGTCATATCAAAAGGACAGAGGAGCCAAGCTGAAAGAGCATCCGGTGGCCAAAGCTGGAATAACTTAAGCAAATACAACAATAATATAGTGGTGGCTTATAATCAGATAACCAAGATTATAAAATAAATATCCATGAGTCTAATCATATAAATTAGTGATTGAATACTTGGATCAATTAGGGAGAAGAGATAAGTCTCCCACAGAGAAGAATTCTGAATAATTTATGTAGATATTCCCCCATCAAGAAGGGGGCACTTAGCTCCCCACCCTTGAGTAGAGGCTGAGCTTAGTATGAAAAGAAAAGAACCATCACAGTGGAGAAACCAGACAGACATGACCTCAGCCAAGTGATCAAGTCAACACCAGTAGGGACGAGTCATGTTGACAGCATGCACCCTTGATATGATGTGATGGGAAGGGCACTTTACCTCTGGGGTCCTCCTTGTAAAAACTCATCACCCAATCTCATCATGAGGAAAATATCAGACAAACCCAAAGTGAGGGACACTATGCAAAAAATACCTGCCTAGTATTCCTCAAAATTGTCAAGGACATCAGAAATGAGGAGAGTCTGAGAAACTTATAGATCAGAGGAGACCAAGAAGACATGACAACTAAATGCAATGGGTTAGCCTGGATGGGATCCTACGTTCCATAAATGTGCCAGAGACAGCCTCTGTCTCCTGACCTCCAGTTTGTGAACTTCTTCATAGCAGGCTGTGAGGCTCACTGGCACAAAACTCAAAATCTTGCACATCTAATTGTTTTAAATGTAGCCCAAATGAGCAGTTTTTAGCCATTTACAGCCAGCTTGCTTTGAACACTCTGCAAAACTGTGCCCATCATTTGCTGGTGATAGGTAAGACAAACTCTGTAACTATAAAGACCGCAGGCTCCTGTTGCCCTTTGGAAGTCTCTGACCCAGAGACCCTTTGTTGGACTGGGAATAATACCACCTAGACATGTAGACCCCTTTACCTGTTCCTTCTCCCCTGGGAGCTCTCTGCTCTCCCCCTTGAGTAGCGACCCCTGTCTACCATATCCTCTGGCCAGTCTCATGCAGTGAAGGCTATCTCCCACATGCAAACCTGTCAAAGCATCACCCAAATAAAGCTTATGTGTTCTACTGACACCTTACCATAATACCTTTTTCCTTGACCAGCCCCCAAATCCTTTGATTTGGGAACAACAACAACAACAAGGCTGTTAGGGAAAATCCAATGAAGTCCAAACAAAGTGTAGAGTTTAATTAATAGTTATTTACCAATACCAATCTCACTGCGACAAAAGAGAAGACCAGGAGCTATCATCCTTTCCCTAGTGTCCATGCATAGAGCATAAGTGTCACTCCAGGAGATGTGACATTCTGTCCTCACCCCTAGCCTTGCAGTAGGATAGAGGTTCTGCCCCAGTGGAGAAAGGCCATCAGGAGTGGCCTGGGGAAACTGATGTTCCTTGGAACAGAGCATGGAGAAGATCATACCCAAGAACATTGTTGAAAACAATGGAGACATTTATGGCAAGCAATTAAGAGGGGACTAGTAGCTCCCTGAAACTAGTAGGAATACACAAAATGGCAGACAAGTCCTAAGTTTCAAAGAGAGAAGCAGACAAAGGGACAATCAAGAAGGGATCTTCTGGGATTACACTCATCACTGGAAATCCAGAGGCCTGGGCATATGTGTTAGACTATACCCATGCAGTAGAACCATAGCTGGATGTGGAGCAGACCTGAAAGCATTCACCCACATGGACCCATCAGCAAAGGCAGGAGCCTTACTGATTCAAGGGGTTTAAGTATAACCTATGATCAAACACTGACTGAATAATAAACTACAATACCCCTAAAAAGATAGGTTTAAAACCACACTCATGCCTGTTGGTGTGTCTAGAAGACTGAATGCATGCCTAAGCTGCACCCTTTCAGGAGCAACCACGGAAGGAACATCCCGGATACCAGTCTCCAGCACAGAGCAAACTCTTAAACCTGCTAAGCTGTGAAAGTAGTCTTCAAGCCACACACAAATCCAGTGGTCAAGAGTGAAAATCTAACTGGTTAAAGGGGCATAAGCACCAATTTTAACCAATAAGTATCTTACATTGACCCAAGGAAACCCAAGGTTTCCTGAATCTTCAGGAAACCAGACTAAAAGATAAAAATAAGAGGAAAATGCTGAACAGGGACATCAGAAGCTACACAATGTAGGGAAAATAGACTTTAAAGAATTAGTTCACCCTACCTATTAAACACATAAATAAACAACCAAACATAAACAACAATAAGCCAAGGCAGGGGGTAGAGAAGGAGAATCAATATCCAGATTTGTTACAATGTATTACCTAAAATGCCCAGTTTTCGACCAAAAAATATAAGAGATGGAAGAAACCATGAAGGCGTGATGAATACACATGGGGAAAAAAGCAGGCACCAAAAACTGTCTTTGAGGGGGCCCAGATGTTGGATATAGCAAAGACTTCAAAACAGCTCTTATAAATGTGTTCAAAGAACTAAAGGAAACCATGTTTAAATAATGAAAGGAAAGTATGATGACTATGACACATCAAATAGAAAATATCAATAAAGAGACAAATTATTTTTTAAAGAGAGTACCAAGTCTTCATTAGCAAGTCTCAACAACAGAGCTGAGTTAGTAGAAGATAGAATCAGCAAACTTAAAGATAAGTCAGTAGACATTATACAACCTGAAAAAGAGAAAGAAAAAAGAATGAAGAAAAATGAACTGAGCTTTAGAGAAACGTGCAACACCATTAAACACACCAATATATGCATAACTGAAATACCAGAAGGAAAGAAGAGAAAGGAGAAGAGAAAATACTAAAAGAAATAATGGCTGAATACATCTCAAATTTGATAAGAAACACTAACCTACAAGCCCAAGAAGCTCAACAAATGCTAAATAGAATAAACACAATATCATGCCTGAATATATCATAGTTAAATGCTGAAAGCCAAAGATAAGGAAAAAATCGATATAGGAGTAAGAGAAAAATGACTCACTATACACAAGGGAACTACAAGATTAATAGCTGACTTCTGATCAGAAACAATGAGACTAGAAGGCAGTGGGACAGCATACTCCAAGTGCAGAAAGAAAAACTATCAACCAAGAATACAATATCTAGCAAAGATAACTTTCAAACATTAAAGCAGAGTAAAGATATCCCAGGATAAACAAAAACAAAGTATTTTTTGTAAAGCAAACACTTAAATAACAAAAACATGTATGTATAGCTAATACTCCAACAAAGGAGAATTAAATTGTTTTCAGTTATTCAATTACTAAACAAGAAAGTAGAAAGGTTGGGGAAAGGAACAATGTACAGATAGGACAAATAGAAAACAAACATCAATATGACAGAATTAAGACCAGACATATCAATAACAATGTTATATTTAAATGACCTAAACACACTAATTAAAAGGGATTGCCAAATTGGATTTAAAAAGCAAAAGCCAACTATATGCTGGCTACATGAAACATACTTTAAGTACAGAGACACAAATTGGTTAAATGTAAAAGGATGGGTAAAAATATGTCAAGCTAAAATTCAAAAGAAAGCTGAAGTGGCCATTTAAATGTCAAAGTAGATTACTCAGCAAGGTATATCACCAGGGAAGTGAAGTTATTTCCTAATGTTGAAAGAGCCAATTTATCAAGATGACATAAGCATAACATTCATGTACCTAATAACAGAACTTCATAATACCAAAGGCAAAACCTGATAAAACAGAAGACAGATCTACAATTATTGTCAAAGGTTTAAATATACCTCTCTCCAAAAAAATCTATAAAACAAGTACACACAAAAAAATCAGCTCTTATATAAAAGAATAAAACAGAAAAATTTGAACACTACTATCAACCAACTTGACCTAGTTGGCAATCCAACTAGGAGTACTAGTGACTCCTAGTTGACTAAAACACTATACCCAGTAAAGAAAGAATAAACATTCTTGCTAAATGCATACAGAATATCTACCAATATGGCTCATAGACTAGGCCTTAAAACAAGTCTCAATAACTTTAAGAGAACTGAAGTCATACAAAGTATGTCTCAGACCAAAGTGGAATTAAAGTAGAAATTAATAAAAGAAGGATGTCTAGAAAATCTCTAACTATTTTGAAATTAAGGAAAATACTTCTAAATAACCCATAGGTAAAAAAAAAATAATAATAATCCATAGGTCAAAGAAGAAATCAAAAGGGAATTAGAAAGTGTTTTAAACTGAATGAAAATGAGGGGCTCCTGGGTGGCTCAATTGGTTAAGCATCTGACTTCAGCTCAGGTCATGATCTCGCAGTTCATGAGGTTGAGCCCCACGTCAGATTCTGTGCTGAAAACTCAGAGCCTGGAGTCTGCTTCAGATCCTTGTCTCCCTCTCTCTGCCCCTCTCCTGCTCATGGTCTCTCTCTCTCTCAAAGATAAATAAACATTAAAAAAAAATAAACTGAATGAAAATGAAAACACAACATATCAAATTTATAGTATGCTGCAAGAGACTGTGTTAGTAAAGCCTCAAATCAATTACCTCAGATTCTACCTGTAGAAACTAAAAAAGAGAAATTAAACTCAAAGAAACAAAAGAAAAAAAGTAATATCAGAGGAAATAAAGAATGAAAGTAACTCACCATATTAACAAAACCATAAAAAAATGTGAAAGACTTATAGACTGAAAACTACAAAACATCGTCAAGAAAAATTTTTAAAGACCTAAATAAATAATAACATCATGTTCATAGGTCAAATACCAAATAGGCTATGATTTCAATTCTCTAAACTGGTCTATAGAATCAACATAATTCTCATCAAAATTCTAATAGGCTTTTTTGTAAAAATGAAAAATCTGATTTTAAAATTCATAAGGAAATTAAAAAGAACCTAAATTACGAAGACAAATTTGAATTGCTAACAGTACCTAATATTCAGTCTTACTGCAAAGATACAGTATTCAAAATAGTGTGATATTAGTGTAAAGATACACAAACCAGTGGAATAGAATAAGGACCCCGGAAGCCCCCCTAAACACACATACAGACAACTGAGAGTGACAAAAGAGCAGAAGCCATTGAGTAGAGAAAATATATTCTCTTCAACAAATGGTGCAGGAATAACTGGATATCCATATGCAAAATAGAATTTTAATCCATACCTCACACCACATACAGAAATTAATTCAAAATGTATCATAGACGTAAATGTAAAATCTAAAAATACAAAACTTCTATGGACACCTGGGTGGCTCAGTTGGTTAAGCATCCAACTCTTGATTTCAGCTCTGGTCATGATCTCACAGTTCGTGAGTTCGTGCCCAGTGTCAGGCTCTGCACTACCTAGTTTAATTGGCTGCCTATTGTTTTCTGTCTTAGGGGTTTATTATCGACAGCACTTTAGATTCAGTGAAACAGGGTATGTTCCCTACCTGAGTAGCTACACTCAAGTCTGGAGGCCCCTTCTCATCAAGATCTTGGCAAGAGCCCTCTGCTCTCCGCAGGCTGCAATACAGAGCAAAGCACAAATCTGCCCAATCAAATCTCCTTTCTAGACACACGTGAATATATAGGAATCTCTTACACAAGGCTGGTAACTCATCCTCATCTCACCTAGGAGATGTTTGAGTAAATCTGCTTTCCCCATTTACCATTTTGCTCCTTTGGAGTGTTGTACCGTGAGCACAGTTTACCAAATATCATACAAATGAATAAAATTCTTAAATAACTAAGTAAGTGCAAATATACAAAGTATTTAGAAGAAGCCTAAGAATCCAGGTATCAGATGATAGCTTTGAATTGCCAGACAGTGGTATAAGGACTTCCTTGTACGTCATTTGTTCCCCAAAATAGTGAACTAACCTCTCTTAAGGTGCCTTGGATTGGTGTCAGCTCTGTCTAAACAAGAGTCAAGTTAGGAACACTGAGGAATAGAGAAAACCACACACACACACACACACACACTTTTTAACTGTGTCATGTCTCAGGCTATCATGATCTATCTATTCTATCAAAAGATATGAAAGGGCAATTGACCGTAACAGACCCAAGAACACCCACAGGAAAGGGCAAAGGTTGTAGCAAGAAGCCAATGTACCCTGTATCTCCTGGGCAGTATTATTCCCACAACTACTTCCACCCACCTCCATACCCTGATGTCCCTGGTGGACGGGACCAAGGCAGTTTACCAGGAGGACTATGAAGTCAGGAGGAAACTGAGGAAATGGATTCATAAAATCAGCTGTCAAGAAAACAAAAAGCTGTTGACATTATTCCAGAACCTCGGCTGTATGTATTTTAAGATGCCCTAAAACCCTCAAGGGGGCCATACTGCAGCCTTCACTGGGAGGTGGGTAGGGATGGAACAGGTAGGAAACCAATTTCTGTGTCTGCTGGAAACACTCGGAATACTTTCACAAAAGCCACGTCAGCTACAGGATGGCCTAGCCTGTTCCTATGTTCCAGAAATTTTGAAGATCTTGAACATGCTCCAAGCCTCCCTGGACAGGTTTATGGAAGCTTCCTGGAAGGCATTTATGGCTTCTCTTGATATCCAGTAGGACATGGCAGTTTCTAAAGCCCCATCCCCCTGGGGACATCGCTGCTAAGCCAAGATGGAGAAATGCCCATCTGAGCAAGAGGAAGTGGAGTGTCCTGGATGTGCCTCTTCCCCAGGGCTGTGCCAATAAACTCAAGCAAAGAGATTGTTGCCACTACCCTGGACGCTCTGAGGACAAGTTATGCAGCACTGACATTGTCAAGGGTTTGAGATGCTCTTATAATGGGCCATGCACCTGATGGTTATTGTCATCATCACACAGTGGCTCCTAACTGACCTTCTGCCCTCCGTCTCCTTCCTCCAATCTTGTCTCCACTTAGAAGCCAGGCTGAACTTTCTAAAACCTAAACCTTACTGTCTTATCCCCCTCTAAAAACTCTGCAATAGCTCACCAACAGGATTAAGTCCCTTCCCGGTGGCAAGACATTCTAGGTCTCCCGGAATTATTCCAAATGAGAAACTGGCTTTGCTAATTCATTACTTCCAAGAATAAAGGTAACAGATAAACTAGTATATACCACCCCCCAAAAAAATAAGTTATATTCAGTGAACCTAATGGTACCAAACAGCCATACTTCATTTTGTTACCTGGTGGATATTTCATGGCAGTTACCTTCTCATAGACCTTAATTATTAAAATGCCATCACCCAAAGTTTGGTATTTTGATGGTGTTACTTTGAGACTTTATTTGACTAATGAGTAAGTTTTGTTGAACCTCCTGGGGAAAAAAAATAAAGTTTTCCAGGTACAACCATGGTAGCCAGGCTACATAGAGTACAACTTTGGACTCATGACAACCTATGTGTCAGTATTAGGGAGTTTTGGGGGGCATTTTACCAGGGTATGAGGTTGTGATGGTTGACATGTGGGCCATGGAGACAAGGGGGTGCTCAAGTGCACGAGGGGTAAGGCCGAGCTGAAGAACAGACACACAGTATGCAGACCAAGGGCACCTGGCAGAGAAGACGACTGGGTAAAAAGCAAAAAACTCAGCAAAGGGAAATGGATTTGAGAAAGGGGATGAGAGGAAGCTCTCCTCATAGGAGGTCAATCTATCTGGCAATTACAGGCAAGGGGTTTGGACTCACTCATTCAACAATGCTTACTGCATTCACACCTACTACTATGGGAAAGATGTTGTGTTGAGCCTTGAGGATACACACTTGCTCCCTCAAGTTTAAGGATGTATCCCAGGGGCACCTGGGTGGCTTAGTCATTTAAGTGTCCAGTCAATTAAGCATCTCTTGGTTTCAGCTCATGTCATGACCTCGCAGTTTCCTGAGTTCAACCCCACGTTGGGCTCTGTGCTAACAGAGCAGAGCCTGCTTGGGATTCTGTCTTTTCCTTTCTCTCTGCCTCTCCATCACTCATGCTGTCTGTCTCTCTCAAAATAAATAAATAAACTTTAAAGAAAAAAAATTTTTAGGGGTGCCTGGGTGGCTCAGTCGGTTAAGCATCCAACTTCGGCTCAGATCATGATCTCACAGTTCAGGGGTTCAAGCCCCGCGTCGGGCTCTGTGCTGACAGCTAGCTCAGAGCCTGGAGCCTGTTTCAGATTCTGTGTCTCCCTCTCTCCCCTGCTCATGCTGTCTCTCTCTCTCGGAAATTTTAAAAAATTAAAATTTTTTTTTAAAAATGCTGTATCCCAGGAAATGGGAGATTGGATGAGTGTCTACACATGTACATTCCCGCAAGAGCTGCTTTCCAATTTTATAACCTGAACAAAACTACCATTTCTTCAATTTAAGGCACAGGAGGTCACGATGGGTCTCCCATGAGAGCATGTCCCACGCCCAACCATCACTGGACACCCCAGGCTACAGGATACAGTTGAGGCCCCTCCAGTCAAAGGCTCCCCAGAGCTCCTTCAAACTGCCTCCCGCACCCGTGCCACAAAGGTGCACCCGCCTCGTGTCACCACGAACCGCATGGATCACCCAGCTCTTGGTACTCGGTTGGCTCTTCTAGCCACGCCACTTGCTCACCTACTCTCCACCGTCTTCAGAAGAGCATGAAATGAAGACAGGAAGCCAGGCGCCAGTGAAGTAAACACACAGACTAAGATGGACCTCAGAAGCAAGGGGCGAGCTAGAACCCAACAGCCAGGAAGACAAATGGCACCCAAGCTACTGAACTTGCCGGTAAGCCACGGAGAACACTGATATCAGCTCTACTCTCGTGTATTATAACAGGTCAGTACAGAGCTCAAACATCCCCGAGACAAAATGGCACTGCCTAGAACGGCACCTAATGAAATGCAGTCCATCACAGCCTTAGAAACCGTAGCCAAGTTTTCCCCCCACTTTATGCCTCAATTTCCTCTTCTGTAAAATGGGACTAGTAATGGCCATCTCGCTGTTAGAAATAAGTGACATAATTCCTGCGAGCCCTTTGCTCCACAGCTGGTACAACAGAGGCACTTGCTGAATGGGAGTGACCATCATCATCCCCATACCTGATGTTAGGAGGCTCCAGTGGCCCCCTGGCTGTGGGAAGGGAACTCTCTGGGGCAGCATGGAACCCCCAGAGGATTGCTACAGATTCCGACTAGAGCTCTGGGTCTAGTTTTGCTCGTCGAGACTTTTTTTTCCTCAAGGGACCTCATAGAAACAGTAGGTGGACTCCCTAGAGAGTGTTCTGCGAGTCACCGCACTGCTTCCAGGCCATACCTTTCCTGAGCACAGTGTTTCCAAAAGAAACCTAAGCCAGTCAGGGAGCTTCAATAAGCTCCTACTTCTGGACAAGGTATCTGTCCCTCCCCAGCTTCCGACAGGGCTGGCCCATGACAAAGTCTAGGGACAGCAGTAAAAGAGCATCCAGACCCTGGGGCTCTGCTTACCAGCTCAGGGGCCTCAAGCAACTCAACAGCCACTCCCAACCTCGCTCAGCTGCGGCCTCGGGACTAAGGGCCACAGGCCCAGGCTGCCCTTGGTAACCAGCCCTTCACGGCACAGGCCAGCGACCTTGAGACTAGAACACCCAGCTGTCACACTGGCCACAGGCCCAGGGGCAATGTGTATAAACCTTCTGGAGGCATTTGTCTGCTCCGGGATCTAACTGCAAACAGTCACACATCCCCGCCATCAATACATTTATGATTCACATCGTCTCAGGGCCCTCTAATGAACATTTTCTCATCTGTCTGCTCTCATTTCTAATGGTAAAGCATGACACACGACCGTCATGCACAGAATACTAATGTGAATGACCCCTCGTGTGGGTCTAGTTTACAAAACTGTCCGACGCGCAGCAGTCCACACATGAAGCACTGAATTGTTAACTCACTCCTTTTACTAAGCGCTCGCGATGCGCCGCAGAAGCAGTGGGCAACAGGGGCAGAGGGCTGAGCCCCCGCCCTGTGATCTGAGCAGGAGCTGGGAAGGTACGGCCAGTAGACATGACCTTGCCTATGAGGGAAGGGAGGGCAGGGCAGTGGTGAGGTTGAAGTCTGGGGCTCCGGGTTCAGAAAGGACCTCTGGGCCCCAGAAAGGGATGGCGTACGAACACATGCGGCAGCTGAATGAACCCTGAAAACACGATGGCAGGGGACAGAAGCCAGTCATAGAGGCCAGAGTGGATGATTTCATCTGTAGGAAAGGCCCAGAATATGCAAATCTATAGAGACAGAAAGTAGGTTTGTAGTTGCCGGGGGCTGGGGAGGACAAGGAACGGGACAGGGGTTGCTTTTTTTTCCCACATTATTTATTTTGAGAGAGAGAGAAAGAGAGAGAGCTCTTGGGAGAGGAACAGAGAAGGAGAGAGAGAATCCCAAGCAGGCTCTGCACTGTCAGCATGGAGTCCAATGTGGGGCTCAAACCCACACACTGGGAGATGGTGACCTGAGCTGATGCTTAACCAACTGAGCCGCCCAGGCACCCGGGGGTTGCTTTTTGAGGTGATGAAAAATGGTCATGGTTGCACACATCTGTCAATGCACTAAAAGCTACTGACCTGTACACTTTTAAGTGAGTGAGTTTTATCTCAATAATGCTGCTTTTAAAATAAAGTAACTCTGGGGCGCCTGGGTGGCTCAGTCAGTTAAGCCTTGGACTCTTGATTTCAGCTCAGGTCATGATCTCACAGTTCATGAGTTCAAGCCCCAAGTCAGGTTCTGCACGCTTGTTTGGGATGTTCTCTTACTCCCTCTCTCTCTCTCTGCCCCTCTCCTGCTTGCTCTCTTTCTCTCTCAAAATAAATAAGCTTTTATTTTACTTTAAAAAATAAAAGAGTAACCCTGAGCAAATCATTAACTTCTCCAACCCTAAGTTTCTTCACCTGTAAAATGAAGAGTATGACAGTGGCAAATTTAAAATGACTATAGAGGGGCGCCTGGGTGGCTGGGGTGGTTAAGTGTCCAACTTCGGCTCAGGTCGTGATCTCGCGGTTTGTGGGTTCGAGCCCTGCGTCGGGCTCTGTGCTGAGAGCTCAGAGCCTGCAGCCTGCTTTGGATTCTGTGTCTCCCTCTCTCCCTGCCCCTCCGCTGCTTGCTCTCTCTCTCTGAAAAATAAATAAACATTTAAAATGGCTGCAGAAAATCAGAGGGATAACTTTATAAAAAAGCACTCAATGCTTTGCCCACCGTATTATCAGTTGTAAAAGAGGGGGGTCATTCACAATAGGCAAGACGGTGAGGAAACCCAAGTGCCCATCAAAGGATGAATGGAAAAACAAAACACGGTCTACGCATACAATGGATATGATTCAGGCCTAAAAAAGAAGGGAAATTCTGTCATTTGCTGCAATTTGAATGAACCTGGGGGACATGATGCTAAGTGGAGGAGGCCAGACTCAAAAAGACTGCACAAGCCCATTTACAGACATTCTTTGAGCAGTCAAACCCAGAGAGAAAGAAAGCAGAGCATGGTTACCAGAGGCTGGGGGGGGGGGGAAGGGAATGGGGGGAGTTAGTGTTTAATGAGAACACAACTCGGTTGTGCAAGAGGCTGAGCTCTGGAGATGGACAGTGGACCACGCGAATGAACTGCACACTTACAAATGGTTAAGATGGCAAAGTTTAAGTTATGTGTGCTTTACTACAAATAAAAGAAAAAGAAGTCTGGGGGGGGTGTAAGAGCTGCAGAGAGTGATGCTGGGAGGAGGGGGGGGGGAACTTGGGGAGAGCCTCACAGGACGAAAGGCACGGAGCTAAGGCCTCAGCAGCGCAGAGGGATGGAGCGTCTCAGTGTCAACAGCCCCAGTAAAGACCCCAGCACTGCCTTCCAGAAGCACTCTGGCTTCCACCTGCCTCTGCCATCCGCTCTGCCACCCAGCAGCAGCCCACGGAGCACAATGTGCCAGCTCAGAGCTCGGGGGCGTGGGCTCAGCAGTGAGTCACGGGAGCTGTGCTTGCAGACAGACAGACTCCCTCCCCGCCAGCCACGGGGGCTCCCCAGAACAGAAGACTCCCACCTAGGACCTCCCATCCATGCCCTGGCCCCACAGTCAATTCCCCAGAAATGTTGAGCTGGATGGTCCCGACGGAACAGCCCAAGTTCACAGACAATGAAGCTGAGTCACATCGACGACGTGCAGAAACGTAAGACTTTGGGGTGACCTCACAGTTGCCCTCTGTTAGGTTTCCCCCATGTGGCGGTGCACGGGGTTGGTGTAGGAGGCGGGAGAGGGGGCTAAGAAGGAATTACAGAAGACGGGAGAGCTACTTCCAGGTCTCTAACTAAGAAAAAAAAGAGGCTACATTATGCAGAGTAAACATCCACAGGTTTGTCCCTTTAGTGTCCCTCGTCAGCCCTGGAGCAGCACGTGGGATGGCCACATGCCTGGAGATGCAGCAGCAAAACCCAGGATGCCTGAAATCTGCCATGTTCCCTTTGGCAGCCCCCATCATTGAAAGGCCTAAGACCCTAAAGCTTTAGTCTCATTTTTTATCTTTCACTTCTAAACTGATAGAGGTCAGGGGAGCATTAGAGGAAGTACAGAAATAGCCAGACATAAGCACAGACATACAAATCTGGGAAGTACATGGAAGGCCTAATCCAGATGTGCGACTATGACACCCACTATTTCAAGCACTACAATGCAGAAAATTCCACCATTAAAAATGCAGCCCTGGGGTGCCTAGGTGGCTCCGACGGTTAAGCATCTGACTCTTGGCTTCGGCTCAAGTCCTGATCTCACAGTTGGGAGACCGAGTACCAAGTCAGGCTCAGATGCTGAGTGTGGAGCCTGCTTGGGATTCTCTCTCCCTCCCTTTCTCTCTCTCTCCCTCTCTCTCTCTCTCTGCCACTCTCTCTCACCTCCTGCTCCTCCCCCACTAGCTTGCACATTCATATACTCTCTCTCTCTCTCTGTCTCTCTCTCACAAAATATTCGTTTTGTAATGTAGCCCTGATGTCCTAAACCATTATTTTAAATATTGACTTAGAACTTCAGCTATTGAAGGGCACTTGGGTGGCACAATCGGTTCAGTGTCTCACTTCAACTCAGGTCAAGATCTCACAGTTCATGGGTTCAAGCCCTGCATCAGGCTCTGTACTGACAGCTCTCAGCCTGTAGCCTGCTTTGGATTATGTGTGTGTCTTTCTCTCTCTCTCTCTCTCTCTCTCTCTCTCTGCCCCTCCACTGCCCATGCTCTGTCTCTGTCTTTCTCAAAAATAAATTTTAAAAAAACATTAAAAAAAAAAAAAAGAACTTCCAGCCAATGCAATAAGGCAGGAAACAAAAATATGGAGGTAATCTATAGGAAAGAATCAAAACAACATTATTTGCATTATTTGCATCATACATCTAAATAAATAGCTCAAGAGAATGAATTAAAAGAATTTGGAATGACTAAGAAAATTCACAAAGATGTCTGGTTTCAAAATAAAGATCTAATCAACATTCAACAACAACTGGTTGAAAGATACAATAGGAAAACAGTCCTATTTATGGAAGCAACAAAAATACAAAAGGCCTAGAAATAAATTTAACCAAAAAATGTGCAATATTAAATGAAGAAATCCACAAAACCACTGTGCTACATTTTATTTTTTAATTAATTTATTTTCCCTTAGTTTATTGTCAAGTTGGTTTGCATATAAAACCCAGTGCTCATCCCAACAAGTACCCTCCTCCATGCCCATCACCTCCCTTCCCCTCTTCCCCACCTCCATCTGCCCTCACTTTGTTCTCAGCATTTAAGAGTCTCTCATGATTTGCCTCCCTCCCTCTCCCCAACTATTTTTCCCCTTCTCCTCCCCCATGGTCCTCCGTTAAGTTCCTCCTAATCCACCTATATGTGCAAACATATGGTAACTGTACAGTTTTAAAAATAATTTTACCAAATAGAAACATTTCTATTACTATAAACATGTTAATTTTCTCAAAATTCAGTTTAAAGCAATTTCCATCAAAATCTGATGTGGATTTTTTTTAACGTTTTATTTATTTCTGAGAGAGAGAGAGAGACAGCATGAGCAGGGGAGGGTCAGAGAGAGAGGGAGATATAGAATCTGAAGCAGCCTCCAGGCTCTGAGCTAGCTGTCAGCACAGAGCCTGACGTGGGGCTTGAACCCACAAACCGTGAGATCATGACCTGAGCCGAAGCCGGAGGCTTAACCAACTGAGCCACCCAGGCGCTCCTAATCTGGAGTTTTAAAAATTAACAAATTTACTTTAAGCAAATACAAACAGGAATATCCCAGACATTTGTACTACCATTTATTCAAACATAAAACTACAATAAAATAGTAGCTGGTATAAGCATAAACAAAAAATGAAATTGCATAAAAGCCCAGAAACATATCTATGTATACATCATATATATGTGTGTATATATATGATTATATATAATAAAAATGGCAGAGGGATGCCTGGGGGTCTCAGTTGGTTAAGTGTCCTACTTGGGCTCAAGTCATGATCTCATGATTCATGAGTTCAAGCCTCGCATTGGGCTCTGTGCTGACAGCTTGGAGCCTGGAGCCTGCTTCAGATTCTATGTCTCCCTCCCTCACTTGCACTCTTGTCTCTCTCTCTCTCTCAAAAATAAATAAACATAAAAAAAATTTTAATGCCATGTTAGATTCTGGATTTGGTAAAGAAAGAGGATTTGAATAACTGGTTAACTATATAAAGGAAAATTGTGAGATGCCTATATCACGTCAAAAACCAACATGAATACAGTTTAATACAAGAATTAAATGTAAAATAAATTAATTAACACACACATTGTGTTATTTCAGGATAGAGTTCTTTCTAAACTTACAGGAAAATTTTAAAGCTCTTATTGCATAAATATTTTAAATTTCTGTATATCAAAGAATGTCATAATCTAAACTTAAGAAAAAACATTATGAGGGAAATACTCATAACATAAATGGCAAACATTTTCAGTATTGAAATGGACCTTATGGGGCACCTGGTTGGCTTAGTCAGTTAAGCACTCAACTCTCGATTTTGGATCAGATCATGATCTCACAGTTTAAGTCTGAGCCCTGTGTCAGGGTCTGTGCTGACCATGCAGGGCCTGCTTAGGATTCTCTATCTTCTCCCTCTCTCTCTGCCCCTCACCTACTCATGCTAGGTCTCTCTAAATAATTAAATAAACTTCAAAACAAATTTTAAAAAAAGAAGTTTATCGGGGCACCTGGGTGGCTTAGTCGGTTAAGCGTCCGGCTTTCGCTTAGGTCATGATCTCGCGGTTTGTGGGTTCGAGCCCCGCGTCGGGCTCTGTGCTGACTGCCAGCTCAGAGCCTGGAGCCTGTTTCAGAGTCTGTGTCTCCCTCTCTCTCTGAGCCTCCCCTGCTCATGCTGTCTCTCTCTCTCTCTCTCTCTCTCTCTCTCTCTCTCCTAGAAATAAATAAAAATATTAAAAAAAAAAAGAAGTTTATCTTATGATTCAGTAAGAAACAGATGAACACATTAATGGAAAAGATTAGGGAAAAAGTATAGGAGGAAGAAAAGAAACATGAAATGACTGAGAAACATATAAAAGATATATTTTTTTTAATTTTTTGTTATTCATTTTTGAGAAGAGACAGTGTGAGCAGGGGAGGGTCAGAAAGAGAGGGAGACACAGAATCTGAAGCAAGCTCCAGGCTCTGAGTGAGCTGTCAGCACAGAGTCCGATGCGGGGCTCGTACCCATGAACTGTGAGATCATGACCTGAGCTGAAGCTGGACACTTAATGGACTGAGCCACCCAGGCGCCTCTATAAAAGATATTTAAACTCACTAGTAATAAAAGTTTGAAAAAAACAAACAATGAATGTGCATTTTTCACAAAATTGGCAAAAGTTAAAATAATTGACCAGCGTTGGCAGATGTTCAGGTAAATATATGGCCTGGGAGCTATAAATGCCGGACTAATTTACAACATTCCTGAAGGGCAATTTGGCAAAACCTTTGAAATAGTCACATCTTTTGATCAGTAGTTCCACTTTTAGAAAACAGCCCAAGGAAATAACCAGAACTATGTGCAAAGTTTCAACATCATCATCACATGTTATGGACACCATGTACACTTACGTATGAGGCACAGTTCCATGTTTTCGATTGATTATATAATTTAATCCTTAAAAAAATAATATCTAGATCCTGATACGATCTCTGTTTCTACAGCTGAGGAAACTGATATACAGAGAAGTCAAGAAAATCCTCCAAGGTCTCACAACTAATAGGTGGTGAAGCTAGGATTCAAAGCCGGGCCGGGGATGGGGGTACTAGCCAGGCCAGGGTGCACTACCCAGGCCCAGACTCTTAAACACTAAGATGCCAACAAGAAAGCTTCAATACCAACAGCAAAAATTTCATCCTACCTAATGTCTGACACTAAGGGATTGAATAAATACACCTGGCATATGCACCTAACAGAATTAATGGATGGATGGATGGAGAGATGATGGATGGACGGACAGATGGATGGATGGATGGATGGATGGATGGATGGATGGATGGACAGACTGATGGATGGATGGAGGGATGGTAGATGGATGGACAGATGGAGAGATGATAGATGGACGGATGATGGATGGATGATGGATGGATGGACGGATTGATGGATGGATGGAGGGATAGTGGAGAGATGATGGATGGATAGACGGATGGATGGATGGATGGATAGATGGAGAGATGGTGGATGGATGGATGGATGGATGGATGGATGATGGATGGATGGACAGATTGATGGATGGATGGAGGGATGGTGGATGGATGGATGGACAGATTGATGGATGGATGGAGGGATGGTGGATGGATGGATGGAGAGATGATGGATGGACGGATGGATGGATGGAGAGATGGTGGATGGATGGAGAGATGATGGACAGATGGATGGATGGGTGGGTTGGTGGATGGGTGTGGGCTGGAGGATGGATAGGGGAACAGATTGGGGGAGGGGACTGATGGCTCAATTCACAAAACATTCATTTGGGAATCTGCCCTCATTTTTCTTTCCACTCACACGCATTAAACATTAACTTCATGGCAGGCAAATTTGCAAGTACCATTAAGCTCTTACCAAAACAGGCAGGAAAAAAATTAAACAGCAAAACCGAGCGCTTCTGCTCCCAGGAAGAAATGGTAAGAAGAGACACTGAGGTAGCCCTCAAATCAGGGGTTCTCCTCCCAAAGCTCTTAGAACCTCTCTGTTTCATAAAATAGAGTTCAAAAGAAGTCACTAAGAGTGAAATGTTTAAAGTCTAGATCTCCAAGAACCATGGACAACAAGCCTGGTAACTGCACTGATGCAGTAGCACTGATAGAAAGAGCCAGAACACCAGTGTGGACCCGAGTGTAAGGGAGACTGAAGATTACCAAGGATGGTGTGAAAATCAGGACAAGATGAGAGCACTTGGAACAAAGCCAAAGATATGCTTCCTCCCTCATGGTGCAGTGAACGGGTATCACCTATGCCTTAGGTGAGGAGGGTCTGACATTAACCCCCCAAAATTGTATGACATTGTGAGCTCTCTACTCATTGTTACCTTAATCCCTTAATCCAAGCGTGCTTTCATTAACCACCATTATATTAGTTTCAGTTTTTTATATTTATCTTGTAAAACGTTCAACCCCTTCAAATGCAATTAGGGATGAACTGGTAACTGAAGGCAACATCCTGGTGACCAGAAGAAACCAAAAGAAAGACAAAGTATCCGAACACAAGAGTGGCACCTACTAAGTGCTCAGGAAATCATAGTTAGTGGCTGGGGTGGTGGTGGGATTATGCTGTTCCCGCTGCCCCTGCTGACACTTTGAGTGGGAAGGGAACATTCTAGTCTTTGAGTGAAGTACATGGGAACTTCACCCCCACTGACACATTTATTCACTCACTTAATATTTGCAAACCCCTGGGAGGTTGAGTATCATCCTTCCCATTGAGAAAATAAAGAAACTGAGGGTCACCTGGGTGGCTCAGTCGGTGAAGTGTCAGACTCTTGATCTCACTTCAGGTCTTGAACTCAGGGTTGTGAGTTTAAGCTCCACATTGGGCTCCACGCTTGGGCATGGAAACTACTTAAAAAATAATGAAGTGAATTTCTGGGTCACCTAGGTGGCTCAGTTGGTTGAGTGTCACACTCTTGATTCTGGCTCAGGTCATGATCTCACAGTCTTGAGATCAAGCCCCCACACCAAGCTCCACACTGGGCATGGAGCCTGCATAAGACTCTCTCCCTCTGCCCTTTCCCTGCTCACCTGCACACCCACATGCGTGCTCTCTCTATAAAAAAAATTAATACATAAAGTAAGAGAAAATAGTTTAAAAAAGAAAATAGTTTTAAAAATAAAATAAAATAAAAGAGGGGCACCTAGGTGGCTCAGTCAGTGAAGTGTACAACTTTGGCTCAGGTCATGATCTCACCATTCTTGAGTTCGAGCCCTGTGTCAGCCTCTGTGCTGACAGCTGAGTGCCTGGAGCCTGCTTCGGATTCTGTGTCCATCTCTCTCTCTGCCCCTTTCCCTTCTTGTGCTCTGTCTCTCTCAAAAATAAATAAACATTTAAAAAGTTTACAAAGAAAAGAAAAGAAAAGAAAAGAAAAGGAACAAAATGAAACCGAGGCACAGAGAAGTTAAAGCAACTCACCAAAGCCGCACACTTTGAGATTCAAGAGATTCAAGCCAAATCAGTGTGATTCTCAGCCTAGAGATGTAGAAGAGGTGGGTGTCTCTGTAAACTCACTCTGGGAAGGAGCTAGCACATGTGGGCAGATGGTGCCCAGTTCCCCCTACCTTTCCTTTCCTGCCTTGATTTTCCCACATCCCCATTCCCAGAGCAACTCTGTAAGCTGCCGGAGAGCCCCGGAAAGCCTTCGGGGATGCTTCCCCTTCGCCTGTTCAATCCCTTAACACTGCTTCCCACCAGACACCATGATGATCTCCTTCCTGCAAAAGTCCTGCTCTGCAGTCCTGACCTCAGAAGGCAGCGAGGCGATGGGAGCACCCCATACCAGGTACTTCCCCTCCATCATGTTATTTAACCCTATCAATACCCTTCCAAGAAAATGCCATTGTCCCCAACTTACAGGTGAAGAAGCTGAGTCTCTGGTTAAGCGACCTGCCCAAGCCATACTTGTCACATAAGCTCCCTAAACCCCATGGTGAAAGGCCATGTGGCGGTCTCATGCAAACTAAGATTTGTACCACCTCTGTCTACACAGCAAAAGGACTTTCGAGTTACGCTGAGCTCTGACAGCTCTCTTCCCAGCTGACGAGGTACTGAGGCAGTAACTTTATCCCTGTGACAATCAGCAGCACACTTACTCATGATCACAAAGGTGCCAGCCTTGGACTATTGCCCTTCCTGTGTGGGTTCTAGAAGCCCAGCAAAAGAAACTTGTGGCACTGAGCCACTGGTCTCCTCCCCCTCAGGAAAGCTCTGCACACGGGCACCCCAGGGGCCCTTCTGGTACCACAGAGGTGTGAAATCCCTGACCTGGGGCTGAGCTGCGGACATAGAAAAATAAAAGCCCCATTGCTCGAGGCCCTCCAGCTGATCAAGTGCAGCTGTGACACTTGTCTCCTTGTCCTGCACACGCACCCCCGGGGCCAGGTATTGTTTGTATCCTGCCCATCAAACAGAGCAATGGAGGTAGCCCTTTCCAGCGAGCTGCCCAGGGGTGGTTCAGGCAGAGTGCGGGAGCCGCCATCTTTCACCCAGCCTCTCTGATTCCAAACCCCAGGGTCTGTGCGAGGTACCAGGCAACCTCTGTTCTGTGAACTGAACCTCTGGGAAGCCACAAGTCCCCTCCCCATGGCATCGGCGACCCTGACACCAGGAGTCACATGAAACCTTGTCAACAAATGCTCAGAAACACCAAGCAAGCTGAAAGGCAGTCCACAGGATGGAATCAAAAGCACCTGGGCTGCATCAGTGATCCCAGCTGAAACACTTACTAGCTGTGTGACCTTGGGAAAGCCATCGGACCTCTCTGTGCTTTAAGCTTCTCACCCATGAAAGATGATAACAGCACCCACCTGTTAGAGCTCATATGAAGACTAAATAATTTACTGATATGAAGACCTGTAAGACACTCCAGACGACGTCTGTTGCTAGAAGTACCCCCCACGTTCATAATCATTACTAGCATTACCATTGCTATGGAGGGATTACTCTGCACAAGTTAGCAGCACAGCACGTAACAGGGGGGGGGGGGGGTAATCTGGCTTCCAAAAGTGGCTTGCAGCAGCAGCAGGACACAACTGTAACATCACTGAGTATGAAATCCACCCCCTACTGTGACCAGGAGGCTCCATCAAACACTGTGGTGTGCTCCTTTGCTTGGAAATGCTTCTAGGCTGCTGGTCTGCCCAGAACAGGGAGCGCACTGTCCCCTCTCTGAAGAAACAGCCCTCTGGCTGTTAGGACACCACTTCCTCCTGTCCATCAGCAAGCCTGCCACTGAGCTCGGTCAGCAGGATCCACACCGGATTCTGTGGAACTTGACGAGTGGAACAGAAAGGGAAGGGAGCAAGACTACTCCGGTCCCCAACATCTTCCTTCCCCCTGGGCTCTGGGACAAGGCGCCTCTCTTCCAGGTCCCGGGCCAGGGCGAAAGTAAGGGCGATGATCCCCCCATACCCTTGAAGATCTTCAAATGATGGGAAACTGAGCAGAAGCACGGGCTGAGTGTGTGATAAATGGACACAAAATTATCCTAGCCTGCTGGCTAGGGAAGATGTGACTCTCTCGTCCTGAGTGCTATGAATTCAAGAGTGAACTGTGCCACAGGGAAGAAAAAGGCTTCTTTTTTTTCTTATTTTCCTTTTGAAAAGGGCTTCTTTAAACGTGTTCAAAATGTTCCATTTGGCAATGACCCTGCTAGTCACCTCTTATTTTCTTCTCACAGCCGGATTTTTTCAAGTGCAGATTCTAAGCAATTTTCCTTGCATCCTCTCAAGTATTCTGGAATCTTCTGACTATTCTGAATCAGGTGTTGGAGACAAGAAAAGTAACCCCGAGAACGGAAGGCACTGGAAGTCAAGTGCCCAAGACAGACAGAGAACAATTCCTGGATGAGACAGCCCAGGCGGGACCTTCGCTTGGCCACCAGCAGTGCCAGGAGAGAAACTCTACCAGGTAGGTTAGTGTGGCCCCTTCCCAGGTGTGGGGGGCCCCTGAGGTTGCAGGGAGGTCTCGGGCAGGAGGGCACAGCACAGAGACCACTCAGTAGGAGACTATGCTTTCCTCCAACCCCTAGTACTGTCGGTGCAGGGTCACTTAAAAACTGAGTGGACTTTTAAATTTTTTTTAAGTTTATTTATTTGAGAGACACATAGATGGCATGACCAGGGGAGGGGCAGAGAACAAGAGAGAGAATCCCAAGCAGGTTCAGTACAGAGCCTGACTCAGGGCTCGAACTCAGGAAACTGTGAGATCATAGCCTGAGCTGAAATAGAGTCGGATGCTTAACCAACTGAGCCACCCAATCACTCCCTGAGGTGACTTTTAAAAATGGTAGATTTTTACTTAAAATCGAGATCCCCAGCACCTCTTTAAAAAACAAAAGGATTAAGAGAAGGGAAGAACTGGGAACTGGTAGCCCTGGGTCTATATTCCAACAATTGACTGGCTTTTAAAAACCATTACCCCTCCTGGATTTTGCCATAATCCCCACCACTTCCTGCTGTGTCCCCAGAACTGAGGGCCATTCGCCATCATACGTGTGCTGTTGATTTTCTTACAGTGTGTAAATGTCTCTTTGTACTCAAAAGCATCAAAAACAAACAAAAGTAAAACTAAAGACAGACCAAAACTGGCCACATCTTTCAAGAAAAATGGGGAAGGGTCCCACATACCGTTTTGTCATTTGCATGACCAGCCTAGACCCCATGGTGAAGAGCACAGCATGTACTGTCAGAGGTGTCTGGGTTCAAAGCCTGGCTTGGCAACCTCTTAGCCAGGGGACCCTCTTCAAGCCTCAGCTTCCTCATTATTAAAGGAAGAGGCTTCACGGGGCTTAGGAAAGGACTTAAAAAGATGCTGCGTACTAGGCACTAGGCACAGGGCCCGGAATCCAGTAAGTGTTCAGTAAGTGCTGGCAGCCACTGTTATTAATGTTGTCAGAAGTAGCAACAGCAGTGGCAGCCGCAGGGGTAGCTGTAGGAACAAGATGGTAGTTTGCCCTTGGGAGCCCCTTCTGGAATCAGGAAGCTCTATTTCCCACCCAACTTCTGAGGCCAGGGAAGCACGCAGCACTTGGAAGACGCATGGCCACACCCAAGAGCTGTCCCTACAGATTCCTCTAGAAACATGGAACACGCACCCTAATTTCTTTGCCTTGCAGACACCTGCCACATCTCTCTATTTCCTGTATCCATGCCTATTTATCTGACTTCTGCTGTTCCCCTTTGAATGGAACGCCCTTCCCACCTCTGTCACCCCAGGAGGCCCTTACTTACATTTGAAGATTCTGATCAGACACAGACAGAGGAGTCTTTCCTGAATTCTTGGTTAAGGTTTCCAAATCCTGTTCTACATGTGTTCGCCTTCCCCACTAGCCTAGGAGCCCTTTGAAAGCAGCACATGAGGTCAATCATGTAGCCAAGTCACACCAGTAGGTGACTCTGAGGAGACCACAGGGTACAAAGGAAAGAGCACAGGTTTGGAGGACCAGAGCACGGGTGTGGCACAGCCCTGCCACTTAAAACTCAGGTCGCGGGGTGTCTGGGTGGCTCAGTCCGTTAAGAGTCCGACTTCAGCTCAGGTCATGATCTCACAGTTCGTGGGTTCAAGCACCGTGTCAGGGTCCATGCTGACAGCTCAGGGCCTAGAGCCTGCTTCAGATTCTGTGTCTCCCTCTCTCTCTGCCCCTTACCTGCTCATGCTCTGTCTCTCTCTCTCTCTGTCTCTGTCTCTCTCTCTCTCAAAAAAAATAAACATTGAAAAGAAATTTTTTTAATAAAAAAATTAAATAAATAAAATTCAGAGAAATCCTGAGCAAGTCCACTTAATCCTCAGAGCTGGGTTTGCACAAAGGGAAGCATGAGTTAACACAACGTGCCACAGAATCATTAGGAAAACAACACAGTGCATTATTGTCAGCACTCCTAACCATCATCAGACCCAGCACCGCACTACCACCATAAACGACTCCCCCTTCCCCATCTCCAATTTAGCTTGGGAGCCCTGACCTTCAGCTGTGCACCATCTTGCACTCTCCTAACTTCCAACTCGATGCTGAGGGCTGTAAGGGACCCAGTAGCCACAGGCTCCGAATCAGCTCACTCTCCACAAAGAAATGCAACACAGGGGAACGTCAAACAAGGAAGCTAATTCGAAGATACCTTTTTCCAAAGAATACATACAGATGACCACAAGACACATGAAAAGATCCTCAGTATGACGAACCGTCAGGGAAATGCATATCAAAACCACAGAGAGATATCAACATACAACTGTCAGAATGGCTAGAATCAAAAAGACAAGAGAGGGAGTACAAGATGAGAAAAAAAAAAGACAAGAAATAACAAGTGTTGGCAAGGATGTGGAGCAAAAAGTTTCCGTGTGCACTGCTGGTGGGAATGGGGAAGCCACTGAGAAAAATGGTATGGAGATTCCTTAAAAATCTAAAAATAGAATTACCATATGATCTAGTAATTCCACTACTGGGTATTTACCCAAAGAAAATGAAAACACTAATTCAAAAAGATATACGCATCCCCTGTGTTCATTACAGCATGATTTACAACAGCCAAAATATGGAAGCAACTGAAATGTACATCAATAGATGAGTGGATAAAGAAGATACGGTGTACACACACACACACACACACACACACACACACACACAGAGGAATACTATTCAGCCATAAAAAGAAATGAAATCTTGCTATCTGAAACAATATGGATGGACCTAGAGGTTATAAGGCTGAGTTAAATAAGCCAGATAAAGAAAAACAAATACCATATAATTTCACTCATGTGTGTAATCTAAAACACAAACAAACAAAAAAAAGAGACTCTTAAATATACAGAACAAGTGGGTGGTTGAAACAGTAAGTGGGTAGAGAATAGGGTAAGTGAAGGGGAATAAAAGTACACTAATCATTGTTGAATCACTATATTGTACACCTGAAACTAACAGAACACTCTGTTAGCTAACTGAAATTTAAATAACAACTTAAACAAAAAAAAACACAGAAAATACCCTTCTTCTATAAGGGATATTTAGAACTAAACCACACTGTGTATGTATAAATATACGTATATGTATATACATATATATACACACATATACATATATATGTAAACATTATATATATGCAACCATAATATATACGCAATTGTTAAAATTCTGTTGATCATGGAAAAGAGAGAGTACACTTATCATGATGATCACTGAATAATATACAGAATGGTTGAATCCTGTTTTACACCTGAAACTAAAATAATGCTCTACAAAAATAAAGAAAGCAAGCTAACTATATAGTTTCTCTGTACATGTTTGAATATTGCCATAAAGAATATTTAAGATATAAAAATGTAGTCAAGAAATGAGAGTAAGGCTTAAAATACGAAGTAGATATAAAACTGTATGCACAGTTTGGTTCTATTTTGTGTCTAAATAAACTATATACAGCAAAACAGACTTAAAGAAATGACCAAAATAGTAAGATAATGATAATGGGTCACTCATGTTTATTACTTATACTTTTATTTTCCAAATTCTCTACAATAATCATTTTATTTTATGATTTAAAAAAGTAAAACTCTATTGAGTGTGTAGCAGTGACTTATTTAGTGTAAGCAATCAATTAAATAAGGGTTTAAAAAGTAAGAAAATTATTTAAAAGATATAAAGCAATTGGTGGGGGCAACTGAGTGGCTCAGACGGTTAAGCATCTGCGTTCAGCTCAGGTCATGATCTCACAGTCCATGAGTTCAAACCCCACATCGGAGTCTGTGTTGACAGCTCAGAGCCTGGAGCCTGCTTCAGATTCTGTGTCTCCCTCTCTCTCTATCCCTCCCCCACTCACACTTTGTCTCTGTCTCTCTCTCTCAAAAATAAACCAACACTTAAAAAATTATATTAAAGCAATTGTTGATTTGTCTATAGTAGTCTAAGATTTTTCATAATAATAAATGCAAAGCACAGTCTTTTAAAATGTCCCTGGAACTTTTACCAAAAAATTGAACAAGCACTAGACCAGTAGAAATACTCAATAAATATCAAAACCCAGAAATTGACCAGCTATTTCACTGTCTGCAAAACAATAAAAAGCAAAATCAATAGCTATAAAATAAACAAAACCTAAAAACACCCCAGTCAATAGTAAAGTCTTGGCTAAGGAAGGTAACCCAATAAATTATGGGATACATACAAAATAATGATAACAACTCCAACTTCAGCTAAAGCTGAGCTCAGGATGAAAAAAAAATTAACCTTTTACGAAACTTTTAAAATATAATAAGAAAGAAAATATGTGAAGTAGTCAGTACAAAAAGCTGAAAAAACAACAAAATTATCCAAATAAAAGCAAGAAAAAAGGATTAATTTTTAAGCACAAAATAATTAAGAAGAACTAAAAACTAAAAAGGGCAGACTGGGTCAAAAAAACTAATAATTGGTTCTTTATTTTATAAAAAAGGACAAACCTGCAGCAAACCAAACTAGAGTGAGAAAGAGAGAGAGAGCACACAAAACCTAAAACACTATGAGAAAGAGGCTATAAACACAGAGAGATCTTAAATTATTATATTTAGTCTGCAACCAATAACTATAAAATACAGAATAATTAATGACTGTATTAAAATAATCCCCCAAAAATCAATTATGAAAAGACCTGACAAAACTAATAACCAGGAAAGAAATCAGTAAAAGCTGCCAGCAAACAATGGGGGGGGGGGGAGGGAGGAGGTGCCATGCCCAAATGGCTCTATTAATAAGTTCTTTCAAACTTTCCAAGGATAATAAAAAAGGTAATCAATAGACTTTAGATTACAGAATACTATGGGAATCTCTGGGTCTATTTTGTAGCTGGCATAACTCTAGTTACAAAGCCAACACAGATAATGTAGGAAAAATAAAAACAAGAAACCTTAGACTTCTATTCCAGCCAAGACTGAGCAACTTTTAGGAAACCAATGTCCCTGCCAAGAACAACTAAGAAAGCTGCTAAGATCCATTACCTGCTCTGAAACACTCAAGAACTGCCTAGGCAGCCAGGATATAAAGCACCAAAATGCCAGAGAAAGGAATTCATAGAGGTGTGCCTGACATTCTGCCTGCTGGTCTTCACCGTGGGTTATTCACCAGCTCTTAAATGGTGTCGGCTTAGATGCTAAACAGGTTGGCAGAAATGCAAACAGAAGGCAGAGAAGCACATGGAAGCTAAGGGGAGGTTTATATAGTCTTTCAGGGATGGGAAGAAAAATATTGGGGCTAGCAAAAAGCAAGGGCTTAAAGGTTCAACCGAGGCTTGAGGGTCTAAAAGCTGGGAGAGAAAGCAGGCAGACAGAAGTATGAATGTGTTCTGCACAAGCTTTCCCTTCAAAGTATTTGATGAATCTTATCAAAGAAGGGAGAAATACTAAAAGCACTGAGAACTTAGAGGCTGGATATCTGACCTTAGCCTTCAGGATGCTCATGGTTCTGGGGGAATGGTGTTGGGAGTTCAGGCAAAAACACACAAGATTCTCAGAAGTAACCAAGCCTTACAAAGAATGCAAACCAGCCTTGGTGTCTGATCACACTGAGAGGATCTACCAGTTCTCTGCCCGAAGGAGGATAAGATAAACCCTCTAAAAAGAAAGGCTGAGTGGATCTTCTTTGCAAGAAAGGAGCATCATCCATGACATGAAAAAATGTCCAGTGTTCAATCAAAAATTACTAGGCACACCAAAAAACAGGACCAAGAGTCAAATTAAACATTAAACCCACAGGCAATAGAAGTACTGGAGTTATCAAACACAGCCTTCAGAATAACTGAGTCAAGGAAAAACACGTGAAAATTTTAACCAAGCAGAATTAATCTAAAACTGGAAAACAGAATAGCTAAAATCAAGAATTTGATACATGAGTTTAACAGATGGAATCAGTAAAGTAAAAGACAGATTATAAAATAATATCCAGGTAGAGATGAGGGCAAAAACAGGAAGAAATTAATAAAATAGTGGTGCTATGGAACACAGAGACAGTCTTAAACAGGTGTGACAGGAATCCAAGAAGAAAAAATGCATAGAATCATTATGTGAAAAGACAATTACCAAGAATCTTCTAAAAATAAAACACACATCAAGTCATAAAGATCCCAAGAAAAATATATAAAAATACATATAAAAATATATAAAAAGAAAATGATACTTAGAAACACCATTGTAAAACACCATTGAAAAACAGGGGTGCCTGGCTGGCTCAGGTGGTAGAGTATATGACTCAGGGTTGTGAGGTTGAGCCCCACGATGGGTCTAGAGATTACTTAAAATCTTTAAGGGGCACGTGGGTGGCTCAGTCAGTTGCACAACCAACTTCGACTCAGGTCATGATCTCATGGTTCGTGAGTTCAAGCCCCACCTCGGGCTCAGAGCTATCAGTGCAGAACCCACTTCAGATCCTCTATCCCCCTCTCTCTGCCCTTCCTCTGCTTGTGTTCTCTCAAAATAAGTAAAATGTTTTTTAAAAAAATAAAATGTTTAAAAGGGTGCCTAGGTGGCTCAGTTGGTTGGGTGTCTAACTCTTGATTTCAGCTCAGGTCATGATCTCACAGTTCATGAGATTGAGCCCCATAGTGATCTCTGTCAGCACAGAGCCTGCTTGGGATTCTCTCTCTCTTCCTCCCTCTCTCTCTGCTCCTCCCCTCCTTGTGTGCTCTCTCTCTCAAAATAAACATTTAAAAAATAAATTTAAAATAAATAAAATCTTTTAAAAAACTTCAGAAAACCAAAAGCTAGCAAGATGAGAAAAAAAGTAATATTATCTTTTTTAAAAAAGAAAGAAAGAAAAAGAAATAAAGGCAACAGTAAAACCAATAGCTGAGTTCTCAATAAAATAAAAACGAAAGAAGAGGGGCACCTGGGTGGCTCCGTTGGTTGAGCACCAGACTCTTGATTTTTGGCTCAGGTCATGATCCCAGGGTGGTGGAATTGAGCCCTGCATCAGGCTCCACGCTAAGCATGGAACCTGCTTAAGATGCTCTCACTGTCTCTCTCTCTCTCTCTCTCTCTCTCTCTCTCTCTCTCTCTCACCCTACCCCACCATGCATGTGCTCACTCTCTCATTCTCTCTCTCTTAAAAAAGAAAAACAACAGAAGAGCTAAGAGAAAATACCACTTAGAATGTTTTATTCTACGGAAATATTCTCCTAAAGTGAAGTAAAATAAAGACACTCAAGATGCACAACAACTGAAAGAATTCGCTACCAATCAGTGATGTGCTAGTAAATGTTTAACAACTGGCAAAAAAAAAAAAAAGGCACTGATTTGAAGTTGCCAGCTTCAGTGATCTAAGTATTGCCACCACAGCCAAGTTTAAGCTACCAATGTAAATCACTGAATGGAGAAATAGAAAGAGATGTACCAAATCAGCTCTCTGGAGCACACAAGATATACCCAATCAGCTCTCAGAAGCATACCACTGCCACCAACAGAACTAAAAAAAAAAAAAATTCTGTAAGAAAAAGAAAAATTATCCCTTACTGAAATTTGGAAATGTAAGAAAGCATGGAAATCAACAGAAAGAATAAATAGGTGAGTAAAAATCAATGAATATTGATTTCATGAATATTGATTGAATCCATCAATTGACTGAATCATGAATTCATTCATTTCAATGAATACTGAATATTATAGTTCATGGTAGAAAACAATACAGTGGCATGTGTCAAAAAAATAGATGTAGAATTAAAATGAGACAAGATTAATAATAACAAGTGGGGTAAATGGAGTCAATGTTTTCTAACCCCTGCAGAGTAGTAAAATCCTCATTTGTATTAGTCTTATAAGTCAAAGAAACATAACCACACATATATCGTCAATCAATTCATCATAAAGGGAACACTGCAATAGGGAAAGAATGGCCTTTTCAAAAAATAATGGATTCCCAGGATTAAAAAAAAAAAAAAAAAAGAACGTTGACCCTTACACCTCACATCATATACAAAAACATCAATCCCAGACTCTGCTATCTACACACAGTGGGTAGAACAATGAAACTTCTGGAAGCTGACGCAAGAGACTATCCTCATCATCGTTTTCTTAAACTGGGACCCAAAGAGCATGAAAGAGCAATATAAAGAAAGACTGATAAACCAAACTTCATTTACAATTAATAACTTCTTGTCAAAAGATACAATTAAGAAAATAAAAAGGTAATTCATAGATGGTGAGAAGATGTGTAAAACACATATTCCTGACAAAGGATTTATCTCCAAAACATAGAGTCCATTTGTCAAAAGCCAGGGTGAATGCCCAGGTTTCTGGGAAGAGCAGATGAGGGAGACCCCAGGAGCGTGGGTTACGGTGCGATAGCGACGATGTAAGCATGCCCAGTGCATCAGCTTATTTGATCTCCGCAGTAACCCTCTGAGGTAAGCTATAATTTTTATCCCCATTTTACAGGCCTGGCACAATCCTAGTCTCCAACACACACCCAAGAGCCACCATCATGCACAGAGAAGGGGACTGAGCTGTCTGTTAGACACAAGCTGTAATCAGTCGTCACCCATCTGTGATGCACTAGCAAGGAGGTGACTATATCCCGGGTCTACCTGGCAAGAGGGGTTGCAACCAAGCCAGGGTCAGAGTCCAAGGTGAGATATTTAGACCGCACGGCTTTCTGAGGGCTACCTGGACGAGAGTCTGGGATTCGGGACAAGAGGAGATTGAGCCAACAGCCACGTCCTCCCCAGGATCAGAAGTTAAGGGATGCTGCTATTAGAGAAGAGGATTTTTTGCAGAGAAACTTTACATAGTTTGCAAAATATGCCAGGATCTGAGAGCTGTCACATCCATGCATCCAGAAAGTGTGGCCTCATGAGGCCAGGATTATACCGTAGAGAAGGGCAGTCCAGTGTTCACTCACAAGACTCCACGCTTGTCAGTGGTGTGACTCTAGAAAAGTCACTTAGCCCTACTCTAGACAAGTCTAAGCCCTACTTCCTTTATCTGTACAATGAAGGTGATACCAGTCCTCCACCAGCAAGGACTCGGCAGCGGAATCCATGGGGAGACCCGGTAATATATTACTATGTTAAGGTTTTAAACTTCATTTGGGAGCATGATGGGGCTCAGCCCTCCTTCCTCTCAATATGAAAGAACCAGGGAAGCAATGGGCTACCAGGGGCCCCTCCTGCAGCAGGGAAGAGAAGGGTCTCAGGTGGGAAAGTGGACACTGCTGGTTGGGTCAGAAGCCCATGTGACTTCCCGGAAGTAGCCTCAGAACCACACTCCTGAACTTGGCCAACGGCCCACCTGCACAACCCACCCTTGCAGTGAGTGGACGGAGCAGGGGTGGTGAGGGGCTCCAACCCTTGCTGGCCGCCAGCTTCAGGCATCAGCTCTCCCCTCCCCTCCCCTGGAGTCGTGGTTTCCTCATCCACATTCTATTTAATGCAGACAGGTAGTTTCAGATGGCAGAACACGCAAAACAGCCCAGATTTCCTGGTTGCTCAGCAAGCATCCGCACACTTCCGTATGTCAGCAGAGGTGCTGGGGGGCTGCTCACACTTGGAGAGTGGAGAAAACTGAATTCTTATGCCTTCCTCTGCCAAGGAGTCTGGGCATCTTGGTCTGTCAGGATAAGCAGAAAGGACTTCCTGACCCTTCACCCCAGAGTCCTCACTTGAAAGAGAAGAAAACAGTGGGGAAGCAGAGGACATACTCAGCACCTCACCGTCTAGCTGTGGGGAGTAACGCTTAATACCTACAACCAAGATGCTTCACAGCTCCAAAACCAAAAAGCCCAAAATCTGGCTCAGTGGCACCTGAGTGGCTCAGTCAGTTAAGCGTCTGACATTGGCTCAGGTCATGATCTCACAGCTTGTGGGTTTGATACCCATGTTGGGCTTTGTGTTGACAGTTCAGAGCCTGGAGCCTCCTTCAGATTCTATGTCTCCCTCTCTCTGCCCTTTCCCCACTCATGCTCTCTCTCTCTCTCTTTCTCTCAAAAATAAACATTAAAAATATTTTTTTAATCTGGCCATATGCATCAAAAAGCCTAGAAATACTCTTACCTCTAACCTACTAATCCTCATTCCGGAAACCTATACTAAAGGAATAATTTTAGATATAAAAAAATGTAAAATATTCATTACAATGTTATTAAAAATACTGCAAACATATACACAAAATCTTGGGCCATTTAGGAAAGATGGTTCTAAATAATTGTTGGGTCAATGGGGAAAGAAATGAAAGTACAAATTAGTTAGAAAATAACCATAATGATACGACCATATAGCATACGCCAGAATAGAGATATGGCCAAAACTATCATCATAACAAAATTATGGTTTCATTATTGGTTTTATTATTGAATATGAAAGTATAATTGAATAAGAGTGTATAATGTGCCAATAATCCAATTCAAGACGTCAGAAGAGAACCACAAAACAAAATCTAAGAAAAACAAAATCAAGGCATTCACTAACAAGGTTAAAAGCACAAATGAATTCACTAAAAACTAGCAGAATTCAAGAGCTGGTTATCTGAAAAACACTACTATAAACAAAAACTATAACCAACAGACAAAACTCTGTCTAGTCTAATTAAAGAAAATGAGAAAATACAGACACAATAAAGAATGAAAAAGGATATTTAGCAAAAAAAAATACGGCAGTGATTCAAAGATGAGGGGAAATTATTTAAAATTTTATAAATTTGAATAAATGCAAATGAACACAATTGACTTAATAAAAATTAAAAACATCAAAATAAGCAAAAGCTATATATGAATATGAAGAGGTTGCTAAAAAATGATCTCTGAAGCTTTAGAAAATGCTCCAGATGCAGTAAAAAAAAGGAATGACTCCTCTCATTTTATGACATTTAGTGACCTTGACAGAAAAATCTCACACACACACACACACACACACACACACACACACTCTCTCTCTCTCTCTCTCTCTCTCACACACACACACACACACACACACACTACAGCCTGGTGTTATTTAGAGATATATACAAAATAATTCTAAATAAAATATTTTTAAAATCCACCAGGATAATAAAGGAAAATATAACTCTATCAAGCAAGGATTTGTCCCAGAAAAAAAAAACTTAGTAAACTAACACAATCATCATATTACTTAAGTGAAAAAAATCACACAATATCCATAGTTTTTAAAAGGCATCTGATAAGGTATTTTTAAAAAGTAACAAACTAGAACCAGAAGAACATTCCTAGTCTTAAATTACCTGCCGACATTAAACTTCAGGTGACACAATACAGGCATTCCCATTAAAATTATGGGTAAGGCACCTATTGAGACTAGTATTTCACCCTGGCAAAGAAGTGTAAAAGGTATTCAACACTGGTAACCAAAGCAAGTAAAAGAAATTAGAGTTTCTATTATTGGGAAGGGCAGAGAAATTGACCACGATTTGCTTAAGATAAAACTGAACTTAAAAGAATGTATCAGGGCACCTGGTTGGCTTAGTTGGTTAAGTATTGATTTCAGCTCAGGTCAATATCATGGGTTCAAGCTCAATGTCAGGCTCTGCACTGACAGCACAGCACAGAACCTGCATGGGATTCTTTCTCCCTCTCTCTCTGCCCCTCCCTTCTCTCTCTCTCTCTCTCTCAAAATCAATAAAAACTTTTTTAAAATGTACAAAAATTAAGAAGACTAATAAGAGAGTCAAAAAACACAGGGCATGTTATAAAATAAATATTCAATAACAAATATTTACCCTATAAAATTAGTAAATAGGAAATCTAATAAAGATATATTTCTCAATAACAAGAAAGACAAAACAGAAGCTATAGGAAAAAGTATAACCAGAAATATGTAAAATCCACATGAAGAAAACAAACAAAATTACTAAAAGACATAATGAGACCTATGCCAATGAAAGAGAAGCCAATCGGTCTATTATAAGTAAGTCCATTCTTCCCAAGTTTAATAAATTAAGTATCATTCTAATCCCAGCTACCAAGATTTTTTTTTTTTTACTTGAAAATTGATTGCATAAATTCATATGGAAGACAACTGGGCTAGTGCAGTCAATACAATTTTCCAATATAAAAATAAAGGTGTTATGTAATATAATATACAATTATATAATCTAATAGGTACTGATGATCATTAAATATGCAACAAGGTTTAGTCCTAAAGTAGTGTGGTTTTTTAGCTACATGAACTGGCCTCACACATGTAACTCTCGGGTAACAATGATTTTAACTACTGATTCGGGTTGTGACCCATATGCCAAATGAATACTATCTCATTTTAAAGCAACATGTTGAAAGAACGGCCTGAAAAACAATAAATAAATCATAATCACTCTAACTACTGATGTACTTTTGTGCTCATGGCTATAAGCACAGCCTTCAAATTATTCTTTTTGGTTTTGGATAGTGTCTGCCGCTCATCTGGATAAGAACAGGGAGTTACAACTCATCCTCGCCCTTAAGGACAACAAAACAGACCACACTCAGGGCTGTGAGATGGTACCTGACAGCTGGTGCCTAACTACAAGTTTGTGGCTGCATCAAAGAAACCGCACTGAGAAAAATAAACACACAAATTTACAATAATAACCAGGTCAGGTATTGCACAAGCCGCTTCAAGTATAACCACAATTGCAAAAGTTTCCCTAAGACCAGGACACTGTCAGGGGAATTCTAAGATTCCCTGAAATATGTGGGAAAATCTTGAAGTGTATTATTTTTTTTCTTTGAGGTCCTGTCCTAAATTCTATGAGAATTGACTCAGATTATTTTGAAATTACTAGAGTTACTGGAATTCCTAGAAATCACTGTCTTTGGGTAAATTAGCCACAGAGGGCACAAAGACTCTCTTCAGAGATCAGGGCTCCAACCTGCAAGGCAATATTTCCCTTTAAGGAAAAGGTGAAAATCTAGATTTTTTTAATTGGGTGTCACCAATCGCTTTAAAAGGATGGTTTGCTATAGGACTCCTTTAAAAACAGCAGGTTGCCCTCATGCAATTGTAATATTATCCAACTCGGGAATGCATCAATCTTCTATACAGGCAAAGCCCACCTAAGCTAGGCAAGAACTTAATGTCAATAGAAATTAGCCCTAAGAAAGTATCCTGCTATATACCTGAGAAAGTACATTGCCGCTGGCATGCTAAAAAAAAAAAAAGTGCCCAAATTGTTGTATTCCTTGCAAGCATCATCTCACCTAGTCTTCCATTATTGACAGAAGGACAAATATTTTATGGGCTAGACCAGTCACTAACCACAATACTGAGGAATTCATCTAGAACGCAGGATGAATGAAATGAGAACAAGAAGATTCAGACATGATCAGTTATCTGGGGCCATATTTTCAAAATCATAGAAACTTAGGGGGCACCTGGGTGGCTCAGTTGGTTAAGCATCTGATTCAGCTTAGGTCATGATCTCGTGGTTTGTGAGTTCAAGCCTCCCCTCATCAGGCTCTATGCTGACATTTCAGAGCCTGGAGCCTGCTTCAGATTCTGTCTCCCTCTCTCTCTGTCCCTACCTTGCTCACATTCTGTCTCACTCTTTCTCTCCAAAATAAATAAAAACATTAAAAAAAATTTTTTTAATCACAGAAACTTAGGGTTGGATTCACCCTGATGACAAGTTCTCTCTCAAAAAGTTAAAAGAATCACTGAGGATTCTTCTGTGGATTCAATGCACAAAGGTTACAAAGGGAATTTACTGGGCAGATAAAAGCTGCAGGAACCACACCTTATAGACTTCAGACCATGTGGACCATACTCTGTCCATTTTAGGCCATGCAGACCACACCCTATAGACTTCAAACCCTGTAGACCACACTCTTGTGGATTTTAGACCACATGGACCACATCCTATTGACTTCAGACCATGTCGACTACCCTCTGTGGATTTTAGAGTATATGGACCACATCTTATAGACTTTAAACCATGCGGACCACACACACACTGTCTACTTTAAATCATGTGGACCACCCTCTGTGGACTTCAGACCACATGGACCAGATCCTGTGGACTTTAAGCCATGTGGACCACACCCTGTCGATTTTAGACCCATGGACCACACCCTATTGACTTCACACCATGTTGACCACACCCTATGGATTTTAGTACATGTGAACCATACACTGAGGATTTTAAATCATATAGACCACACCCTGTTCCCTTCAGACCATGTGGACCACACTGTCAATTTTAGATCATATAGACCACACCCTACAGATTTCAGACCATTTGAACCACACCCTATCGACTTCAGTTCATGTGAACCACACCCTATCAATTTTAGACCATGTGGGCCACACCCTGTCAATTTCAGACCATGTGGACAACACCCTGTGAATTGTAGACCATGTAGACCACACCCTGTCAATTTCAGACCATGTGGACCACACCCTGTGAATTGTAGACCATGTGGACCACACCCTGTGAATTGTAGACCATGTGGGCCACACCCTGTCAACTTCAGACCATGTGGACCACACCCTGTGAATTGTAGACCATGTGGGCCACACCCTGTCAACTTCAGACCATGTGGACCACACCCTGTGAATTGTAGACCATGTGGGCCACACACCCTGTCAACTTCAGACCATGTGGACCACACCCTGTGGACTTGAGACCATATGGACCACACCCTGTTAATTGTAGACCACGTAGACCACATCCTGTCAATTTTAGACCATATGGCCCACACCCTGTCAATTTCAGATCATGTGGACCATACCCTGTGGACTTCAGACCACATGGACCACACCCTGTGGATTTTAGACCATGTGGACCACACCCTACTGATTTTAGACCAAATGGGCCACACCCTGTGGATTTTAGACAATGTGGACCACACCCTGCTGATTTTAGACCAAGTGGACCACACCCAGTGGATTTTAGAATAGAGATAGCTACTAATGAAGGAAAAGCCACAAATCCACTCTAACAAAGGAAAGAAGGGATAAGACTTCAGCCAAGGAGCTTGTTAGAAATGCAAATTCTCAGGCCCTACTCCACACCTTCTGAATCAGACACTCAGGGAGTAAGACCAGTAATCTGCTATAATAAATCCTACAGGAGATTCCAACAGAAGTTGGGGTTAAACCACTAATGGTCGAACAGCCATCTGGGTTCCAGTCCTTTGCCTAGAAGCTAAGTGACTTTGGAAAAGGTACTTACCAACTGTGAACATCTGTATTCTCATTGTAAATCTGGGCTCAACTATCTGTGTCAAAGAGTTATAAGACTGAAATACACAGAGCTTACTTAATTAGGAGACTGACACCTACAGAAGATATCATAAAGTTGGTGGTCACGGTTTTGATGGTTTTTAATTACTGTCATCTTTCTCACAGCCCTCAATACAATGGACTCTCAAGTTTCATTCCAGAATCACCCATGGAACTTTTCTAACATATCTGTACACGGACCACACCCTTTGCCACTGTTGACTCAGGATGTCTGAGTGAAGCCTGAACAACAGTATTTCATAAAACCGCACAAGTGATTGAGATGTGTGCCTCCATTTGCGAATCCGAACTTAGAAAAGCCAACTGAAAACATTTTGGGGTTCAAAGGCTATGTCTACTATCCAGGGATACTAAGAAAAAGATGGTTCAAATGAACCACAAAGGAGCCCCTAGAGGAAATTCTGGCCATGCAGGTGGGGACAATCCCGGAGAATAAAGCGAGTACCTGAGAGAGAATACAACTGTGCAAAGAGGGACACAAACCAATGGGGGAAGGAACGGAAGAGAACTTCGGCCAAATATGGTGGGAGACGCGGAGACCCACAGGGAACTCACGGCTGCCAAGCTGTCAGAATCAAGACTCAATGACTTGTCAGAATCAAGTCATCTCAGACTGAAAGGCCACTCAGCGGAGGTGGTTCCACCATGGGGAAAAGATGCTACAACCGTAGCAGATGGAACAACATTCAGTCCTCATTATTCACAAATTCCCTATATGTGAATTTGCCTACTTACAAAAATTTGTGTCCAGCCCCCAAAATCAGTACCCAGGAATTCAGTGGTCATTCCAGGACTTGTACAGAGTGGGAGAAATGGGAGCCTTCCTACCCGCATGTTCCCAGCTGAGGGGGGAGAAGGTGATGCTCTGTCTTTTTGTTTCAGCTCATGCTGCAGACAGGTGTCCTCTGTGGGGGTCCCTTTGGATCTCACTTCTCATTTTTGCGCTTTTGGTGATTTTGCTGCTTAAAATAGCCCCAAGAACAGTGCTCAAGTGCTGTCTGGTGTACGTAAGCACAGGAAAGCTGTGATGGGCCCTGTGGGGAAGCCACGTGTGTTAGATGAGCTTCCTTCAGGCGTGGGCTACGGTGCCGCTGGCCGTGAGTTCAAGGCTCACAATGAATCAACAATATGTATTAAACAAAGCGTCTTTGAACACACACATGAAACGAGGAAATATATTGATAGGTTGGCAAAAATGTGACCAGAGGCTGGGAAGAACAAAACCCTATTATTTCCCCTAGGGGAATAGTTCAATATTGGCTGATGCCACGTTCAGAGCGACTTTATAAAGAACACAACTGCTGGGACTCTCGGGCTCTGCGAATAACAATGAGAACTGACTGTAGCTGCTCAAAACCTAGTTTGCTCAAAACCATGTCCAATAGAGATCAGGTCATTCTGATCAGAAAGTGAAAAACATGGAGTCAGAGAGAAGGGAATGCCAAGCCACTTTAGAGTTTCAGAAATCTGAGCTCAGATTATACTCCAGAGTTCCAAAATAATGTTGATTCATTCGCTCAACAGAGATTTGCTGAGGCATAATATTGGGTGCCATGTCTCAGGGATAGAGATGTGAAGATGAACAAAAGCAAAAACAAAAACAAACAAAACAAAACAACAACAAAAAACCCTACCCTCAAAGAGCTTACATTCTTCTGGGAGACCATGCATAAGAATCTTTTTATTAATGGAAATAGAGAGTACCTCAAAGAGTGTTCAGAACTAGGGAAAAAAGACAAAGCAGGGGAGGGGATACAAGGTGGAAGAGGAGGTGTTGAAAAGGAAATAGGGCACCTGGGAAAAGCAGTGGAGAGAAGGGATGTAAAAGATATGACAGTGACAAACATTGAAAAGGACGAGACCAAAACAAACTCTTTAAATACGGTCTGATGGAATGTTTTGAAAATGAATTATGTGAAATATAGGTACTTAATAAAAATAAGCATCTAATAAAAGTATTAGGTATACAATGAATAAATAAAAATCACATCCCATCCTATATTCCAGCGATAGCTATTTTAACACATGATTTTAAGCCTTCTTTACGTGGCAGCCTCAGAAGCTGTATCAAACCTAAGAGCGGCCCTAAGAAATATACATGACCTATATAAAGACAACTGCAAAACTGTTCTGAGAGATCTAAAAAGAGATCTGGAACAATGGAGCTGGGTGTCTTATTCCAGAGAGGAAGACCGAAAAGAGGAACATGTAGAAATCTCCCCAAATTAAACTTGAAGACGGACTCGATTCCAATCCCTATTCCAGTGGGAGAACAGGAAGTAAAATCTTTTACTGTGAGTAATTAAAAGAGACAAGCAGTGTCAATACTGAAATATTTATAATGAATGAAAGGGTATGTTGCCGGGACAAAACCAGATCTACGGAAGAGAAGAGAGAGTAAACGCTCGCTGGTGCACACTTATGTGCACTGACACACCAGCGTATGTGGCCTCGGGTACCCACCATGGGAGTCATCTCCACCAGAGGAGAAAGAAATGTGGCAAATAAATGGAGCTGTGTCAACGGGTTAGGAACATGGAATAGGATGAATTCTGCTCCTCACTGAATATGCCTGAATTAATTCCATACTGATTATACGCCAAGAAAAAGCTAAATTAATATTGCATAAATGAGTTCTTACAGGTCCCCCCGGTTTTCATCTCACTGGAGAGGATGAGCAAAAGGGCAGTGTCAGCCTGGCAACTGAGAATGGTGCACAAGCTATTGTTACTATGGTTTCCCTTTGGACATAAGAGAATTAAAATAATAATAATAATAATAAAAAAAAGCATGCTGCCTACTTTTAGTGTCCGATAGGACATTTTCATTTAAATGTCCAATAAAGCAGAGTTAATTCTGTCATGGTCAGGAGACTATGTGGATCCCCCTGAGTGAAATAAAGTGTTGGGACCAACATCATATACAGACCTTGATGGTCTTAATGAGGTTTTGAGAAGTGAGGCCACGAGGAGCCAGCCTGGCTTCAGAGAGAAAAGGCTGGGGCAGACGCCAGCTGCTTTCTGGTGGAAGGACAGATGCAGGTGGGGACAGCAGGTGGCGGGGAGGGACTCTTAACAGAGGCCCAGGGGCGCCTGGGTGGCTTAGTCGGTTAAGCGTCCGACTTTCGCTTAGGTCATGATCTCGCAGTTCATGGGTTCGAGCCCCGCGTCGGGCTCTGTGCTGACTGCCAGCTCAGAGCCTGGAGCCTGTTTCAGTCTGTGTCTCCCTCTCTCTCTGAACCTCCCCTGCTCATGCTGTCTCTCTCTCTCTCTCCTAGAAATAAATAAAAAATACTAAAAAAAAAAAAAAAGAAAGAAAGAAAAGAGAGACCCAGCCAGGAACTGAAGTGGACTTAGTACCCACCTTGTTATTTCAGGGATGCTCTGGGGACCAAACTGACTCTGATGACTTCTCCCATGAAAATAAAACAAGCAACTGGAAAGGGGACCCAGGGGTAATGGACTCCCCCAGCCACTTCCATCCTGAGAGTATCTGGCCTGGGAGACACTGGAAGGGAGGTAGGGTGGGGAATGGACACGGGGCACCACTCTGCCTTGTGCATCTCTCTGTAGAGCCTAATAAATAAGCCTCTCTGCCTTTTCACAGGTCTGGTGTCAAGGGTCTTCAGTGCAAAAGCTCACGGCAAGGTGGAAGGGGTGAAGGCTGGCCAGGTTGGCTGCATCCTCCTCCACATTCATCTCACATTTACCTAATCCCTGCTGGAAGAGGGTTTCTGAGTTTAAAAGTGATGGAGGAAATGACAAAAGACGCAACAGGTTTAATTAAACAAAATTGTTTATATATATATATATATATATATATATATACACACACACACACATACACATATAAGCAAACAGACTAAATGTTTTCAACAAATCTGACAAAGATCTGAAATCCCTAACTTAAAAACAAGAAAGAAGCAGCCTATAAGAAAAGCACTTTCTATGCCAATCAAAAAATAATAGGTCAGGGAAATGCTAATCAAAACGACAGTGAGATATGACCTCACACCTGTCAGAATGGCTAAAATCAACAACACGGGAAACAATGGGTATTGGCGAGGATGTAAACAGAAAGGAACCCTCGTGCACTGCTGGTGAGAACGCAAACTGGGGCGGCCACTCTGGAAGACAATATGAAGTTTCCTCAAAAAGTCAAAAATAGAACGACCCTACAATCCAGTAATCGCACTACTGGCTATTTACCCAAAGGATATGAAAATACTAATTCGAAAGGATATATGCACTCTTATGTTTATTGCAGCATTATTCACAATAGCCAAATTATGGAAACAGCTCAAGTGTCCATTGGTAAATGAACAGATAAAGAAGATATGGTATACACGCAATGGAATATTACTCGGCCATAAAAAAGAATGCAATTTTGTCATTTGCAACAACATGGATGCAGCTAGAGAGTATAATGCTAAGTGAAATAAGTCAGAGAAAGACAAATTCCATATGATTTCACTCGCGTGGAATTTAGGAAACAAAACAAACGAGCAAAGGGGGCGGGGGGTGGGGGGAAGAGAGGAGACAAACCAAGAAATGGACTCTTAATTACAGAGAAAAAACTGGTGGTTACCAGAGGGGAGGCAGATTGGAGGTTGGGGGACATAGGAGATGAAGACTAAGGAGGGCACTTGGCCTGATGAGCACGACGTGACGTATGGCAGTGCTGAATCACTGTACTGTACACCTGAAACTAGTATTACACTGTATGTTAACTGGAATGTAAATAAAAACTTAAAAAATAATAGGGATGCTGTGGAAAACAGTCTGGCAGCTCCTCAAAAAGTTAAACAGACTTATCATATGACCCACTAATATCCAAGAGAAATGAAAACCTACTTGTACGTAAAAACTTGTACCTGGAGGATAGGAAAACAGTGACACCATCCAGATGTCCACTGAGGGGTGGATGTATAACCCACCATGTAGATGTGGAATATTAATCAGCAATTAAAAGGAGTGAAGTATTGATAGACTCTACAAGATGGATAAACCTTGAAAACACTGCAAAGCGAGAAACGCCAGACATGGGGACCACACAGTATGCGACTGCATTTATAGGAAATATCCAGAACAGGCCAATCCAGAGTGGCTGCCTACGGCTGGAGGCTAGGGCGGGGAAAGTATACAGAGTGACAACTCACAGACACGGGTTTTTACGGAAGGTTGTACAACTCTGTAAACATGCTAAAATCCACTGCATGACATACTTCAAAGGAGTGAATTGTACATTATGTGAACCATATTGTAATACAACGGTTACTGGCAAAAGACAAGGAAAGGGGATTCACAAAGGAGGATGTGCAGATGGCCAGTAAAACACAGAGGGGAAAGTTTCATCTCTACCATTAAAGAATAAATTTAGAGTGAAAATCCAGGAGCACCTTGGTGGCCCAGTTGGTCTAAGCGTCCAACTCTTGATTTCAGCTCAGGTCATGATCTAACGGTTCATGGGATCAAGCCCCATGTCTGGCTCCATGCTGGCAGCACAGAGCCTGCTTGGGATTCTCTCTCTCTCCTCCTCTCTCTCTGACCCTCCTGCACTTACACACACGTTCTCTTTCTGTCTCTCCCCCTCTAAGTAAATAAACTTATTTTTAAAATTAAAATGAATTGTGGGTATGAGTACTGGGTGTTATATGGAAACCAACTAGACAATAAACGATTTAAAAAGATAAATAAATAAAAATAAATAAACAAAAATTAAAGTGAAAATCCTAAATGAAGTGAAAATCCATTTTTCAACTATAAATTTACTCATGGCTTTTTAATAGTAATAGTGTCGGTCAATGTTTAATTAAAACCAGCATTCTCTAATTGGTAATGAAATTTTAAACTGGTAGAAGCTTTCTAGAAGAAAAGGAAAGGATAGTAATAAGTACCAAAGCTTTTAAAAAGTAACCCAATCTCAACACAACCCAGTAAGGTAGGTATTCCTCTCATTTTAACCTCTTTACAAATGGGAAAATTGGGGTTTTAAGAGGTATAGAAATTGTCCAAGATAACACAACTAGTAACTCATGGAGCTGGCTCCATATATATCACACATCTGACTGCAAAGTCTGAGCTCCAGAACAAAACTGCCTCTCCAGACAGAAGCGTAAAAGCAACACCACAAAACAGAGATCAGCTGGGGAAAAAATGGAAGAAGTACGAGCCACACAATCTTTGCAGGTACAATCACAATAAAACATTCACTGAGTGCAAGCACTGTTCATATATCTCCCAAAAGGCAGAGAAACAGAAGACAATCAGTCTCCAGCATGATAGAACTTTTACTCAACTACATAACAAATACATGGAAAGGTCCTTCCTCTCATTCCCCAACTGCCAAAGCAGATCAAGGAATACCCCAGGTATGCTTCTGCATAGCACTTTGCAAAGAACTCTGAGCACATCCTCCTTTGGGGAGACTAAATCTAGCACACTGCATTTCTCAGGGAAGGAGAGCTTCATCTATTACTTTTAACAGGGGTTTCATGCAATGGAGAAAATACCGGCAGCCCTTTACTCAGGCACAGGCTTATCATTGCATTCAGATCCCCACTATTCAACAGCATTTACAGAAAATGGGCAATCTAAATGAAAAACCATCAGGTCCTCATAAGATTTGAACACCTAATGGAAAATAATTTGGTTTCTAATCATTTCTTTCTTGCCCAAGGCATCCGCAAAGGCTTTCCAAATCACGAACACGGTAGATGAGGCGTGAGCAGCAGAGGTGGTGAAGGCTACTCTCATGCACTTGGTGAAAGCTCTACTCTGTCTACACAGGCATAGGACGCTACAGCACAGGATGCTGGCTGGCACCAAAGGATTCATTTCATCAATATTTACCAAGTGCCTACTCTGTGTCAGGCACTGGAGGATCTGGAGCTTTCTTGAAAGGTGTGAAAGGAGCTCTAGTTGAAGTTGTCACCAAATGGCACTACATTCCCTGTGGAGTGTCACTGCTCAGCCCTCTCCTCCCTGCTCGTTACTAAGCCCAAAGGCAATGCCTCAAGCCCCTCTCACGTGCACAAACTGGTGTCCTCTCTTCCTGGCCTCTTACCAGAGAGGAAGCACAACAGCCTGGCTTCAAACCCTGCCTCCCCCCACCGACTAGCTCTGTAACTTAGTTTTACAGCCTCTTGGTGACTCAGTTTTCATGTCTGTAAAAATGGTGCTTGAGGATTAAAAGACATGATGCAGAAAAAGGTCTTTAGATGAGCAAATGGCATAAAAGTATTCATACACGCTAGCTGTCGTTACTAATATGATTCTATTTCTCATAAAGTCTATACCCTCAAAACCATTGTTCTAACCACCAGCCCTCCACTTTAAAACCTTCAAGGGCACCCTTTTACTTATGAATAAAGTCCAAACTTCTTAGCATGAAATTTGACAGCCTGCATCAAGCAGGCACCAAGCACTCATTATTACACTACCATCTCCCACAACTCCAACCCATGTGCTTCAGCCATACCTAGAGCCAATGGCTCCACATTTCATGAGTAAATGGAAGAAATGGGAGGGTTTCAAGTGCTAAAGGCCATGTATATTCTGGTATATGGTCACATTCTAATCAACTGTAATTTATTAGGTCATCGTGTGATGGAGATGATGGTCAAAAAGCCATAGAACTACAAAAACATTATCCCAGGCATTAGCTGATGGAGGTAATGGGGGGAGGCAACATTTATTGAGCACTTATTAGGTGCAAGTAACCATACTGAAACTTAAGCATTGTGTCAGCTAATTCTTTTAGTCTAAAAGGTAGATGCCATTATTATCCCTTAGTATTGGCATGCTAGGTAAGATAACAGTCACTCTGTGGCAGGGTCCTAATGAGGACAGCCTCAGTAGTTAGAGAAGGGACCCTGTGCCTGCTGATAGGAGGTCGTCACCATGAACATAAAGAAGGAATCCTTCAGCCCACGTTGGAAACTTGTGGTACGTAAACACTCTGGCTACAGTACCTTCTGCTAATATGGCAAAGCAAAGCTGCAGGAAGTAGAAACTTCTCCTGGCTCCCTTCATCTCAGCCTGAAAAACGTGAACAGAGACCATGACTTTTACTGACAGAATCTCAGCTAAACTAACACTGGACAAATAAACATATATAAGGACACTGAAAAAAAAATACAAACATATTTGCAAAGATGAAAGTAGAAAACCTAAACTGACAGATGAGATTGCTCAATTCCCAGTACAACAGTAATGAGAAAATTTTAAGACTCTACACATTACACATTGTGCATTCTCAAGGATATTGAAAATACAATACCCATGACAAGCAAAGAAGGGTTTAAGAATAAATTAACTACAACAGCATTAAATGAAATACAGGCTTCTGTACTGTTGATGCTATAAAGTACAAGCTTTTATGCAAACAATGGAACTATTTTACAAAACAAATAGAGCCACTCAGCAATGGTCACTGCAAAAATTAGAATAGTGAATTAGAAAACCAGCTAAAAATTTCTCTGAGAAATAAAGAGGAAAAAAATGATGAGAAAAATGATTTTAAAAAAACATATAGAGGGTCTCCCAAGGAAAACTACAATATATTAATCAATGTAACACAATTTAAGGAAGAAAGTAATACCCAATGACATAATTCGGAAGGACTTCACTACAAATTAAAAGATCAGGTAATAACGTATATTAATGAAAACTGCATTCTAGATATATACTTCTGAAATTCATTAACTTAAAATATAAAAGAACAAATCTTAGAAGAACCAGGAAGAACGGTTAATTTTTTAATCACGTTAGCATCAGACTTCTCCTCCACATCATGGTTTTCAAACAAATGTGCAACAAAGTCTTCACAACCAGACAAGCTAAATATTGTTCATGTGGAAGGGCAAACAAAACAAAACAAAACCCCACACTTTCGATTAGCATATCTGCAGGAGCGCAGAAAAGTACACTACCCATGTTCCTCCTATGCATGTATGTGTCTATATGTTATATATATGTATTAGATACATATATATAATACCACTGATGGTTGATTATTCCAACAAAACTACTTAAAAAGCAGATAGCCACTAAAAATTCTATTTCATTCTTGACTAAACAGAAGAACAAAGGAATTTAAAACTACTCTCACTATCTGTAATTTTGCTCCTGTTGAATTTTGTACCATGAGAATATTTTATCTAAGCAACAGTGAATACAATTTTTAAATAATTAAGTAAATGAATGCATAAAAATATTTAGAAGGAGATCTAAGAATCTGGGCATCTCCAACATTTCATCCGAAATTATTTCCTGAAGAACACGCTTTATTATTTCCTTTGGTGAGAAGCTGGTAATAACAAATTATCCTCATTTTTATTCATCTAAAAAATTTTTGTTTCACATTCATTCTTCCAGGATTTTTCTATTGAGTAGAGAATTCTCAGGTTGCAATGATTTTTCTTCAGTGGATTAATAATGCCATTCCATTGTCTGCTGGCTGGCATGATGTTAACTGGGATACTTGAATTTATGGAGTTGACATTTTCATTCATTTAGGGGAATGCCAAGCCCTTCTACCTCCCTGCTCTTCTTCCTCCTTCCAGTATTCCATCCGAATGCATATTAAACCTTTTCACCATGTCTTCTTTGTCTGTTAATTTTTTTTCTCTCATTTTGGTTATATTCCAAGTCACCTTCCAGTTTACTATTTAACCATCTGTGTCTAGTTTGTCTTAAATTCTTCCCCTGATACCTTAATTTTGGGTATTGTATGTTTTGGTTCTAGAAAGCTGTTCTTTTTCAGTTTCCATTTCTTTGTTGAAATTTTTAGTATGGTCTTTTAGTTTCTTGAACACAGTAAGCATAGTTACTTTAAAGTCTTTGTCTGACATTTCAACATCTCAAACCCCTGTAGTTCTGCTTGTACAGTCTGGTATTTCTGCTAGTTCTCACGATTAATGTCGTCTTCTCTCCACTTGTGTCTGTTTAATTGTATTCTTGAATTATATTTGGAAGAAAATGTTTGTAGAACTAAACTGAGGCCTGCAATGATTTTACTTTCTCTAGATTGGAGATAAGAGAAGGGCATCAGCTGTGATGCAGATGATTTTGAATTGCCAGATAGCTGTATAAGGACCTCCTTTTTTTTCCCATTTTTTCTCAAAAACAAACAAACAAACAAACAAACAACTAAACTAATCTCTTTTAAGGTCCATAAACTTTCTTTGGATTGGTTATGGCCCTCCCTAAATAAGTCAGTTAACTCTTAGCATCTAAGACAAAAAAGGACATAATGGAACACAAAGATTTCTAAGACCTCTGCATCATCCAAGAAGAGTATAACATGCCAATGAACATTAAAATTTAAGTCAAATGTGTATGTTGTAATCTCTAGAATAACTGCTAAAAGGAAAGGAAAAATAATAGAGGTAAAATGGGATAAAAAATTGTCTTAGTCAATAAAAAGGCAAGTAAATGGTAGTTTTAACCCCAGATATATGCATAATTATACTAAATATAAATGGTCTAAATATTCTCATTAAAACATAAAGTTTATTGTTTTTTTTTTTAATCCTAACTACATGCCACATAAAGACACATCTAAAACATTTGAATACAGAACAGCTAAAAGTAAAATGATGGAAAAAGAAGCACCATGCCAACATTATTGAAAGAATATGCTGTGTTTCTACTAATATCAGATAAGGCTTTTTTTTTTTTTTTTTTTCCAGGCATGGTATTCTTTCAAACAGAAAGCTTGGCTAGAGTTAAGGAGGATTCTTTTATAATGGTAAAATGATTAATTTCCCAGAAACATATAAAAATTATAAATCAGTGTGCACCTAATATTGAAAACTCAAAATATATAATATAAAAACTGACAGATCTATATCAAATTATAAAATACAAATGTAACAAAACTACAAGGAGAAATAGACATAGCATAAAATATAACTGTAACAAAATTACAAGAAAAAATGGACATATCCATAATCAGAACAGAAATTTTCATACACTCCTCTCAATAACTTATAGAACAAGCAGACCAAAAATTCAGCAAAGCTTAATATTTGGTTATACAATTAATAATCTCGACACAAAGGACATACACAGAATGCTGTACAAAAAAAAATTCAGAATACAACTGCCTTAATACACACAAAACAGAAAGAGTAGCCACATACTAGGTTAAAAAGGCAAGTGTCAACATGTAATAAAGTGTCAATACCATTCTGATTGGAAACAATCAACAAAAAGACAGTCTACTGAATGGGAGAAGATATTTGCTAATGACATATCCAATAATGGGTTAGTATCCAAATTATATAAAGAACTCATACAACTGAACACCCAAAAACACAAAGAATCCAATTTCAAAATGGGCAGAAGACATGAACAGACATTCTCCAAAGAAAACATACAGATGGGCAACAGACACATAATAAGATGCTCAGCATCACTCATCATCAGGGAAATGCAAATCAAAACTACAATGAGATATCATGTATACCTGTTTGAATTGCTAAAATCAAAAACACAAGAAACAGGGGTTGATAAGGATGTGGAGAAAAAGGAACTCTCATGCACTGATGGTGGAAATGCAAATTGGGACAGCCACTCTGGTAAAAAGTATGAAGGTTTCTCAAAAAGTTAAATATAGAACTACCCTACAATCCAGTAATCTACTATTGGGTATTTACCCAAAGAATATGAAAATACCTACTGAAAAGAAGATATGCACCCCTATTTTTATTGCAGTATTGTTTACAATAGCCAAGACAGAGAAGCAGCTCAAGGACCCCATCAACAGATGAATGAATAAACAAGATGTGGTATACACATACAATGGAATAGTATTCATCCATAAAAAAATAATGAAATCTTGCCATTGGCAATGACATGGATGGGGCTAGAAAGTACAATGCTAAGTGGAATAAGAGAAAAACAAATACTATATGATTTCACTCATACATGGAATTTTAAAAACAAAACAAATAACCAAAGGAATAAAACAGGGAGAGAGAAACCAAGGAAAAGACTCATAACTATAGAGAACAAACTGATGGTTACCAGGGGGTAGGTGGCTGGGGGAATGGGTGAACCAGGAGATGGGGTTAAGGAATGCACTTGTCGTGATGAGTATAGGGTAATATATGGAAGTGCTGAATCACTATATCATATGCATGAAATTAATATAATACTGTATATTACCTACACTGGAATTAAAATTAAAAGCTTCATAAGAAAAAAATAAAAATAAAGTGTCACCATCAGAATATTTTCTCTAACAACACAGTGAGCCTAAAGCTCAGTAAAATGACTAGAAAATCATCGGGTTTGGAAATAAAGAAATATACTTCTAAATCAAGAGGAAAATTATAAAATGTTTTGAACTCAAGATATGGTTAAAGCAGTGCTTAAATAAAAATGTATAATTTTAATTGATATACTTAGGGGGAAATGTTGGTTGAAATTTAACGAACTAACAACCACATTAAGAATGTTTTAAAAGAGGCACCCAGGTGGCTCAGTTGGTTTCGGCTTAGGTCATGATCTCAAGATTTGTGAGTTCAATCCTTGCATTGGGCTCTGTGCTGACAGCATGGAGCCTGCTTGGTATTCTCTCCCTCTCTCTGGCCCCTGCCCTCCACTCACTCTCTCTCTCTCTCTCTCAAAATAAATAAATAAACTTTAAACGATTAAAATAAATAAAAAATTAAAGCAAAGAATTTTTGTGACAAAAAAGAAAACAGAAAAAGGAGGAAGGAGAAAATAATAAAGATAAAAGGAGAAATAAATAGAATAGAAAACATACAACACAAAAATCCACAAGACTAAGAGTTACCCAAAATGTTAAAAAAAAAAAAAAAAACTGACAAGAATATTCAGGGGGAAAAAGGAGAAAAGGGGTAAATATAAGCAGTCTCAGGAATGAAAAACAGAAAATCACTATCCAGCTAAAAAGAGTAAAGGAATAGCAAGAACACACAAGACAGGTATTCACTTTATAATACATTACAGTGTACATTTATAATTTTGGCAATTAATACGCAAGTGCTTAAATAAATGGATAAAATAGACCAAAAACATTAAAACAAAAAGGTATCCAAAGAGACCAAGACAAAGCAGAATTAATTCAACAGATACTCACTGCATGTTCCCATGTATCACCCACTAGACTAGGGAACAGGAGGAAGGAATACTGAGACAAAGCTCTTTCCCTCATGAACTTTGGAGGAGGCACACATAAACCAAGAGTCATGCCAATAAATTCCAAACCACAGTAAGCCCTCTGGAAAAAAATAAATAAATAAAGAGATAATACCGGAACAAAACAGGGAAACCTTAATTTGGTCTCAGATAACAAGGACAAATTCCTATAGAAAGGACATTTGAAATAACAGTAAAAAATGAATATAAATTAACAAGTGTAGCAGAAGGAGAGCGCTCCAGGTGAAGATGAGAGTGTATTTTATTCTTTGTTTGTTTGTCATTTATTTATTATTGAGAAACAGAGAGAGACAGAGCATGAGCAGGGGAGGGGCAGAGGGGAGGGGACACAGAGCTGTCAGCACAGAACCCAATGTGGGGCTTGAACTCATGAGTGGCGAGATCATGACCTGAGCCAAAGTCAGACACTCAACCGACTGAGCCACCCAAGCGCCCAGACAAGAAGAGTATTTTGAATAGTTCACAGGATGAAACATGATACAATCAAGGTCAGTAGGAAGGTCAGAAGGGACAAAGTACAAAAAACAAAAGTAAGGTTAATAAGAGGCAGAGGCCACAATAGGAAGAATAAAAAGCACGGAGCCTGGCTGAACTGATAGGGTATCAAACAAACAAACAAACCTCACACCAGTAGAACTTATTCTAAAATACAGAGAGAGGGTCAGTAATTTGTTGTAAATCATATCAAGTGATCAAAAGAGGAAGATTTAGTGAAACAGAAAGAAAAACTTCTCTAAATTAGAAAATTATAACATGTTCAAGGGATCGGAAGATTTTTTTCCATGTATTTTTCCTATCTGAAAGAGCTACCTGAGAAAATACTCCAACAGCAAGAAACACAAGTCCAAGAAAAAAGAAAATTATGGAATATAAAAGAATGTAATAAGTGAGGAGATAAGTAAATTTCTATTTAAACCTAAGCAGTTGATAATTTAACTAGTATACTTAAGGAAATGTTAAAGATGCAATGTCTAAGTAGGTACAGTATAAAAACACAATAATAATAAGAATGTGAATATAAAATTAAAATATTTAAAAGACAGGAGAGAGGTCTAACAGAGAGAAAAGAGAGTGGCTAAGTCGTTTATCTTGCTCAAGAGAGAGACTATAAAAATTGTTTACCCCTAGACACTACTAGAAAAAAAAACAGTTTCAAATATGTTTTAAAAAATATAGGGGTGAGTTTGAGCCCCACATCAGGCTCACTGCTGTCAGTGCAGGGCCCCCTGGAGATCCCTGGTCCCCCCATCTCTCTGCCCCTCCTCTGCTCACTCACTCTCTCTCAAAAATAAATAAACATTTTTAAGTTTGTTAAGAACTTAAAGATAACCAGGGTAGCTGGGTAGCTCAGTCAGTTAAGTGTCTGACTTCAGCTCAGGTCATGATCTCATGGTTTGTAGGTTCGAGCCCCACATCAGGCTTTGTAGTGACAGCTCAGAGCCTGGAGCCTGCTTCAGATTCTGTCCCTCTCTCTCTGCCCCTCCGCTGCTCACACTCTGCCTCTCTCTCTCTCTCTTAAAAATGAACATTATGAAGAAAAGAATTTAAAGAAGTATATAACTACCAGAACACTAAAAGAAAAAAGAAATGTCATGAAATAAATAATCTCAAGAAAAACAAGAAAAGGGAAACAAAAAGCATGATAAACAGAAAATATAAAATATGATATCATAAATACTTTAACATACCAATATTTACAATCAACGTTACCCACATGCACTGGCATGGAAACCTATCCAATACATCTACAAGGAGACCTTGAGACTTCAAGCTGTGTCTCCTAACAAAATCAGTAAGGATCTAAACAATGTACTTGCTGTAATCAACCAGCTTCATTTACTAGGTATATATCTAGTCAATACATGTTTCTTTGTATAATACAGATATTAAATTTTGTGCTCTCCAAAAACTGTACATTTTTGTAATGTCAATAAAATATTGATCACATATTAAGTCACAAAAAATTCAGTAACACTGAAAAAAGGAGTGAAATGTCCATCTTAATCTCCAACCATAATGCATAAAAACTATATTTAAGAACAACAAAAAGAGAATCAAAAAATAATATTAATTTGATCATATGGAAAATTTAAAACACTCTCCTAAATAACTCTTGGGTAAAAGAGCAAATACCAACTGAGAACGCATTGTATTTAGAAAAAAAATATCAATTAGAAGACTACAAAAAAAAAACTTCTATAGTTAAAACCATACTTTGGAAAAAAATCATAGCTATAAATATTTTTCTTATTTTCAAATTTCAAATGTGAAAATAAGTAAGTTAACTATTAAACTCAAGTAGCTAGAAAATTAGGAACAAATGAATCCTAAAGAACACATAAATAATTGTAAATAACTTGATGAATTTGGCATGATCTAGAAAAGCTGAATAGTTGAGTACACTTAGGACCCAGGAATCCTGCACTAAAGTATTTACCATGGATAATGTCTGCTGTGGATGTACCAGGAGAAAGCTACAAAAAATATTCACAGCAACACTGTTTGTAATAGCAAAGCATGAAAATAAAACAAGAAACTGAAATAAGGCCAAGTGTCCATCTAGAATAGAATAGGTAAATGAATTCCATACATTTGCATACCTTATATTTGTATATTACATAATCCCACATACTATATCTTACTATATTTGTGTAGTTATATATGTATATAAATATATTCATAAATTCTTATAGAGAAATATTATACTCTACTAAAAAAATGAACTACATGAACAAGCATAAATCTCAAAAGCATAATACTGAGCAAAAAACAAGAAGCACAAGAATTCATACAATTTGAATACAATTCTATAAGGTCCAAACCCCAGAAAAATCAAGCAATGTATTTTTAGGGATCCAAAACTAGGGTGCAAAACTGTAGGGAAAGCGAAGGAAATAACCGGAAATTCAGAAGAACAGTTGCCGCTCATAGAGACAGACAGATGTACATGGATAAAGGAGCACAAAAAGGGGTGAAAATATATCCTATTTTTTAAAGCATATGCTTTGTACACTCATAAATATTACTATTATTAAATTATACATATATATTATGTACAATTTTGTTTGTGTATTATAGTTTAGAAATAAAAGCAGAAAAGGTAAGTAGATGAAGGAATGAATAATGATAAATCAAAGCAGAAACATTTAAATGGGAAAATAAAGCTTAATTAAGGGTTGATTTTATGGGAGAAAAATCAACATAAGAATCAAACCAATGGCAACCCAAAAATTAGGGGGAAAAAAGGAAAATCATGAAGGTATAACCTTAGGAAATGAAGAGCATTACCAAATACTGGATATGAAAAAGATTTTGAAAATGTAAAACTATTTACACCTCTTCAAATAAATGTTATAACAGAGACCATAAATATAAATTACCAAAAGTTTACTCAAGAAGAAGACACACACACACACACACACACACACACACAAATCAACAATGGAAAATGCTATGAAAAATTTTTTCCAGGGGAACTTGGGTGGCTCAGTTGGATAAGCTTCTGGCTCTTGATTTCGGCTCAGGTCAAGATCTCACCATTCGTGGGTTCTAGCCCTGCATCAGGCTCTGTGCTGACAGTGCAGGGCATGTTGGGATTCTTTCTCTCTCTCTCTCTCTCTCTCTCTCTCTCTCCCTCCACCCCCTCCTTTGCCCCTCCCCCACAAATGCACTCTCTTTAGTGCTCTCTCTCAAAAATAAATAAATATTTAAAAAATGTTTAGTTGTCTCCAAAAAATATTCCACAGAAAATATCATAATCAACTTATTTCATACAAAACAATATTCAAGAGAAAGCTTAATTGACATGTTGTATAAACTATTCCCGAAAACAGAGGAAAAAAATAAAAGGTTAATCAATTACTTTCATGAAACCAGCGTTATCCTTGACATTAAAATCTGAGTAAACTGGTACACACACACACAAGAAAACCAAAGACCAACCACATTTCTGAATATCAATATTACAATTCTAAACACACAGAGCAGCTGGCCAAACTTTGCAAAATATTAAAATTTAAAAATGCACTGGCACCAAGTATGTTTCTTTCAAAATGTGGAAAGTTTGCCTTAGGAAATAACAGTTACTAAAGTATAGCAAGTTTATGATAAGGAAAATGATTTCATGATAACCTTAGTAAGTATGAAAAAAAAAACCTAATAAAGTATAACACTCATTCCTTGTTAAAAAGAAAACAGTAACTGAAGTACAGGAACTTTAATCAATGGGAAACATTCTATCTACCTTTTATCAATAGGCACTGTCTTAATTAATGGTGAAACAAAGGGCAGTTTTATTAATTCAAAAGCAAGAAATAAGACACAAATCCTGGCCATCACACTATTCTATAGTGCTTTCTGAAAATTATGGCTAACAAAATTAAGAGTAGAAAAATACAAGAAGTGTATAACTAATAGAAAGAACAGGTAAGCTAATTTGAGGATTATGCGACCAGAATTCCAGAAAGACCTGAATGAAATATATTAGACTGATAGGAATTCAGAATGAGTAATTAAAAACAAATATAAAAATTACTCTTCTAACATATAAACAGTAATAAACTCTATTCAACAACAATTTAAACTACCTAATAATAAACTGAGGATCTGCATAAAGAAAACTAGAAAGATTTGCTAACACACACAGAAAAGAATTTAAATGAATGGGGAGAAATAGGTTCTTGAATGAGAATACTCAAAATCTCAAAGATGTCAACTTTCCCCAAAGTGATCGGTAAATCTAGTGCAATTCAAGGAAGAATCTCATCTGGATTTTATTTGGGAACTTTATCAACTGAAATAATCAAAATATTTTGAGAAAAGCATTATGAAAGTAGACTCAAATTACCAAAGAAGAAAATGTTTTCTAAAAGCACAACAATTAAAACCATATGAGAGAGAATGCTCATCAACAAGTTCATATTACTTACTATATGCAATAATTTCATCAAAGAAAAACCCGACATTTCAAATCAGAGGGGGAATAATGAATTGCTTAATAAACAGTGTTGAAACAACAGATTAGCCATGGCAGTAATCATAACCCTACTTCACACCATACAGCAAAACGAATTACGGTTATATAAGTGTACAAAAATTATGCCATAAAAGAAACAGAAGAGGCTTAAGATCAATGGCTATCCACTTTAGCACAAGGAAGACTTTCTCTTCACTTCAAGGAAGTAAGGAAGGAAGGAAAGAAGGAAGGAGGGAAGTTGGAAAGTTAGAAACAAGAAAGAATCTTAAATACACGTATATCTAATCTAGTATAAATGTTTAAGTCACACTCCTTATTTAAAAATAAAAAAATCACAACAGGTAAAACTAACAACTAACCAGAAAGAAAAAAATATCTTTTTTGTTAACGAATGTTATAGACAATGATTAAATTAAGAGTATTTTTAAATCAATATACCAATAAGAAATGAAAACCACTCATAAATTACAGTTTTTAAGAACAATACCAGTGATGCTAAGAGCCAAGTAAAATAAACATGCCAGTCAAGGCTGGTAATATCCTTTCTGGATGGCAAGCATATCCTTTCTGGAGAGCAAATGGCGGTATTAGCAAGTTTTTATCAAGGGTATACTCAATGAACCTTCGCATCTAGAAATTTATCATAAGGAAGTATCAGCAACTTATACAAAAGATTTCTAAAGAAAGCTTAGTTATATATGACTTAAAATAATGAAAATTTAAAAACAATCTATATGTGGACTCTAGTAGACTACAGGGTGATGAATTATACAGTAGAGCGTGTTGAAATTATATTATAGGATACAACTAAATAAAGGAAATATTTATATTGTTTAAAGAGTTGTACAGCGGTGCCTGGGTGGCTCAATGGGCTAAACACCCAATTCTTGATTTTGGCTCAGGTCATGATCTCACAATTTGTAGAGTTCAAGCCCTGTGTCGGGCTCTGCACTGCCGATGGGGAGCCTGCTTGGGATTCTCTCTCTCCCCCTCCCTCTCTCTGCTACCCCCCCCATGCTATCTTTCTCTCTCAAAATAAATAAACTTTTAAAAAATAATATAAGATAAAAGAGTTGTAAATGCTTTGTATTGTATGGCCATAATTTCATGTTGTTTAGTTTTATCATATATACACTTGGATATTATGTAAGTAGACAGACTAGGATATACCTATGTTAAAAGTGGGCTGCTAAATAAGAGAATTATGCACTATTTTTTCTTTTCTGCTTTTTCTTTTTTAAAAACTTTTTGACAGTGAGTCTGGATGTGTTTTATAGTCTTATTTTTTAATGTATTAGGAAAACATAATGGAGAGAAGAAACTGAGTTAAGATAGTTGAGAAGACATAGGAGCATCTATTACTGTAGCTGATTTCAAACCTCTAGCCCCAAAATTATTATAGTCTGAGGACCTGAAAATCTTCTAAAGAAAGTTGTAGAAGGATGACTGGCAATTTTTTTAATCCTGGAAAATAAGAACTGCACGTAGAATGGAAACATATACCCTGGTCTTCTTGTTCTACAAACTGCTAACTCGAGAGCTTTCTGTAAATTCTCGGCAAAATTCCTAAAATGGGTTTTTTAAAGGTCAGTTGATAAGTCTCTATTTAAGTATGGCAGGGTGTATCAACACCAACACTAAAAGCAGGAATGCTCTTGTTCTCAGTGCAACACTCGCCTACCCATGCCTATGACCCTGTGCAAACACAGGTACACGGCCATGCTATGGCTGCAGTACCACCTAGTAACAAAAGGAGGGAAGCTAGAAGAGAAACTGTGGGCAATTTATAACATAACAAGAGCTAAGTAGTGGTACCTCAGATGATCAGCTTATTTTAGTTTTTAATAATTTTTTTAATGTTTATTTTTGAGAGAGAGACAGAGCATAAGCAGGGGAGGCAGGGAGAGAGAGGGAAACACAGAATCCAAAGCAGGCTGCAGGCTTTGAGCTGTCCTCACAGAGCACCATGTGGGGCTTGAACTCCTGGACCATGACTTCATGACCTGAGCCGAAATCGGACGCTTCACCAGCTGAGCCACCCAGGCGCCCCTCAGATGACCTTGTTTAAATCTTGGTTCTATCATCTGGTAGCTGTAAGTCTGATTCTGAATCATTTAGTAAGCACTCATTGAATGCTATTGTTACCATTTTTATTATTAAGATCATTTAGGGGCACCTGGGTGTCTCTGTTGGTTGAGTATCCGGCTCTTTATTTCAGCTCAGGTCATGATCTCATACTTGCTGAGTTTGAGCCCCACATCAGGCTCTGCACTGACAGTGTGGAATCTGATTGGAATTCTCTCTCTTCTCTCTCTGTCCCTCCCCCGCTCTCTGTCTCTGTCTTTCAACGTGAATAAATAAACATTTTTTTAAAGTTTAAAATAAAAAAAAATAGTATCTTAAAAAAGAATCACTGGAAATCGCACTTCACTAACCTCTTTATGCATCAGCCAGAACCAGAGATTAGATTTCTTCAAAAGACATACTGATTCCTTACGTCAAAAGCAAATGGGATTTGCACCAGCTTCCCTGAAGATCACAGATGTGGCCAAACAAGCATAAGAGAGCCAAGGGTAATAAAACAGAAACGCCTCAAGATATTAAAGACTGCAATTTCTTCCATGTGTGATGATCAAGATAAGAAAACAAACCATGACTTTCTGCCCAGTACCAAAATACATATCAATTCGGAGAGAAAATTAGGTCTATCATTTGAATAAGGTCCATAGGTGTCTGCATCCCAAAGGCATTCACTCTGTGGATTCCTTCCTCTTTCTATGAACTATAAGACCCTTAGCAAAGTCCATTTCACCAGTCTCCATGTGGACCATACTCTTCAAAGTGCATGTGGTTTCAGGTAACAGCACGGACAGCAAACACAGCAATGTAAACAGCAAGACACTAGAATCTTACCCATTCACTTTTTATCCTGACAGATTTGGATTTCCTTACTCAATCGGACTTCCAACGGTTCACAAATGAGTTTGGATTTCCAGGAAAAGTTTAGATATCAAATGTTTCCCATAATGTCAAGGCCTGTCAGATGAGTCGGTGAGGTGGGTCCTGACCTCATTCTTCAAAAAGAGAATTAAACAAGGCCCAAGGCTGTGCTGAGTCTCACTGTCCTCCTTTATTAAGTCTTGCATAAGAAAGCAATAGTGACGTTACGATTTTCAAGGCAACTCTCCGGAAGAGTCCAGCAAGATAGGGTCTATCTCGTGTATGATGCACTCAGATTTTAGTGAAGAAAATAGCCAGTTCTAGCATTTCAAGCTTTTTGCCTCCTTCAGTAGAGTAAAAGAGGACCTTGCTTTCGATCCCTTCTCAGACATGTTGCTGAAAAACAAAGCAGGTGACTTAAAAACTGTCACCCAACTACAAGACTGAGCAGTCCTTTGGCCACAAGACTGCATTAGCTTTACTGATAATATAGAGCCCAACACTGCCCGTGAGTTTTGCTTATAAGAAACCAATGTCCACTGATCAGCTAGTCAATAAAAGATACAGAAAAGAGACCTGAATGTTAGATGCCCTGAGGAAAACTGAAAGACTGACAGTCCTTTGAACGCCACACAAAACAGGTTGTCAAGATCAGTTCCAAAATTCATGTAAATCAAAGACCTGTATATATTCATTCCTTCATTACACAGATTGTCTTTTGCATCCTGCACTGGGCTGGGTGCTAAAGAATAAACAAGACAGAGAGAACCCTGCCCACCAAATACATACACCCTGGTAGGAGACTTAGAAAATAAGATAATAAATGATGCCATATTGAAGTGAGTGCTCAACTGAGAGAAGAACGGGGTCCTACAGGAGCCCAAAGAAAACCCCTGATGAGTCAGGGAAGGTTTGCCAAGAGCAACATCCAAATTAAGACATAAAGGACGAGTGGGGATTTAAGCAAGGAAAACGTGGCAGGGTTGGTAATGGCGCCCCCACCGTTCAGAAAGGTATGAATAAAGGAGAGCAGAATGGAATGGAACATTTCAGAAACCAAGAGCAGACCTCTGGACAGACTGTGAGCAGAGAATCAGCAGAAAGTGAGAGGGGATCACATCACAAAGAGTTAATACATCACTTAACGGTATTTCATCAGGAGACATGATAACATTGGTATTTTAGAGAAAGATCCTTATGAGTATATGGCGTATATGGAGAATGACAGGACTAGATGCAGAGATATCAGCTAAGAGGTTCTGGAGTGACCTAAGTCATGGAGTTGTCTTCTGAATTCAAGTGGGGAGAGAGAATATGAAGGGGAAAAGGACAGATTCGGGAAATAGGCAGGATGCTGATCCAAGAGAATATACACGGTGTCTGCGCAAAACAAAGGAGGCCATATTTCTAGCTAAGGGACCAGTGGATAGAAGTACTCCTGAGGCTAGGAACCCAGAAGGAGCAGCGAGGAAGGAAGACCATAAGTTCAACTTTGGATATTTTAGTGTAAAGAGTTCAAGTGGAGTTAGATGGATAGCCCTGGAGTTGGGGTGGGGGTGGGGGAATCCAGGCCAGTGTCAGAGACTTGGAAATCACCCACACAGCCACTGCACCAAAATCAGAGAGCACAAGAACTCTAGGTCAAAACTATAAGATTCTCCAAAGTTTAAGAAACAGACAGCAGAAGGGGCGCCTGGGTGGCTTAGTTGGTTAAGCGTCCGACTTTCGCTTAGGTCATGATCTCACGGTTCGTGGGTTCGAGCCCCGCGTCGGGCTCTGTGCTGACTGCCAGCTCAGAGCCTCGAGCCTGTTTCAGAGTCTGTGACTCCCTCTCTCTCTGACCCTCCCCTGCTCATGCTGTCTCTCTCCTAGAAATAAATAAAACATTTAAAAAAAATTTAAAAAAAAAAGAGAGACAGCAGAAGATGGGGACACAGAGGCAACTCGGGAGGGGGAGAATGAGTCAAGGAAAATGTTTCAGGAATAAGGGATGGAGACCCAACAGACATGGTGGTATCTGAAATACTTCCCTGCACGCAACCCTGTGCCACATGCTGTGTGGGGAAATAAGGGAACCAACAGGCACTGTCCCAACACATGGCTGGTCTGTCACTACCCCCAAGACCTGGGCTGCCCCTGAGAAGCTGGCAAATGACAAACGATGTCTCCAAGGCAGGCAGCAAAAACCTAAAATAGAAGCAGGGTGACAGATGTGTATTCTGGAGGACACAGAGCAGACAGACTCACCAATAAGTGAAACTGGCTCACCAATCAGTGAATGGCAAGAATTGATAGTGTAGTGGATAATGCGATACTACACCAGGTCTTCTTTTCAGGGTCCACACACTCATCCCTTCAGCTTCTAGGAAGATCTCTGCTACAGAAGGGTCACAGATGTGTCCCTCAAAGGGAACTGCCCTCTCTGTCCAAGATACACTCCCCCACGTCTCCCCACTCACCGTGGGGCAGCCTACAAGCAGTAACTGCAGGATGCAGGGAAATGAGGCCCCCGTTCCAGGCCCTCAGTTTAGGACACTTCTGAAGGGCTATCACAGATCAGGAGCCTTCGGTGGGATTGGGTGACATCTCAATTACAACTTGACTGCAAGTCAGCTTCTCCATCTGTCCAAGCTTGCCTTCCTCACCTCCTTATGGGTATGTCTCCTGAGAGCCTTCTTCAGTAAGCCTTCTAGACATAATTCTCCATTTCTGAGTCTGGATCCAGGCAGCCCACCTAAAATGCATGGTGTATATCAAGCCAGGGGCCAAGCCACTGAGGCTAGAGCAGAGCCAAGGAGCAGAGATACAAGTGACAGAGCTATGAACCAGTTTTGTGCTTGATGGTGTGAGAGGAGCTCTGTCACAGTCCAGATTGAGAGAATGGCTGCTCTCCATTCAGTTATCACCAGGAACAATGCCTTGAATGTTTCAATTTGCTTTAAGGGACTTTTGTTACCTAACCTATACAAGATCTGGTGGAAGGCAAAATGGAATCTTGAACGTCAAGGACAATCTGAAGGAACCGTCTTAGAAAAGGTAGAGAGAAAACCATACGGGAAGCAGTAAAGGAAGCTCACCCAAGAGAATGCCAAGGTGGTCTAAGAGCATCGGCTTCAAACATTTTCAATCATTCATTCAACAAATATTTATTGAAAAGCTTCTGTGTACCCAGTTAAGTGCCAGGAGATGGGAATGCCATCACAACTAATACAGACATAGTCCTGCCCTCAGAGAGCTTAGAGCCTCACAGAAAACGCTGGAGCTCAGCTATGGAACCCTTTACCCAATCAAAATGATTAACACAGAAAATCAGATACGTGCAGTAACTTCTTAGCGTAGAAGCCTTTTGTAAGTTTAAGTGATGCTACTTTCTTATCACTGAGTTAACTCATGAGAGCAACAGAGCCAGCCTACTTTGATTAGTAATGAGTTTTTTCAATGAGGCCCAAGAATGTTAGCTGCCTTCTTACAGCAGCCTTGACAATTTATTTCTGCATTTGGTCTGCTTGTAACTAAGAAAGCAATCTTTGATTTGCTATTAAAAAAAAAAAATGGTTGTAAGCGGTATCAGGTTTAGTTTACTTTGTTTTTATGATCTTGTCTTACAATCTGAGGGTATTTTACATTCTAAGTGACCCTAAAGTCTAAAAGAAGAAACAGAGGAAATGTCTGTTTTGTGGTTGACCCTCTAACATATAACAATGACCAGCATTGCTTCTCTCAAATTAAAAAGTCAAGGCAGAATGGCCTAGAACTCTCCATAAACCCCAACACCACCTTTTATACAATACAAAGAGATAGTCAGTTATTATCACACACTGGCTATTACACCATGTCCAAAATATTCCAAACCACCACCATCTGAACCTTGAGTGGTATTTAATTGAGCGGGGTGCATTGTGTTGTGAAAGCATATTTGCCTGTATAATTTTATGTGAGGAGATACAAACAGTGCTGAATTTTTAAAAGAATGTTGCAGACCTAAAATGTTGCTAAAACAGTGCATTTACCAGAAGTTCAAATATATGTCCAGAGATGGCAGGAAAAGCTATATTTTGAGGCCTACTCACAAAAAGAAGAAGAAAAAAAAAAAGAGTTGACCTGGCTGTTCCTTTTACTGTACTGAACAGTCCAATGTGTTAAAAGTGTGGTGAATTAACCATATGTGGGTGTTAGGCCTTAACCTAACATTCTGAACAACATTTCAAAGACATTTGTGGTTGCAGCTCCAGCAACTGGCCCGGTTCTAGGCACAGAGTAAACATATAATAAATGTTTGATTGATGGGCTATTAAACAAATGACTGTTTTTAAATAAAACTCAAATCCAGAAGGTGTAGAAGCTCCATGGCTTGTTAGTAAGGCCCACGGCCATGTGATTTTTAAAGCACTGGACTGGAAGACAAGGAAATGAAAATCAGAGAGGAAAATTCCCTGATGAAGAAAATGAGAAGAGGGTGGTGGCCCCTTGGTCGGGGAATTCCTGGCACGGCCTGTGTGCCCGCCATGCTCAGGAATGAGTCCAGTGTGCCCGAGTGCCAAGGCCTGGCAGGGTTCCTGAAGCTCTTCATGCATGCAGACAAAACAAGATGATGACACCCCCTAATACGTAAGGTTTATTTGAAGAGGTGACAGAAGCAATCAGAAGGAGAGATTTCAAACACAGAAGGGATCCCATCAACAGCAGAGGCCACCAAGGCCCTGAGGACACCTCTAGCAGTATGTTGTTATCAAACGGTAGCGTGGGGACCAGAAACCTGACTGCATCAATCAGGATTCAGTCGAGGAAGCAGAACACTAGGATATACACATTAAGAGATTTATTGCACGTGGGGCGGCCTGGGTGGCTCAGTTGGTTAAGCAGCTGACTTTGGCCTAGGTCATGATCTCGCCGTTCCCAAGTTCGAGCCCCGGGTCAGGCTCTGTGCTGACAGCTCAGAGCCTAGAGCCTGTTTCAGATTCTTTCTCTCTCTCTCTCTCTCTACCCCTCCCCTACTCATGCTCTGTCTCTCTCTCTCTAAAAATAAATTAACATTTAAAAAAAATTAAGAGATTTATTCCAGGGAATCGGCTTAGTGGGGATGGGGGAGGGCTGGCTAGGCAAGTCCAAAGTCCATAGGGCAGGTCATTCGGAAGGACAAGCTGGAACTCTTCCCAGCTGAAGCTGTTACCCACAGGTGGAATTTCTTCTTCAGGTAAGCCTCAGTTCTAAAGGGCTTTCAGTCGACTGAATCAGGTCCATCAAGATCATCTAGAATAATCTCCCTTAAATTCAGCTGACTGTGCACTTTAATCACATCTACAAAATAGTTTCCCAGCAAGACCTGCATTAGCATTTGACAGAATAACTGGGGACTGGAGCCAGCTACGTTAACACACTAAACTCTATCATGTCCAAAGACCAATAACACCATAGTGATCCGTCCACCATACCTCTCCTCTTGGAAAAATGCTTAATGAAGATCTTTCTTTATCTCCTTATACTCAACTTAGCAAGACATTTTTGTTGACCAAGATCTTTAGAAAGGTTCTGTGTGACTATGTTATATGCGTTCTACTCTTTTCTCCAGGTGAAATTACTGAAGATGTCAGACTCAACTGTCATAGGTCAGCAAGAGAGGGCTTTGTAGGGTTTACAGAAAATCCTTTTTATGAATGTAAGTCCAATAACCCACTGTCTACATGACAATTGTCATCCAAGTCATCCAAAGTAGCAGAGCCATGTGCAGAATCAGGGGAATGAAGATGACTGATCCATTCTCTCATATTCCCACCCCAGGAAATCACATTCACTCTATTTACACTGTCATGCCCAATATTCTTAAAAGTGCTGCCCACAGAAGATGTCTCTGCATCCACATTCCCCACATCCCCTTGCTCATCATCACTGCAATCAGGCCCTTCCCTTACCCACCAACACACTCTACAGAACAGATGCTCCCTAAGGTACCAATGACTTCCTGGTTATTAAATCCAAAGGACACTGTGAACCATACCTTTTTTCTCGAAATTCAATTTCCCAATGCCTTCCATAACAGAAAAGCGTCTTGTTTTTCCTCCTAGCTCTCTTGCTATTCCTTGTAAACTTGGTGACACTTCTTTCTCTTCCTCCATCCTTTAAATGTCCATTTTCTCCAGTATTCCACCAGTAGGCCCTCTTCATGTTTACACATTGTCTTTTGGTTTTAATTATGATCTATACACTAATGATTCCCAATCTCTCATGACAGGTGCCCCTTCTGAGCTTCAGGCTCACATGACCACTGCTGTGGACATCTATACATGGATGTTCCACAAACACTCTGAACTCACTGTCCTTTCCACCAATCCACTACTGTCTGTTAATGCTTCTTCCCAGGCTCTCTCTCTCCATGACTGACACCCCTATTCACCTAAGGGACCAAAATGAAAACCAAAGAGTTATCCCTCAACTCCTGCCTGTCCCTCAATTTGAAGGGATGAGAGGTAGGTACCACTCGTTTCCTAATTTCCACTCCTCTGTAGCCACCACATCTTTTAGGAAGCCTTATGTGCTCCCACAGAACCCCATCTTCCCATATATTAACACTTTTCCCATTGCACTGTAAACTGCCCATTTTCTTAACTACATCTCCACTAGACCACAGACTTCTGGAGAACACAATCTCATCGTTTCCCTAGTGCCTGCCATATACATGTTGTTCTATGAATGTAAAAGCAACAAATGAGAGATGGTGCTATGAATTCAGCCACATCTATATGTGTCTTCTCCATCCAAGAGACGCAGAAAGACCTATAACTTTGGAATCTAAATGTGTGTCTCTAATACATCAGATCTTTGAAGCTCTCATGCCTGAACCATTCCTTAGCAATTGGTCAGGTTGTGAGGAGCTATCTAAACTCCTTTCAAGGAGAAAGATCCCTGAAGATCCCTGAAGAAATGATCTTACACAATGAAGAATGACTTGACATAAAAGTCTATCTGAAAATAAGCTGTATCTACCCACAGATGATAATTTAAAATAACTTTCAAAAGACGGGCGAATCATACTTCCATTCAAGATTTACCAGGTGAATCCACTCAACTGGACCAATAAATTTTCTTCGAAGATATCCGTCTCTTCTAACACTGGTACAGAAATTTGAGAAGTTGTATCACTGATCATCTATTCTGCTACTACGTGTTTGACAGGAATTACCTCAGGTACGACTGGTAAGTAGGGAAACAATGTCAGTATAACAAGTAAGTTGTATTGATTCTTGTGTTCTTTTTCCTCGCTTGTTAATATTCTGAAGCAAGCATAAGAAAGCATTCTCACAAAGAAAAAGAAAGACTTAATGATGCAGGAAGATCATAGAACGAAGCTGGAAATGCATTCCAGTGCCTTCCTTTAATATGAGTGGTAGCAGACTGTGGCTCTAAGAACCAGTATGTTTTACACTATGTTAACCTGACAGGCAGAGCTGCAAGTGACAGATGAAGAAGCTCTGAAAACATTTCTCCCAATAAAGACGAAAGATGAGGGCGATGCTCTGGGCAGGATTTAATTTTGATGAAAATGGTGTCCATTAGAAACAAATGCCCTCAGCGATCTGCAGAGAGAAAGGTGGTATAAACCCAATGTGAATGCTGTGAAGGATGGCCTGACCTGTGGAGGACAAACATCAGCCAGGTGGAGATTTAACCAAGCTGTATTTTTATTAGCTTCGTTTCTGGCTTTGTTTCTGGTTACAATGTTCCATAAGTTTTCAGCACTCTGCCTCAATCCCATTTTTCCCATAAGCCCCTATTTTCCCATATTTTTAGTGTGTGACTCTGCAGAGTACAAGGGCAGAAATGCCCGTGTTCATCACTTTTGCTGAGTCGACTTTTAATGAAAGTAAATTTCTTTCCACAAAACTAAAATTATCCTATTATTGTTGTTATTTATCTTATCTGGAATGAAATGTAATCTTTCCGTACACACACAAACCTACACATAACCACACACACAATATATATTAGATAAGGGTGGGTACATGCATGCCTATCAACACCCCCCCCCCCAACAAAGACATGGGGCATATTTCCTCCTTTCAGGATAGAACCTTGGGATGTATAAATAAACTGAATGTTGACAAACCCAAAAGGAACTATCATTGTCAAGTCCATCTTGACCACTACTGACTTTGCCTACAGACAGACAGCAATCTCTTTGAACAATTTTGCTCAAGAAGTAGAGAGAGACTGCCTCCACAACTGTCAGCTAATCACAAGGGAGGGGGTGTAAAACACCGCCCAACGGCCACATGGAAAACCACATGGTTGAAGCTTAGATGCGATCAATCCTTCTAATGAATAACAGTCTGGCTTTCTGGAAAGAGACTCAACCACACTTCCTTCCAGGGAGAACTGAGAGCTACCCGTACACATGGTGTTGCCACCACTGAGAGATCACAAGGGAAGAAAAGAGAACAGAAGGTAACACTCAATACAAGGATAACAAAGGTCAGCCAAGGTGCTTTATATAGGCTTAATTTATAACAGTCTTCCACTCACTGATTCTGTCAACGAGTAGTTGAATGTGCAAGGAGCTAGGGACACAGAGAGGGTCAAGACAAGACAGCCAAGGTTCCTTATTCCCTGGCTATGTCTTCCTAACACCCAAACATCTTAGTGAATGATTGACTAAATTTCTGGGGTTGCAAACTCTAAGGCCTGCTAGAGCCAGATAAGTAACGTAAGAGTGAAGCAGAATGCGTACGTTGTACCAGGGAGCACAGGGCCAATGACAAACTAGAGATCACACGTACCATCTAAAGGTACTCAAATCCATTTTTCTTATCTACCCTGGAGGGAAAAAAAAATACATAGATAACCCAGACCTGCTCACAGACTGCCACTTTATGACCCTCATGTTTAGCAGAATGTAGAGCTGAGCATCGGGATTTGAATTTCATTTTGTAACCAGATACCTTACTCTAAAAAGATTAACCAATATTTAAGATCGCTTTCTATAGGTGATGGCTATAATACATCTTCTGGTGAGATGAGAAGACTTCTGTAGCGAAAACAAAGCAGAACCATCCGTCAAGATCCAAAATTTTGGAAAGTGAGCTTGACTCTGTATTTCCCCATTATGAAGAGTGCCATTAAGTAAAGTTTTCATTTTCAGTACCTATTCCTTTAAAAAAAATACTCTATCTGAGGAGGGTTTACTCTTTGCAATTATCTGAAGCACTAAAGAGAATATGAAGAATCTCTACAATCCAAATCACATCTTCACTATAAAGGGTCAAGGATAATGCCAGCAGACACACAGGTACAGTGTATCAATTACAAATATAATAGATTTTAGCCCACTCAAGATGTGGTTTCTTAGAGGTTACAAGAAGCCATTTTATATATATTTGAATATAATAGTCAATTAATGTAATACCATAATTGAGAACAAGATCAGTTTTCTTCTTTTTTTCTTTCAAGGTCAATCAATGTACTAGATATTCCAAGGTCTGTCCTCAAATCAACATCCTATGTTTTACACACACAACAATTTACAGTTAGAAATATATATGCTAAATGTTCAGTTCCCAGCACTTAATTGTTTTTCAAGCTAAATTTGGACAACAAATTAAATTCTTCCATCTAAGTTATATAACGTAGACACTGGCTATGAAAATGTTGACATTGGTTATACTCTTGGAATGCAATTTAGCCCTTTTAGTAATGACGATGCCAATAATCAGCTATGGGAAAACTATTTTACATCTAGTACAATTACCTACTGTCACAGAGGTAATGATTATTATGGTCCTGTTCTCCAGTAAGAACTCTGGAGGTGCTAATATAATTCCAAGGCCGGTGTGAAAATTCCCCTTAACCAGCTATGATTACCAATGTTAAGGAGGGTAGTTTCAAGTGAACATTCAACAAGAAATTATCCCCGGAAGGTTCATAAGTTCCAAACTTTAAATGGAGAAATACGGACACCTCCTCACTCGTCCCTTTAACACCTGCACAATGGACTCGGACAATGTGAGCACCTCTAGGTTGACTCAGTACCAATGGGCAGAAAAATCCACGCTCCTAAGGAGTTGAGTTTGCCCCTAAACAGTATCTACTCTTGACCAATGTCCTAATAGTGCTGGTGATAGGCACGAAAGCCCAATCAGACCTCCCATTCTGCTGTGCTTCAACTTTTGGTTTCAGATGTTACTCCGCCATCTTGAAACAGACCAAAGTTCTCCCATGAGGCATTGGCCGTGATCTGCCAAAGGTCTTCACCAGGTTTCTACCCAACTTCACCTTCATTATTAGCAGAAGGATGAGGAAAGCAATAGAGCTCAAAAGAGGTCAATCAAGAGGCAGTGGTTCTTTCAAATACTGCCAAGATCACCCATCTGTCCCATCTGAGCCCATTGGCTGGTGGTCCATGACTGGGCCTCACCAAGTCCACAATCATCCAAAAGACCCGGGTCACACAGGAAGCCAAGACGCTATTTTGCCTGTTCTCCTTTCTTCTCCCACTGCAGCCAGCAAATCTACCATCTGAAAAGCTTCAGCCGCCCAGAGGGCCCAGAGGAAAAAGCTCATGGTAGATGAATCCCCTTATAGTTTCTCGTGGGTGTACGACTCCTGCAGTTTCTTAGCCACTAGGTTAATTCCACCCTTTTGGGGTGCTCATCTCGATTTAGTCAGGAGCCCTGAGAAGCAGGGCTAGGCTTTGCGGATTTGTGTGCAGGTAGCACAGGTCCAGACTGAGCGCTGACGCTGGTTTCTAGGAGGATCAGCTGACCTTCTGGTTGAAGAGTGCTGGTCTCTTAGCTTCCTTATTCTGACCCTCATCTTGGGGTCAACACCGTCTGGAAGGCGCTCTCCCCAGGGAGTGGGGCTCGCTTCTCCTTCTGTCTACTCGTCGAGAACCCAAAAGCTCAACAGTTGTGTCCAGAGCCTGCTACAACCCAGCTCCCGGAGGCCACGGCTATTCCTCCGCCGTTTCACAGAGAGGGCCAGACTAATGTCTTCCATGACCACTTTTGAGACGCTCCCAAAGTCTCCCAGGCTGGCCACTACCTGTGTGGACCTGGGTGGACCCGGAGACAGGTATCCACTGAGGGTGACGCAGAGTGTCGGGAGCACGGCTCACATCCCACGTCTTCCAGCAACATGTTACCACCCACCTCTGACTTCCATGTTCCCTTCCCTTCCACACAGGGCCCTCTGCAGCGCCCCCTCTCGCCCCCAGCGAGCACGACACCCGCAAGGACCGCCCCCACGCCCCGGCCTGGAGGGCTTCCCAGCCCGTGGCGGGGGCAGCAGGTGGGGGGAGGGGGAGGGCGGCCCGGTGGCCCCGGGGAGCGGTTTGGCGGGTGTCCCCCGTACCCTCACCCGGCCGCCCCCCCCCCCCACCGACCACGCAGTCTCCCTCACAGCCCCCCGGACCCCGCCTCGCCGGGGCCGGGCTCCGCTCCCACGCCCGCCCCCCTCCTCTCCCGCGCCCCCGGCCCAGCCCGGGCCGCGCACCCCCCGGCCCCGCACCCTCGCCGGCCGCCGCGCGGCCCCCCGCATTCCCGGCACGTCCGGCGCCGACTTTTACCTGTACTTTCTGCACTCGAGGCGGCTCGTCGGGCGAGAAACACCTCCCCGGGACCGCTACCTCCCCCGCCCCGGCTCCGCCCGGCTTCCTCCTTCCCCTCCAAGGCCGCAAAGTAGATGGAGTAAGAGAGTGTGTGTGCGAGAGAAAGAGAAAGAGGGAGCGGGCGCGGGCGCCGCGGGAGGGCGGGCGGGCGGCGGGCGGGAGGCGCGCCCGGCCCCCGCCGCCCTCCGGCCGCCGCCGCCGCCGCCGCCGCGGGCTCGGCAACTCCGGCTCGCGCCCGGCCCCGGCCCCGGCCCGGTCCCCGCCGCCCGCCCGCCCGCCGCCGCCCGCCGCCCCGCGGGCCGGGGCCGGCCGCGCCCCCGCGTCCCCGTACCTCGTAAAGGTCCCCAGAAGCCATGCCAGGCTGCGGAACTTGGCTCGCCGGGTGTGCGCGTCTGCTCGCTCGCGCCCTCCGTGCGTGTGCGCGAGGGGGCCAGTGTGCGCGTGTGTGTGTGCGCGCGTGTGTGTGTGAGTGTGTGTGTGGTGTGTTGAGTAAACTGTGTTTTTGCAGAATGACAGGCTTGGGGGCTGCCTATGCGCAGAATCAGAGCGGGCGGCGGCGGGGCTGGCGTAACCGGCAGCGGCGGCGGCGGCGGCGGCACGAGCGCGGGCAGCAGCGACGGCCGCGCAGCGCGCCGGGGAGGCACCGACGCGGCCCGAGCGCCGCGGCCCCCGCGACCCGGCGACCCGGCGGCGGTGGCTGCAGCGGGCAACGGCTCGCCCCGGCGCCGCCTGCAGGAAGCCGCCCCGCGCCCGCCGCCGGCCCGGACGCTGCTGCCACTGGGCGAGTCCCCGCCCCCCGGGAGCCCGGCCCGGCCCCCGGGGAGGGGGGGGCGGGGGCGGCTGCCCGGCCGCGCCCCGGGGGACCGGTCCCGGAGTCGGGGAGCGCCAGGGCCCGCCCCGCCGCCCCGGGCCGGCTCCGGAGGCGGCGGCGGGGTCCCCCCCGGGGGTGGCCGGCCAGGTGCCCGCGGGGCGCACCCGGCCCCGGGCCGCGAAGGGGCGGCCGAGGAGGCAGGTAGAGAGCAGCGGTGGCAGGTCGCAGGGAAGGGGCCCCAGCAGGGCTCGGTCGACCGGGGGCCTCACCTCTTCCCCGCCACCGCACACACACACACCTACCACCCCCAACCCAAGGAGGGAGTGGGCGCCACCCTGGGTGACCTGGCCCCTCCGGGGCTGCGCAGCCCCTCCCCGGCTACATAGCCCCTCCCTCCAGTCTGGTTTGTAAGACGTGGAGGCCCCAGGGAGGACGGACGACATGGCCCATGCAGAGGCGCCAAGACGGCACCCCATAAACCCTGGAAAGTCTTTAGAGCCAGGCGTGGCCTCCCTTCAACAGCCCCCCCCCGCCCGCCCCCCCGTCATTCACTCATCTACTACTCAGCAAACATTTTCCAGTCTACCTAACTACACAGTGTCCCTTGAAAGGCTCAACCGGGACCCTGCCCACAAGAGACTTTGAATCCAAGAGGAGACACTAGCCACGCGCCCATGAGGAGGATCCAGTCGTTCCATAAAAAGGAGTTCCTACTATGTGCCAGTCTCCAGAGCTGGCATTGAAGAAGCTCTCAAAATCCAAACTCCTTAATAAAGTCGTCTCTTCCTACCAAACCCTGGTTAAATGGTCTCCCTTCTGTTCAAAGGCTTCTCTTTATAAGAGAAACGGTTAACTCAGAACCTGGGAAGACAGGATGTTCTGAACTTGGAAGAAAGGTCTTCCTCATCCTAGCCCCCAAAATGCCTAGTTGGTTTCTTTCTCTAGATGAGAAGTGGACATAATGCATACCCCTCCTCCTTCATTTCCTGTGTATGAGACTTTGGACATGTCACTATACTCATCTCTAAATTGGAAATGGTGATAAACACCTAAAATGATGTAAGAATTAAATAGGGGATCTGTGTACATATGAAGTGGCCTATAGCAGCAGAACTCAATAAAGGTTATTTGTGTCTGAATCTGGACCCTGAACTGCCCTTGTGGAGGGAAGGATGGTGAAGGAGAATGTATAACAAAGAGAACCGGTTTAATCTAGAGGCTGTCAGACTTTTAAAAGACATCAAATTTTTCATTTAAAAAAAGTTTTCTTAGAATCCGGACCACAAAGTTTTCATGTCTGGCTCAATCTAGGATACATGAGTTTGCATATGCTGTTCCCTCTGCCTAGAATGTCCTTCCACATGGAATCCATCTGGAAGACTCTTCCTCTTCCTGCAGGGGCTTGTTTATCTTTGTATCACAAGCATCTATCACTATTCCTGGCAGAGAGTGAGTACACAATGAATGTTTGTCAGGCTATGCCAATACAACAGATTTTATACCAATTTCTAGTTAAAATCCCATATTAAAACAGTAGTGGGGGGAGAGAGAAGGGTGAGTGTGTGGAAATAACAAAGTGTATTTGGTTTAAAAACTGTAGAAATTGTTATAGCAATTCTCTCCCGTTTTCATACTATTTTCCCAATGGTTATGGTTTTAAATAATAACATCAATAATAAATAGCTCTCAATCTGTAGGTCACAAAACAAATTTTCATGATCCTTAATTTGTACTTGGGAATAAACGCACCACCATAGCATGAGGATGTAATTTGGAAGTAGAAGACAAGAAAGAAACTGGGTTTGGAAATAATCTGCTCAGCCAAATTTGAATATATAATCAGTAGTTTTATGAAAACACCAAAAACTTGACTTGGACTGGCCAAATGCTCCCTGGGAATGTGAGCACACGTTGAAAAACACTTGTCTAGACAGCAATTGTTACAGAGTTCACAAGAGAGGATATTCACTGTGGATTGGCATGCTCAGGGAATATCTGATGAAGGAGGTGGAATTGAAATGCATCTTGAAGACTCATAGGAAAGGAAGGACAGTATTTTAATTTGGGAAAGAGGTATGAGTAGGTGGTAGGCAGTGCTGCAATGGCAGGGGTGCTAGAAGACCAGAAGATTGATCCGTGGAGGTCATAGGACATTGGATTGCAAATGCAGGTCAGTCATGGAGAGTCTTGAATGGCAATCGCAATTTAGCAAGTTAGCGGTGGAAAACTGGTGAAGACTTTTAAATCCATCAAAAGCATGTGGCAATCAAAAGGGTGCTTTAGAAAACAAATTCTAGAAGAAATGTGAAAAATGGACTGCAGAGGTTGAGGTTAGAGGCAGGGAGACCAACTGCAGTGGTCCATGGTGGTGGCAATAGAAATGAAGAAGAAAAACTGGACTTGCAAGGAAGAACCCAACCAGCCACCAACGTTCATTATGGTTATTCCTCTTACTTCCATAAAGCATTTGATCCAAATCAACAGGACTTGATGACTAACAGGATGTGTGTGTACGTGTGTGTATGTGTTGGGAGTTGGGGGAGGGGTGAGCAACGAAGGAAAGAAAGGATACAGAGATGACTAAGGTTTTAAACTGAGTGACTGAGCTACCCATCCGTCATAATATTGTTCTATTTTGAGCTTGCCTCCAGACCATTGCTGGCCTCCAGAAAAGCCAGATGCTTCCTGAAGAATGAAGGGAAGGTTCTTTATCCTCTATGGGAAGGTTGACCCAACCAATGGAAAGTTCTGTTCCAGGTTCTTCCGATGACATAGAGCCATTGTTGCTCATGGAGAATGGAAGATACCTACCATATTCCAAAAACCGGGATAAACCCTTCATGCTACTCATAACTCAGGGACAAGTGATAAAACTCAACTCAAACTGACTTAAAGAATTTAGTGAGTCACAGAGATTACAAAAGAATAGAATTGCTCTCGGGGTTGGCTGGATTCAAGATCTCAAAGGACATATAAATTAATATAATATAATGTAATATAATATAAATCCCAGGGAAAGGCTCTGCTTGGCTGATTGTAGGTCATATGCTCTTGTTTTAGCCCAGTTACTGTAGTCAATCACTGATAGTACTCTGTGATTGGCCAGCTTAAGTCATACACCCACCTATGGGGCAAGAAGATTACAATGATTGGCAGCTGTACCAGAATCACATGATTGGAAGTAGGGATGAGCAGAAGCCCAATGGTATGGGAGAAGGCATAACGGGAAGATACATGTTCAACTATATAATGGAACAAATCTGGGGCAGAATGAAGACTTAGAAGCAAGGTCAGTGGCTGCCTAGAACATGACCTTGTGATGGGGCAAGAGCAGCCAGTTTAACAGCCAAGGACAGACTGTATTCACTGCCCTGACAGTGTATTACAGTATGGCAATGATTTGAGACATGAATCTTGACCTCCTGTAGAGTATGGTGGTTGAACATGTAGACTATAGAGTCAGAATGCCTAGGTTCCAATTCTTGCATCATCACTCCTAGCTAGATGCTGTGAGGTTCTTGACTTAACCATTCTGTCTTTCCATTTCCAAATATATTTGTTATTTTTTATCGCACAATCAACTACTCCCAAAACCTAGTGGCTTAAAACAAAAGGTTTTTCTTATCTCACAGGGCCTGTGTGTTGGAGATTCAGGAGCAGCTTAGCTGGGTGGTTCTGACTTATAGTCTCCTTTGGGGTCGCAGTTAAAATGTTGTCTAGGACTGCAGTTATTTGAGAGCTTGACTGAATCTGGAGGCTCTCCCTCCAAGATGGTGCCCACTGTGGCAGAAGACTTCAGCTCCTAACCATGTAAATCTTTTCATAGGGTTGCTTGAGTTTCCTCATGCCATCTCATCTAGTCCCCAAAATCCAACAAAATAGAGCAAAACTGCCAAAGCTTCAGCTCTTTCTAGCACAGAGTCCCTAATTAATCTGATGTGTCGGTCCATGCTAAATCTATTTGATGCAGAGGAATCTGTAGCACATCAGACTGTACAACTATGGATGTCAGGTCTACACCACTCACGTTAAAGATGAGAAAACTAAGACATAACATTGGGTGATCCTAGAGAAAAAACAAGGATGAAGTCACAATGGCTTTGGCCATCTAATCTTAGAAGCTAAGCACTGTCACTTTCACCATATTTTATTCTTTAGAACTAAGCCACTGTGCCTAGCCCCAACACAAGAGAAGGCAAACTGGCCCCCACCTTTTAAAGGGAGGGCTACCAAAGAATTTGTGGACATATTTTTAAATTACCACACCACACATGTCACTTGAAGTGATAAATACCCCCATAGAGCTGTTTTAAGAATTAGATAAGATAAGCCATGCAAAGCACCTATAGCTACAATAAGGGCCAAACGATGGGGTTTGTTATAATTGCTATTAAAACTACTAATACCTGGGGCACCTGGGTGGCTCAGTCAGTTAAGCATTGAATTCTTGATTTCAGCTCAGGTCATTAGCTATACGCTCAGGATGAAGTCTGCTTGGGATTCTCTCTCTCTGTAGCTCTCTGCCCCTCCCCCACTCACACCTGCTTGTGCACACACACACTCTCACTCTCTCCCCCCTCTCTCAAAATTAATAAATAAACGTTTTAAAAAATAATAAATCACCTTTAAAAAACCTACCAGTACCAGTTTCAAACTGGACATATATATACATATATATGTAGCAGCATATATATATATATATATATATATGTATCACTAATATCCTTGAATGTTCAAGATTCCTATAGAAAACCATTAAATCAAATAAAACCTTCAAAATGAATATTTTTCTCAAGCCACACAGAAGCTCTTGTTACTAATTAAACTTTATTTTTAGCATCAATTGAAAAATACTTTACTTCAATAATAACAAGCATTGAAGTAAAGTCATACTTATTCACTATAACATGCTAGGTATTATTCTCATTGAACAAAACATTATGCCTTGCCTTCATGAAGTTTACAGTACAGTGGAGGAGATAGACAAAAAAGCAAAATGCATATATAATATTATTTCAGGTATTGATAAGAAGTATGAAAAAAATAAAGCTAGGTAAGAAGACAGAGAGGAGGGGCACCTGGGTGGCTCAGTCGGTTAAGCAGCCAACTTCAGCTCTGGTCATGATCTTACAGTTCATGAGTTCAAGCCCCACAATGGACCCTGTGCTGACAGCTCAGAGCCTGGGGCCTGCTTAGGGTTCTGTGTCTCCCTCTCTTTCTCTACAACTCTCTCAAAAATAAATAAACATTAAAAGAAGAAGAAGAAGATGAAGAAGAAGAAGATGAAGAAGAAGAAGAGAAGAACTGAGATGGGTATATATGGAGACTAGGAGGGGGAATTGATTTAGAAAAGGTAATTAGACAAGATCTCACTAATGTGGTGACATTTGAGCCAAAACCTGAACAAAGTGAGAGAGAACACAAATCAAATGAGAGGGCAGAGAATGTCAGAAGGAGAAAAGAGCAAAGACAAAGCCCTGAGGCTGAAGAAGCTTGGTATGTTCACAGTCCCACAATTAAGCCAGTATAGGTGAAGAGGAGGGAACTCAGAAAAAAGCCAGAGAGTTAGCTAACCAAGGTCCAGACATATGTTGGGACTTGTAGGCAAAGAATTTGATTTGGATTCCCCTCTAAGTGATATGAGAGGTCAGTGGGGGAAGTGGACAAGAGAATGGCATGACTGGATTGGCTCCTGGGGACAATGGAATGGTGAGGGACAAGAGGGATGCTGGACAGCATTACAGAAGGTCCAGGTGTAAGATCCCAGTGACATGGTCTAAGAAGCGTGGCATCAAGATGGGGGGAGGAGTGGCTGGGTTGAGGGAACACAGGGAGATATGTGCACAAGTAGAAGAGCCCTAAATTTTGGTTCTGAGAGGCTGGATGAATGGAGGTTCTGTTTACTGAGATGGGGAAAGGGGGGGGGGATGCATTTTGTAGGTGGTATAAATTGTGCGTGGGGGAAAATCAATGGTTCAGTCCTAGGACGTGCTAATTTTGAGATGTGCATTAGGTGTACAAATGAAGATGAAGGGGTATTCAGTATGTGAGTCAGAAACTCGGACTGGACATAGGGTAGAAGTGGTCAGCATATCAATCAATGGCAAGTAAAGGGACGAATTATAGTCACTGGTGGAGTGGGTAAAGACCCAAAAGAGAAGAGGGCCTAGAGTGGTTTAGCACTAAGGTCAGGAGGAAGAAGGTGAGGAGTCAGCAAAGGAGTCTGAGAATGGGGGGCGGGGGGGAGGCTGAAATAGGAAGGAAGCAAGAGTGTTGTGTCCGAAATCCAAGTGAGAGACAGAAGGTAGATCATTAAACTTCGGTGAGAGTTTGGGTGAAAAGAACACTGACCATAGGATTTGGCAACATGGAAATCTCGGGTGACCCTGATGGGGCTAGTTTTAGTGGAGCAGTAAAGTTGAAGGCTAGTCTAAAGCGAGTTAGAGGGAATTTGGGCAGAGAGGAAGTGCAGATGGTGAGCACAGGTGACTCATTCAAGGCCTTTTGCTATAAAGAGCAGGGAAGTGGGTCAGTAGATGGAGGGGAACATTGCATGTGGGAAGGGTTTTTAATATAGACAATATGACAGTATGTCTGTGCGACGATAGGAATGACGCACTAAACAGAAGGAAATGGTCATGCAGCAGAAAGAAGAGAAAAATACTGAAAGAGAGTCTTTGAAAAGGCCAATGGGGAAGGGACGCAGAAGGCCAAAGTGGAGGGGTTGGACTTGGGAGTCCATCTTTACTGGGTTGAATAGTGTCCCCTAAAATTCATGTCCACCTGGAAACCTAGAATGTCACCTTACTTGTAGATGTAGTTAGGTCAGATGAGATCATATAGCATTCAGCTTGCCCCTAATCCAATAACCGGTGTCCTCATAAGACACGAAAATAGGGACAGGGACACATCAAGAGAATGCCATGTGACAATGTGAACAGAGATTGAAGCAATGTGTCTATAGCAAAGGAAGGCCAAGGATTGCAAACACCCACCAGAAGCTGGGAAGAAGGAATTCTTCCCCAGAGGTGTTGGAGGGAGGGTGGCCTTGCCAAGACCTTGATTTCAGGCCTCTGGCCCCCAGAACTGTGAGAGAATACATTTCTGTTGTTTTTAGCCACCAAGTTTATAATAAGTTATTCTGGTAGTGACATAAAACTAATACACCATCCTCCAAAAGAACAAGGAAGGCCAAGCACATGGATGCAGATGAAGTTGTTGGCGATTTGGAACTCACTTCTCTTATTTCTGTATTCTTCATGAAATAAACTGTAAAATCACCAGATGAAAGTGAGGAGAAAGGAAAGTATCAAATAGGGGAATGTAATTTTCCTGGAACAACATTGGTTTAGTCTATTGTCTACCAAATCTATTAATAGTACTCCCTTTCACTCCCAAGTGTACCGAGATTTAGAAAATAAATGTATGACTTTTCTAGCGTGTGATGTTTGAGGACATATCTAAAAATATGAGAAGTCGGGGCACCTGGGTGGTTCAGCTGGTTAAACAGTCAACTCTTGATTTCAGCTCAGGTCATGATCTCATGGTTGGTGGGATGGAGCCCCACTTCAGGCTCTGCTGACAGGGTGGAGCCTTTTTGGAATTCTCCCTCTCCCTCTCTCTCTCTGTCCCTCCCCTACTCACTCCCTCTCTCTCAACATAAATAGATATTAAAAAACATTTAATAAAAATAAAAATATGAAAAGTCAAGTCAGAGAGAAAAGTGGATTGACTAGGAAAATACAACAGTATTGTGGGGAGGTACTGAAGACCCACTGGATATTTGTATTCATAAGTTAGTCAGACCAGTAAGCATGGTGGTGGTTTATCCAGTCACATTAGTTGTTCAGGGCCAACCCGGGTGTTGGGTTTAACCAAGGGTGGGATTAGTCAGGTGTGTTCAATGGAAGATGAGAGGGGAAAGGGAGTTAAGAGTATATGTAAGGAAGTGATCATAAGGGCAGAATGATGGGTGTGATAACGGGGTGGGGGATGAGATGGGGTGGAGGGGATTAAAACAACAGTGTTGGTCAATGGATTGGAATAAAAATCGATAGAGTTAGAACTCTGGAAATGGGGCAGTCAGTAAGGAACCCAACCAAGATATTCTTTGCTTTGAATGACCTTAATAGAGGGGGAAAGGATTGTGCTGAGCTATTTATGACCTCCAGTGATTTCTGATAATGGAGTGAACCTGCCATTCCTTCTAGTCACTATAGGCAGAACTCAGTTATTATAAGCATGTTGTATCTTTTTATCATATCAACAAGGTAAGAACCATTGGTCCCCTATCTTAATAGATGCAAGAAGAAAGGGCCATGACCTCAGGGGCATGCTCTACAAAGGGCAGGGGGCAGGTAGACCTTCCGTGGCCTAAAGTAGCCCAGACTCCCTGTGGGCAATGCATATTGGGGAAAAGATTTTTTGTAGAGACCATCAGGAGAGAAAGAAAACCCAAGTATTTGACCTGGAGCCTTAACTAAGAAATCTTGGGGGGGGGGGACGGAGATGAGTGGATTCTAGGAAGCATACAATATCAATTTTTTAGGTGTGTGTGTGTGTGTGTGTGTGTGTGTGTGTGTGTGTGTGTGTTTTGTAAGAAGGAATTTGGACTTGTTAAGTTGAAAAAAATTTTAGAACACAGGAACTCATGCACATAAAAATAACACACAAGCTCACACTCTGTTAGCTGCCAGAGCAATCAAGTTATCTAGAATCATGTAACTTCTAGAAAACTCTCCAGTACCCTGTGAGAGATTGAGTGAAAAAGGCAAAAATAACTTAGTATTATGATAAAAATAGTTCTGAATATATGGATTCCTGAAATGGTTTCAGTGGCCCCAAGGTTGCCTGGACCACACGTTGAGAATTATAGTCGTACAGAATCATGTAAAACCTATCTTTGTTAGATGTAAAATTGCATCTTTGAGGATTATATGGAAATGATTATTTAAGTAGAGTTAGGCTGCATTGTTCTTACATCTTGGGACATGAATGTGCATGTTCTCATTCACAAAGTTCCCCCAGAGGAGCCTGGAATAGAGGCCCAGAGGCCCCTGCACAGGACCTGAGTGGGCCCTTCTCCACCACAAGCTTCTGAAGGAACCCCAAGGAAACACAACCAAATGTACTGGTGAAGTCCTACAGGAAAATTTCTCCTCCCCTTCCTTCTCCTTTTTCTCTTTTTCTTCTTCTTTTTTTAAAAATCATTTTATAATATGAAAATTCCAAGCCTTTGCAAAAGAAAGAGAATAATGCAGTGGGATTACATGTACCCATTACTCAGGTACAGAAACAACAGTCCAAGGCCATTCTTATTCCATCTCTATCACCCCATTCCATCACCCCACAGGCTAGATTATTTTGAAGCAACTCTCAGACATCCTATCATTTCTTCTGAAAATGTCCATATGTATCTCTAAATATTCTACGTGTAACCACAATACCACCACCACACCTAAATTAACACTAATTCCTTCATATCAAATATTCGGTCAATGTCCAAATTTCCCCAGTTGTCCCATAAATATTTTTTGACAATTCGTTTGTATAAATCAGGATCCAAACATCTATACATGCATGTGTTTGCTATGCCTCTTAACATTTTGTTAACCTTTAGATCTCTCCTTCCTTTTTTTCTCCTTGCAATTTTTTGTTGGTGCTGTTAAAGAAACTAGATCATTTGTCATCAGTGTCACTTAGCATGTGCTTCTATCCCCAGTATTTCCTATATGCGGGTAGCTAGATCTAATCTGAGTTTGTTTGAGGGGTAAGAGTGCTTCGTAGCTGGTGTCATGCACTCACTTTATCTTTCCTTTTGTGATTTTAGCTGCCACTGATGGCCCTTGCCTAGATCCATTTCATCGGGGTTGCAAAATGGTGATTATCTATCATGTCTTCCTTATTTATCAGTTGGATAATACTATGAAATCTTTCCTGATCAACTCCTCGGTTGTCCTAAGATACTTTTGTACCGGAAAGGCTGGCTAATTGTTTCATTCTTTCCTTTCATTTTTCAGCCTTCCAAATCATGAGTTGGTTCTCCAACATCTCCAAAGAATCTTGATGTATTTGTTTCAGGGTCTTCATGAACCCATCAATTTTAACATGTTTAATATGCTTCACCCCATTGCCAATGTTTCTTTTCTTATTGCTCTAATTGCTCCTGTTTTGGCCAGGAGGAGCCCCTTCCAGTTGGGTCCTGAGACATTAAACACATCCTCGCTTTCTGGTTTGAAAAGATGTGCAGACATCTTAATCACTTCTTGCATCAGATCTGGAATCCACCATTTCACCAATGAACTCTTATTCTTTTTACTGAGAAATGGCATTAAGATACCAGAAGGTGAACACCAGCTTGTGCTTATAGATTGGTCACTGTTTTGGGGCCTTTCCAATGGACAAAGCTAGAAATTTTTAGGTATGTGGGATGTCCAGTCACCTTACTTTGTTTTAAAGTCACTTGAAATAACTTCTTGGTTAAGCCACTGACTCACTACACATTTAAATTCACTTGTTTTCATTTTGAATTTGATTTTTAGGGACAATAATTTTATTTGATTTTTTAAATTGTGTAAATATTTACATGGTTCCAGAGTTAAATCTATAAACATGATATATTTAGGAAAATCTAGCTTTTACCATTTTTTTTCTCCACTCTTCCCTCCTCCCCTTGTACCTAACCACTTTATTTCATGGTTTAGTATTGAATTTTTAATATAAACAAACCTGACCATTCATTCATATATCCCCATTTCCTAGATAAATGTTAGTATACTATGCATATTTTTCTCTACCTTGAACTAAATATTGTATCTTGGATATCACTCTTTAGGATTATTCAGAATTATTCTTTTTACAGCTGCATAATTCTCCATGATGTGGTGGTATCAGAGTTTTCATCCTGTCGATGGACACCCTTTTGCAGTTACAAATAGCTTTATGCCTGATTAGTTTTACCCCTATGTCTTTTAAAATTTTGGCTAGCCTATAGGGGGATTTTAATTTTATACTGAATAACTTGCCTTCAAAAAACATACTAATCATTACAATATGTTGGGAGAGAGGGTGTCCAAAAACAAGCCCCACCACCATGGGCAGAACATTGGGTTTATTTCTATTTCTGAGAGGAGTGGCTGCTGCTACTCTCAATCATCACGGCAGCGAATCAAGCTGGAGATGACAAATGAGTACTTTCAGCGGGGAGGGAATGTGAGGCTCCACAAAAGAGAAAGGCATTCTAGGAAGCCACTGAGAATGGAGGCAAATGAGATGAACACTACCAGGATTACCCAGACTAGGATATGGCCCTGGCAGTGCCCACTGGGGACTCAGATGAAGGAATTTATCTGTGGTCTCAGGGAATAACCCAGTCATTGATTTTTATTTTCTCTGTGCTCAATTTATCTTCTTTCATTGCAAGCAAGGTCTTTACACAAGTTTTGTGAAATGTTACAGCAGTATCTTACTTGGGCTATGGAGAATTCAGAGACAAGGCTGTGGATATGATTGGAATGTAGAGATAAAGCAGAAAGTAGCCATCCCTCCTATCTCCTGCCCTAAGGCTGAGAAAGTGGCCGGCAGCAGCAGCACCAGGGGATGCAGTGGCTCACAATTGCAGGAAGTAGGATGAATGCTAATCCTGTAGAAATCATGTGGCATGGAGAATGGTGCCATGGAAACAGAAGATGATCCAGATTTGGGTCTATATCAACCTGATGAATGGAGTCAGACTTCTTGATGAAGGAAGGTTGCAGAAAAGACACATAGATGCCTGGAAACTCATTCCCAAGAAGTCTTTCCCTTCAAGTAGAAAAGGGCATTGTGTGTTAGCTGAGGAATATTAATGATTAGACACTCAGGGATTAATAAGCAGGCTACAAAAGGAGTCCAACGTATCATTTTCCTAATTGACCATAAATAAAATGTGAAATATTGATTTCTGGTGTGTAAACAGACACATTTAAATGAAAATAATCACAATGAAATCAGTATGAGTGATGAGATCATGGGTAATTTTTGTCTTTGTATTTTTCTTTGTTTTAAAAATTTTCTATATTGAATACACATTTATTTTGGTATTATAATGTTAGTTTTAAACAATAAAAAAAGCAGGGGCACTTGGGTGGCTCAGTTGCTTATATCTCACTCTTGATTTGGGCTCAGGTCATGATCTCACGGTCATGAGATCGAGCCTCATGTCAGGCATGGAGCTGGGCATGGAGCCTGCTTAAGATTATCTCTCTCCCTCTGCCCCTCCCCAGCTCACATGTGCATGTACACATGCATTCTCTATAAACAAATAAACAAAAAAAAAAAATAACTCAAAAAAATGAGCAAGGATATTAATAGGCAATAGAGAAAATAACATATATAATGGTAAATTAACTTAGGAAAAGACTATCCAAACACACCTGTAATAAAAGAAATCCAATGTAAAGAAAAATACAGAAAGATGCTATTTTAATTAATTAATTGATGATTTTTAATTTTTTTCCCAGTACTTAGTAGTGCTAAGGACATAGAGAAAATGGCTCATATACAATGTTGACAGGAAGCTAAGTTGCTGCTATCTTTTCTGGAAGAAAAATTTTTATTGTTTTTCATTCTCCTTAAAATAGTCATACCCTAGAGCCCAGTAATTTAACTTCCAAAAAATATTCTAAATAAAAATCAGGTATGTGCATAATGACTTACATTTAGGAGTATTTATTATTATTATTTATAAGACCAAAATTATTAAAATGTTAATGTCCAAAAGGTTAATAATATTCTGTAGGTAATTAAAATCATGACCTTTAAGAATAGCTATGACATGGAAGAAAAGCTCATTATACACAATTGAGTGGAAAAAGGCAAATTAAAAAATGGAATATCTAGGGGAACCTAGATGGCTGAGTCAGTGAAGTGACTGACTTTTCATTTTGGCTCACGTCATGATCTCCTGGTTCATGGGATTGAGCCTTCCATTGGGCTCTGTGCTGAAAACAGCATAGAGCTGCTTGGGATTCTCTCTTTCCCTGTCTCTCTGCCCCTCGCACTCTCTCTCTTTCTCTCTCTCTCTCTCAAAAATAAATAAATAGACATTTTTTAAAAATGATATATCTAGTGTAATTACAGTCTTGTTCATAAAATTCTGTGTGTGTGTGTGTGTGTGTGTGTGTAGTAAAATGTTAACAGTGATTGAATATAGTGCATTTGGGCTTTCTTACATAGACATTGTTGAATTTTCTAAAAGTTCTACAATAAGCATGTAATATGTACACACATAAAAAGGCATATTTATAAAACCAGGACTTTTTTTTTTATGTTTTTTATTTATTTCTAGGAGAGAGAGAGAGACAGTGTGAGCAGGGGAGGGTCAGAGAGAGAGGGAGTCACAGACTGAAACAGGCTCCAGGCTCTGAGCTGGCAGTCAGCACAGAGCCCGACGCGGGGCTCGAACCCACGAACCGCGAGATCATGACCTAAGCGAAAGTCGGACGCTTAACCGACTAAGCCACCCAGGCGCCCCAGGACTTTTTTTTTTTTTTTTTTTAAGACAAAGGTATTTTAAAAGTAAAACAATGTTTTGGAGTGGGAGTTTACAGAACAGCAATGGGGAGAGGCTAGAATGATTCACATGGTAATGAGCTGAAGTTGGAGACATCAGTACAGACTTATGTTTAGCTTGATACAAATACAAGTAGCTACATACAGATATTTACAGATGTGTGTATATACACAGATTCTCTTTGCTCTGTCAGCTGAGGGGGCCTAGAAGTAATGACACCTCAGTAGTACTGAGCACATCTAATGCCCAAATCTTGGTTTCTAATATCATTCTCCAAGAAAATAACAGGGCTCTTTAGAAGAACAGCTGATTCTAGGGCTAAGGTAGGAAATATACAAAATTAGCCTATAATATCTTACGGTACCAGTAAATAAGGAAGTGCTCAAAATTAATAAAAGCCCATAATCATGAGGATAAGTCAAAGAAGCCAACTGAAAAAGCTGCCAATGGCCAAAGTTGGACCAACCTATGCATTGGGTTATATCCAAAGCATAAAATAAATATTCATGAGTCAATGTGGATATAAATGAATTATTGAATGAATTATAAATGAATACATAAATACATAAATAGGTAAGAAGAGACAAATTTCCTTTCCAGAAGTATTCCAAACAATTTATGTAGATATGCCACACTCGAGGTGAAGCATCACTCCCCACTCCTTAGCTATGGGCTAAGAGTGGAAAGTGGGAGTGGGAAGTGGGAGGAGACAGTAATTTTTCAGTGGAGAAACCTGATAAACACAACTTCAGCCAGGTAATCAAGATCAACAATGGTAAGTCATGCTGACAGTATGCACTCTTGACATGATGTGATAAAAATGGTATGTTAGCCCTGTGACTTGTCAAAATCCCATGACCCCAGTCTAATCAGGAGCATCACATCAGACAAATCCCAACTGAGGGACATGTACAAAATACCCACCTATACTCCTCAAAAATTCATCATAAACAACAAAAGTCTGAAAAAATGTCACAACCAAGAGGAGTCTGAGGAGGCTTGATGACTAAATGTAATGTGGTATCCTGGATGGGATCTTAGAATGGAAAAAAACATATTAGGTACAAATTAAGGTAACATAAATAGAGTATGGTCTTTAGTTAATAATGTATCGGTGTTGGTCACTAATTATGATACATGTACCATGCTAATGTAAGGTGTCAATAATAGGGGATCCTGGGGTGCCTGGGTGGCTCAGTCGGTTAAGCGCCCGACTTCAGCTCAGGTCATGATCTCACGGTTCGTGGGTTTGAGCCCCGCATCAGGCTCTGTGCTGACAGCTAGCTCAGATCCTGGAGCCTGTTTCAGATTCTGTGTCTCCCTTTCTCGCTGACCCTCCCCTGCTCACGCTGTGTCTTTCTCTCTCTCAGAAATAAACAAAAACATTAAAATTTTTTAAAAAAAATAATAGGGGAATCTGGGTGGGAAGTATATGGGAACTCTCTGAACTGACTTCAGAATTTTTCTGTAAATGTAAAACTATCCTAAGATATAAAGCAAGGTTTATTTAAAAGCAATTTTCTGTAACAAAATACAATAAAAGCATTTTTAGAAATTATCTCTGCAGGATAGGTAGGAGGCCATAAGAGCCAAGGGTTTTTTTCTGGAGAAAAATACTGTTGTATTAATTTCAATTAACAGATAGCTAAAAATACACACTAAGAGGAGGAATATTTTTATCTTCATTAAGAGAAGAGTGAAATATTACATTTTTCTGAACATACAGATGTTCATAAGGCAGTGATTTCACTCTCCTTTATCACCAAGTAGGAGGGAAGACAGTGAACTTATCTGAGAGAAAGCCCTACCTAAAGAACAAGAAACATTTTAAGAGGAAGAATCTAGGGAAGAGCCTGCTTCCAAAGATAAGCTATTACAAAATTTAGAAGAAAAAATTTAAAACCTGGTTGGGATTCTCAAAAAGAGGACAAAAATAATAGGTTCTATAAGTAATGATCAAAGTATAATAGGAAAAGATTGAGATGAATGGGCAAAGGAAAGAGAAAAAATGAGATGAGTGATACAAAAGATTCCAAGGAAACTTACAATGTTGTCACAGAATGAGAATCAACATTACAGACAATAAAGGGCAGTATGTGGTATAGACAGCAAACTTAAGAATACCTCTCAGAATTTAAAATAAAAGGACAAGGAATTAAGATAAAAAGACAAACTATGATAACCAAAGGAGAATAGAGAAAAAAGATGATGTTTAAAAAGTGCAACTGTAAACATTTTTTTTTTTTTAAATTTTAAAAAATGGGGGCAGGGAGATTGGGTGGCTCAGTCAATTAAGCATCTGACTTCGGTTCAGGTCATGATCTCACAGACCATGGGTACAAGCCCTGCATCAGGCTCTGTGCTGACAGCTCTGAACCTGGAGCCTTCTTGGGATTCTTTGTGTCTGTCTCTCTCTGCCACTCTCTCACTCACACTCTCTTTCAAAAATAAATAAACATTGAAAAAATAGTTTAAATAGTGCAACTGAAGAAGAGGAAAAACAGAGCAGAAGGAAAATTTGGAGATATAATAGAAGAAAACAGTGGTGAGTCAAAGACTCCCACTTTATAGAAATCTGAAATGTTAACCATTTTATACAAAGAAAGTAGTCATTTACAGGTGAAGGTAAAACAGTAATATTCTATTATAAACAAGAACTCAGGAAATATGCTTTTGTTGAAAAAAGATTCTCTAATTATATATTATACTCCAATCAAAATAAAAGCCTCAGGAATGGAACAACCATAAGGAGGCTAGCAATAAACACTGAAATCATTAGAAATAGTTAAGTCTACATAGCTGTTTTAAATCTAGTTTTAAAACTGAAAGTGAATGTAAAAGTCAGAATGTAATAATATCTTGTACCATAACCTGTGAAGAAAGGGGAAGTAAATTGTACTAAATACTTTGTCTCAAATAGGAGCTGGAGGGTTGGGAAGCCCAATGACACTCCTTTCCTCTTGACTCTGCAATTAGAAAAAAGTAACCAGAGTATAAATTTAACACACTAAAGATAACCCCTACAAGAATCCACACTATCTATTAGCCTCTAAAACATAGACAAATATAAAAGCAGAGTCAATATAGTCCATAAAACGTAAAATAGAAAATAAAGGAGATACCAAAGAAGTGCAAAAAACAAAAAGACAGGACTTAAGATCACAGTAGTAATATTTATTATAATAACCAAAGTAAATGGGATAAATGCCCATAAGAGTAGCAAACACTTCTTTTCAATTTTTAAGGTTTATTTATTTTCTGAGAGAGAGAGAGAGCGAGCAGGGGAGGGGCACTGAGAGAGTGAGACACAGAATCCAAAGCAGACTCCAGGCTCCACCCTGTCAGCACAGAGCCCAATAGGGCTTGAACCAGAGAATTGCGAGATTGTGGCCTGAGCCAAAGTCGGTCGCTTAACTGACTGAGCCACCCAGGTGCCCCAGTAGCAAACATTCTTAAATTCTCTTAAATTAGGCCACACACAGAAGAAAATTATATATTTATAAATACGTATATATATATTTATTTATAATATTTATATATAGTGTGTATATATGACTATATAATATGTTTAAAAAATAAGAGAGTATAAGAAGACAGAAAAAATGTAAAATGAATACTAGAGGGAAAAGAAATCTAGGCAAGAAAACTAAATGGGACAAAGGGGTAAACTTTATAATAGTGATGGATATCATTCAAAATGAAGATATGATGCAATAGTCAGCAAATACTTATCAATTCCCACAGCTTTTCAGGAATTAAAAAATACATGTGAAACACTGAATGCTCAATACTCCTAAATTTTAAAATAAAATATATAACTTTTTTGAGTTTCTCTGTTCTGACAATACTCCACTTAAATATATAAAAAAAAATTGTCAGACAAAGAAAAACTAACACAAATACTGTGATTTTGTGAAGCACCAACACTAGAAGATAAATTATTATTACTAAAAGACAAATCAAATAAAACATAAAAATATAAAGAACCTAAATCATAAAATTAGCAAGTTTAATTTTTAAAATGGGGTGAGGAGAAAGTACATTTTTCTGGCAATTGAAAAATGGATAAATATAGAACACATAAACATAAAATTCAAAATCCAATACAATTACATGTTAGTGACAGACATTACCGGAGGATAGTTGATCCTAAGAATAATCCTTTTAAACTAAATCCCCTTAAAAGAAAGTTCGAAATTTCACAATGAGCATTGAAGAAAAGTTGGAGTGGAACATTATCTTGAAAAATGAAACAAAAAAAATTGTCAAGGTAAGTTTATTTTATTGCCTATTTAATGAAATTAAAGAACAAAAATATTGATTTTGGCATATTTGTTCAAAAAAAAATGGATATCTCATGATATAACATCCTTCATGTTTGAATAATAAAAAGAGTGGTTTTTTCTAAAAGAAAGATGAAAGCTTTTATCAGTATCCCTGGGGTCCTTTCAATGCTTTTCTATTTACACATTACTCCTCTCACACTATCATGTCATCACCTTGTAGAATTTCTACTTCTTTCTATTGCATTCCACCACAACTTTAGTTGTCAAAGAAATCTGGGTGATTCCAGCAGTTCTCCAAAATCACCTTCAACCTTACAAAATTCTGCAGGCTTCCTTTTTAATCCAAGAGAAAATGTTTGCTTTGTTTTGTCAGGAAAACAGCCCACAATCAGCTAGAAGTGACTGGACAAAGAGATCTGACCAGTTAAATAGGCAAAGCCCTGATCTCACTAGTGAAGGGACCTTGAGGATGAGACCAATTTCACAAGTGATTAATTCATCCATGGACATTTCATCTTGTGACAGTTTTGTTCCCCTACACAACTTCATAACTGCAGGGAGTTCACTACTGAACTCTCCCCTTCATGGAATGTAAAATAAACTCTGTCCTGTATAATTATGTGTAAGAAGATAGCAAAATTGCAATGACGGGTTATTTAGAAGTTAATCACAGCAAAAACAGGTGATATCAAAAATATAGAGTACAGGGAAGGTGTGTTTATCAGTAGCTGAATTTATGGACGTAACGTGCTTTCATTATTAAGTACCACTGAAAATAAATAAACTAAGCACTTAATTTAAAAAAAAAAAAAAAAAGACTGGAGAAAGATGTGAAATTTAAAAACAGGGAATTAACAAAGATATAAATGGCAGTCAAAAAATTAAATCTAAGCTCTGATTCTTTGAAAACACCAATATATTCCAAGACTAGGCAAGAGAAAGAGGGAAAGAGAGAAAAAAGGAGGGAGGAGAGGAAACAAATGAAATAAGAAAGAAAAAGAAAGAAAGAAAGAAAGAAAGAAAGAAAGAAAGAAAGAAAGAAAGAAAGAGAAGGAAGGAAGGAAGCAGGGAGGGAAAGGAATACACAAGGCGCATTATATAATGTTAAGTATGAAAAGGTCTTCCGGTTTGAAGTGATCAGGTTTTGGAAGAACTCAAAGTCCATTTGTTTAAATCGAAATTAACAAACAATATAAAGTGACTGTTATCGCCATCTGTTGGTGGCAGACAGAGTTGACACCTTTCCTTGGGCTTTGTTAGCATCTAAGAATCTTACAAATTGAAATTTCAAAATTATTTTAAATTTAGAGTTTCTGAACGTTTTACATGGTATAAGATACCTTAAATGCTATGTCAATTTTAGAATCTTGATGGAATTTAAAATGTACTGAAAATTATAAATAATTAAAATTGACTTAAGAAGAGGTAGAAAAGGTAAAAGCACAAATGACAATGTAAGAAGTCAAAAACAATTTTCCCCAACATGTATTAGGACCAGACAGGTGAGTACTTTTAAGAAAGGGATTAATTCCTATAATCCTGAAACTGTTCCAAAATGTAGAAAAAGAGGGAGACCCTCTAATGAATTTCATTAAGATCAGTATAATTCTGATACCACAAAAAAATCTGACAAAAAAAAAGCCCAAAAGAGGGAAATTTAAAGATAAATTACCATATTAAATATGGAAGCAAAATCATTAAAAAACTTCTAGCAAATTTAATAAAATCATATATTCAAAAGAATAAAATACTGTGTCCCATGAGCATTATTTCCAAGTGTGCAAATATAGTTCAATATTATGAAATCATTGATCTGATCCACCACAGTAATAGATCCAAATAGGAAAACCTCTGAAGATCTTGACAGATAATAAGAAAACACTTTGGGAGCGCCTGGGTCACTCAGTTGGTTAAGCATCCGACTTTGGCTCAGGTCCAGATCTCACAGTTAGTGGGTTCTGGCCCAGAATCCGGCTCTGGGCTGACAGCTCAGAGCCTGGAGCCTGCTTTAGATTCTGTCTCCCTCTGTTTCACTGCCTCTTCCCTGCTCATGCTCTGTCTCTCTCTCTCTCCCAAAAAATATATAAACATTGAAAAAAAATATGAAAACACTTTGATGAAATTCAACTGCATGCCTGGTTAAACAATGCTATTGCACTAGGGTGAGAAGAGTAGTTCATAAACATCACTAAGATTTCCTCTTCTAAAATGAAGAGTAGGAAAACAAGGCCCAGAGTAACCAGGGTTATCCAAATTGTGTTGGAATTTTTGGTCAGTGCAAGAAGTCAGAAAAAGAAATAAAATGTAAATTGCAATAGTATATATGACTTTGTTTTCAAAAGCCAAAGGAATCAACTAAAAACAAATAAATATACAAGCAAAGGAAAAAAAGTGACAGAGAGAAAGAGAGAGAGAGAAACCAAGAAACAGACTCTTAACTATAGAGAACAAACTGATGGTTACCAGAGAGGAGGTGGGTGGGGAATGGACGAGATGGCTCATGGGAATTAAGGGGTGTACCTGTCGTGATGAGCACTGAGTAATACTGAGTAATATATAAAATTGTTTTGTACACCTGAAACTAATATATCACTATACAAACTATACTGGAATTAAGATTAAAAAGGGAATAATTTTTAAAAATGAGTTCAGAGTTTTAATTTTATTTTTAAAATATTTATGGAACAAGACAACCGCTTTCCCACATACTAGTTATAATCATTTACAAAATATCATGGAAGACAATTATTTCACAAAAGTATCAAAAACTATGAAATTTTGTGAAATAAATTTTAAGAGATGTTTTTTCAAGCCACAAAACTCTAAAAAAAAACATAGTTTGGACATGTAAAGTAACATGCTGTGTCCATGAATGAGAAGACCTCATATTGCAAACAAATCAGTTCTTTAAACTAATACAAACATATAGAACAATCCAACCAATATCTTTGTAGGACTTCCTTTTGGAAATAAACACAGGTTTTGCAAAATTCAACTAATCAATGCAGAGAATATTTAAGACTTTTTTAATGAAGGGAAATAAAGTGGGCCTTTCCTGAGATGCTTTTAAAAGTACTACCAGTCTTGGTGTGGGGCTGGAAAAATAAATCAGTAAAACCCAACCAAATGTCCAGGAGCTAAAAGAATGATCTATAAGGAAGTGGCATGCGATAAAAGTAGCATCACAGAACAGCGTAGAAAATAAGACTACTACTAAGTTTTATTGAAACAATTGGCTAACCACTTGGAAAATATATAAAGTTAAACCCTACTCCAAATATACATATGGTAGATTGTATTTAGTTCTTAACTGTCCACTGTTCTTCCTATGAGATTATACTTCCATGCCTCATTGATGTAGACTTAGCCATGTGATTTCATTTGGCCAATGAAATGTGAACAGAAGAGACATGCCACATTCTAGTACAAATTCATTGTGCCATTAAATGGTTCCACCATCAGTCTTTGTCCCTTTTTACAAGAAAGGGATATAGGCTGCTCCTTCAGGGTGAGTCCCACAAAAAGGCATACCTGAAAGAGACCAAAGCTCACCCACAGCCAATATGTAAAATGTGTGAGGAATCAATATGTATTATTACAAGTCATTGAAATCTGGGAATCATTTATTACCACGTATATCCTAAAGAAAAGTTGAGTGATATAGAAGTAGAAAGATGAAGTGTAACAAAGAATCTGTAAATGTTTATATAATCTTATATCTACTTAAATATAATGTGGAAGAACAACATTTAAATAGAACTGTTAAAAGTTCTGGCCACATCAAAGGTTAAAATTTCTTTTCTACAAAATATTCAGCCAACAAAAAACTGGGAAATTTTGTATGTCAAAGGATCCGTATGTAAAAAGTTCTGAGTGGAGGAAAAAAAAAGATTAATGTTCAAAGGGACCAAGGACATTAGTAAAAGTTAATTCTCAAAATAAAGGATAAGACTAACCACAGAAACTGTTAGGATATATTCAAGCCCAGTAATCACCAAATAAATGCTAATAAATACTAAGATTCCTTTTTTGAGTATCTTATTAATGGAGATAAAAAAATATGATCATGTCTGATGTTGGCAAAGGAATAGGGAAAGTGGCACTCTCCTTTATTTCTCTTAGAAGTGTCATTTTTTTTTAAAAATCAATTTGGCACATTTAAGACTTACTTAAAAAGAAAATCTACTTCCTAGAATTAATCCTTAAAAATAACTGGACAGGGGCGCCTGGGTGGCTTAGTCGGTTAAGCGTCCGACTTTCGCTTAGGTAGTGATCTCGCGGTTCGTGGGTTCGAGCCCTGCGTCGGGCTATGTGCTGACTGCCAGCTCGGAGCCTGGAGCCTGTTTCAGAGTCTGTGTCTCCCTCTCTCTCTGACCCTCCCCTGCTCACGCTGTCTCTCTCTCTCTCTCCTAGAAATAAATAAAAATATTAAAAAAAATAAATGGAAAAATGGGCAAAAATGTATACATTTATATATACATACTTATCCCAGTGTCTTTTTATAAAAGGGAAATATCTTAAAAAGTCTTAAATGATTAAGTAAATTATGATACATTTGTACAATGGAATACCACACAGCCATTAAGGATGATTACATACATGTATATCTACAAGAACATACACACATGATTTAAAAAAGAAAAATAATTTAAAAATATTTGGTTATATCCAATTATTTTATTATTACTATATATCATATAAGATATATGTACATATGTGTATTTAAGTTGTTGTGTGTGCATATTTCTATACATACATAATTTTTTAAGATCTAAAACTGGAGACAAAGCTAAATAATTAGCTTTTGGTGTATTTTTTCCCTTTTGTTTAAATGCATTTTTTAAAACCATACAATGTATTATTTATGTATTTAAAAAATAGTACATTTTTAAGAGAGTATCCTAAAGGGCTATGTTGCTCCAATCCCATTAGAGTCACAGAGCTCTAAGAATATAATGAAAGCTATTGATTGATTGGCCTTGAAAGTGCACATGTACAGCTACACATACAATTTTGTATGGATTTCCAGTGTCTTCATACTCTTGAATATAAATCCATAGACATCTAGAGGAAGAGCCTTTGACATAGAAGTATTGTCCCCCTGATTCCTTTCACCTCAGGATGTCATAACCTTGGGTCCACTCAGTCCAAATATCTATAATGACTAAGACTGGGGGTTGTCTAAGTTAGTGTTTCATTAAGCTGACAAAATGTGCTTTGAGAATGAGTGAGTCCAAGGTTTGTCATGAGGACTGCATCATTTGTCGGTCATTAGACACCACGGTACTAGGAAGTATACACACAGGGGCTTGGATCCGACCCCCTGTCCTTCCAAAGGAATGCATGACAGCCAAGAGAAATGGAGAAACATGTTATGTTCTGGTTTCGTCAGACCTTATTCCCAAGTTCGAGGTTCCACATGTCCCAGGCTGGGATTTCTATCTACCTTTTCCAAGCTGAGTGACCCTCTAGCTCTCTCACCAGACTTTGTCCTTCATCTGTGTCCACTTCACCTGTTCTGTTCCCTCACCATCTTATTCTCTAATAGTGGAGTGAAAAAGGGTCTTTGTCCCTTCCCCTACCTGAAGGGCACTGATGGTTGAGATCCAGACTAAAAACACCCATTACCTCCTTCCATGCCAGAGCTGGTGCAGCTTTAGCCCTGGGGATCATTATCTAGCCAGTTCATGTTTTGTAACAAGGGACTCTGAAAATTACATATTTCCCTTGTAGGCAAAGCATTCCAAAGGTTCCTGAGATCCTGAGATCAACCACCCAACCAGAACAACTTCTGCCACTTGAAGTCTTCTAAGTGTGACACAAACTCTTGAAAGTAAAAGCTGAAAGATTAAATGAAGTTATAATTCCCAACAGCCTGTATAAGTAAAGGTAAGCCAAATTAATAGGTCTATAATGCTTCAGCTCTGTAGCAGGTGTTGGTAGAGATATAGATTAAGAATTTAGGATGATAATCTCTAAACTTGAGAGCTATCCAGGCAACAAGATAACATGTTTATCCAAATATTTGAAATGAAATGGTCCAGATGTGAGAAGCTTACTGTTTTTAACCAAAAGCTTTAAAAAACATATAAATCTTTCAAAAGCAACTAACACATTCCCCCGCCTTAGGCAGAATATATGGAGCATAGATTAACCATTTCTACATGTCTCTGGATCCCGTGACATAGGGATTCCCTTGGGAATTTTCAACCGTACATGGTGCCATCAGCTACACTAAATGACTCACCATAATGCCCACTTCATATTTTTGATTTTGATAGGTTTTTTTATTCTCTTCCTATGTTGTCATAACCTCCATGTTTTGAGCATGCTTCTAGCCACTTAGCCAAGTTCTGATAAAAACTGTATCTAAAGTAAGAGTATGTGAGTTATGAGTAAGCATTGAGGTTGTCTTCTTAGGTTCTAGCTACTTTCAGATTCATACGATTTATAGAGTATATGAAGCTTTTTGCATCTAATTTTCTGCACAACTGTCATGAAATTTTTCCCCTGGATTCTCAGCTATGTTGAAGAAAGATAGGTTTCATTGGTAGGTGACAGTTGGTCAAATAAGATGCTAAGTAAAATTAAATGTGTAATGAAGGTATGCACAAAAGAAAGAAATGGGGTCCTTGGGAAATAACACAGGAAAAGCAAAACTTAAACCAAACCAGAAGGAAGGAAGAGAAAGTTCTTGGCATTTATTAACTCTCACTATTGCCAAGAATTGGGATGAGTACACATTGTTTCACAGTTAGGATTACATTTGTCTGCAGCCAACACAGAGGTGTATTTAATTATATAACAAAAAGCCTAGAAGTTAGTGACTGCTGCCTTTGGCCCAGCTTCTCAGTGGTACTGTCAGAACCCAGCCTTCTTCTGTTACTGTTCTGCCATAATTCACAAACTGCCTCTATCCGTGTGGTTTCAGGATGGCTCCTGCAGCCCCAGACATCACATCTAACATTCAAAGCAGAGGGAAAATGGAGCCAAGGGCTATATTCCTTTGAGACTTTGTCCTTTTATTTGGAAGCCTGGCCTTCTTTGGCAAATTCACCCCTTTATCTCCTTATCCAGATCTATGACACAGGCCTCCAGGCTGAGATAGGTTCTATTACCCTTGAGTAAATTGGGATGCTGTTAGCAAAATTAATTAATTAATTAGTAAGTAAATAAGTAAGTAATTATGGACGGAGATGGTGACTGAGTACACTACAATTTCCACCATGAAGATATCATATTATTTTACACTAATAACTTTTTTATTCTAGTAAAAAGGGAAATTGGGGCTCACACATGTGACTTATCCAAATGCACTCAAGGCTAAATCTGGATTTGAACTTCTTGCTCTTCCTCTCTCTACCATCATGCAATGGTAGTAAAAATATACCACTTATGTTTACAAAATATATTCTAGCATCCCAGTAAAGTTATTTCTTAAATATATAAAGAATCTTCTGAGAAGCAGGATCTTTAGCATTGCCCCAATTTGTAAAGGCAGAGGGACCACTGCCACAGAGCTGGGAGGGAAGGTGGGGTCCCAAGGGATGAGAGCCCCACTCAAGGCACTGTCCCTTCTCCATGGCTCACAGCTTACCAAGGCTCTTCCTGCCTCTCGTCAGAGAGTGCTCATGGCCACCAACTTCATCAGACACCTGCCTCACTTCAGGTATTGAAATGTCAGTACCAGCCTCACCTCTGGCCCCAGAAGTCACAAAATGCAACAGAATGCAATCATCTCCCCACCTAGTCCCAGTGAATTGGGACAAGACCATCTTTACTCTTGGGTGTTTTTCCTCTTGATAGCAAGCAGTACCATCATTTTCGAGCACATTGCAGAAATTAAAAATCATTGTTTCTTTTTGTTTTATTAAAAATCCTGCCTTGGGACACATGATAAGCAACCTTATTAATTTTCTTTTGTATTTAAATGTTTCCAGAAAAAAAAATAATGCAGTATTTTGCAAAAGTGTGAAAAGAGAAGTGATTGCTCTAATTCTCAGTATTTAAAATCTCTTAGTTCCTCTTCATCTCTATATGGCTTCCATGATTACTGTTCTCAAATTCAGAACCAGTCAGCTTAATGATGCCCCATTATCTAGAGGAAGAGTGCTTACCCTTGGGCCCCATCGGTGAGCTTCAGAACATCCATTAAATTGAAAGCAAAATGGTACGTGTGTGTGCATACATGCATGTCTTTTTCTGGAGAGGATCCATCAATTTCATCAAATTCTCTAAGAGATTGGGTTAGTTTCCTAAAGCCGCCATAACAAATTACTTAAAACTTGGTGGCTTAAAACAATTGAAATTCATTCTCTCATAGTTCTGGAGGTCCCAAGTCCAAAATCAAGAGGTTCACAGGATCATATTCTCTCCAAAGGTTCTAGGGAAGGATACCTCTTTGCCTCCTCAAGCTTCTAGTGGCTCCTGGAGCTCCCTTGCTGTGGTCACATCATTCGAACCCCTACCTCTGTCTTCATGACTCCCTCTTCCCTGTGTCTCAGTATCCTTTTCTGTCTTTTATGGAGACGCTCATTGGACTTAGCACCCACCCTAATCCAGCATGGTCTCATCTTGATCCTGACCTTATTGTTAAGAATAAATGGCATCCCAAGCAACTGGGATGATATTCCAGGACGTCCTGAATGACATTCCAGGTCTTCCAACCCTACTGCCATCCCATCTCTCTGACCTCATCCTCTGCAGCCACACTCCAGCTACACAGACTGCTCCCGGCACCCTACTCTGCTGTACTGGTCTGCTTCCCATCCCCTCTGGATGCCTTCTCTCCAAGGCTCTTCCATCTTGCTATGGACACAACATACAACTTGATCTTTGGCCCTTCACATCCTTGTTCCATGCTTGTTCTACTAGAGAACACAGCTGCACCCATGACTGACTTTTTTTATTTCCATGAAAAAGTCTTGCAAATTGAAGCAAGGGTTGATTCACCCAACCATGCTGTATTCATAAGAGTTAACATTCATGGAGACTTCCTTAATTCTCTGAGTATGTGGCCCCCATGTGGTTACCACCTACGAGGTAGGAGCAATCAATGCTTCTATTTTACAGTTGAGGGAAGTGAGGGTTAAACAAGGTGAAGAATTGGCTCACTACCACAAAGCTAGTAAAACACAGAGCTGAGGTTCAAACCCAGCTTCAGCCAAATCTAGAGCTTATGCTCTTGACCACTGAAAATAAGCTCAACATGTTCAAATAACAGAAAAGAAAGTGTGAGTGGAGCAAAACCAGACCAGCTCCAGGGTGCCTGGGTGGCTCAGTCAGTTGAGTAGCGGACTTCAGCTCAGGTCGTGATCTCACAGTTCCTGAGTTTGAGCCCCTTATCAGGCTTGCTACTGTCAGTATAGAGCCCACTGTGGATCCTCTGTCCCCCTCTCTCTCTGCCCCTCCCCTGCTTGCACATGCTCTCTCTCTCTCTCTCTCTCTTTCTCTCTCTCTCTCCCAAAAAGAAATAAAACATTAGAAAAAGAAGAAGAATAGCTCCTGATTACATAGGACTTTGTATACGTGGAAAGATAAACAGTAATTCTGAATGTGGTGGGAAACCCCCAGGGACACTGCAAAGAATGAGATCTGGGGCACCTGGGTGTCTCAGTCGATTAAGTGTCCAACTTGATTTTGGCTCAAGTCATGATCTCATGATTCTTGAGTTTGAGCCCTGAATCAGGCTCTGCACTAGTAGTGCTTGGGATTCTGTCTCGCTCTCTGCCTCTTCCTGCTTGCTCTCTTAAAGTAAATAAACATTAAAAAAAAAGAGAGAGAAAGAGAGAATGAGATCTAAGAAAAGACCATAAAGTTTTCATTACCTAGAGTAGTTTCACTCATTTATTCACTAGGTTATTCCCTAAATGGATATTTATTGAGAACCTCTGATGTGCAGGGCACAGTGGGAGATAGCAGGGGATACAAAGGTGAACATGTTAGGTGAGACCCTGGTCTTCACTGAGCTTATATTCTAGTAGAAGAAGACAATAACCAAGAAGGGATGAAACAAGCCAATGTAGGTAGTGGAAAGTATCATTTTCAAAATGACTATAGAATGGCGGGGGGATGGGAGAACAAAACTCTAGTCTGGGAAGTCGGTGAAGGTATCTCCAAAGAGGTAACATTTGAACAAAGATGTGAGCAATAAGGAGGAATGAGTTGAGTGAGGATCTAGGGGCAAGGTCCAGTTTAAAGCCAAGAGAAAGGGAAGGAGGGAGTGGGGGAGGGAAGATGAAAGTCTCAGAACTAATTGAGCAAAAACCCAGGAGAAAGAGAAATTGACAGGACCTCTGGAACAGCAAGAGTGCACACCCGTTATGATTTCTACAGCTACATTTAAACAGCTTTGGTAGGCTTGGGGAAAGGTGAATCACTGTCACTTGTACACCCTGTGACAGTTCATTAGCACTCCTGACTGATGGAAGATGACAAAGATTGGGCAAGAAAAGTGACTGCAGCAAATGCCTTGGCATCTCCAACTCTTTATCTTTGGCAAACAGCCTCTTCAACAATCCCTTGCACTGGGTTTGGCAGCTGGGCACTCCCAGAACTACAAGGAGGCACAGCAGACATGATGCTTGCAATGCAGCAAAGCCAAGATCTTTAGGGGACAGGCTCTGGAAGGCAACGAGAGTTCATCCATCTTCTGAAGAAAGTGATACCAGCAGGTATCACTGGGCTCCAACTCATGCAACCCCCGGCCATCCCACCTCAGATCCATCTCCTATCACATTTCCCTTCTTCTATTTCCTATAGCCAGGTTGGGCACAAAAGAATTAGACTCCAGCTCCTGGGAAAAGCTTCAGGCTGCACCTGTCACCAAAAGACCTCGAGAAAGCCATGAAAAAGTTTCTACATATCTGTATAGGAAACACTTGCCCAAGGAGACTCATGAAAAGGCAGAACCCACTTTGTCATCACTGCTTGACAATTGTCATTGACTCAGTTGTGCAAACCAGAAGTCCCCAGTACTCTGGTTTGCTGTGGGCACATTGTCTTCTATTATTCAAATGATATGGCTCAAGCCATCATCTTAGAACTAACAGAAGTCCTGGGACTCTTCCTGAGTTTGAAAGAGAGAGAATGGAGAGGGGGAATAATTGGAGTAAGGTTCATATTTCTACAGGTCATCTCTTTTCTCTGCTTCCTCTGACACCATCCTTCCTTCCTTCCCCCTCCCTCCACACAACACTATCCAAGGCTATTGGGGGTGGTTAACTTTTACGGGGGCTTTTAGGGATAAGAGAAGTGGTTTCTTCAAAACTACTAAAACTGCACCTATTTTACATAGTTCTCCATAATTCCTCCTCCACAGGCAGTTTCTCCTACCACAATTTTACCTAAGTGCTGCCTCCTGTCATATTGCTAGGGCCCTCTTTTCACGTTACTGAGACCCTCTTTCTTGGACTACCCATAGGCACTAAAATCCTTATTTTCTTAGTGTTAGCAGCACCTTCAACTCACCCTCACAAGTCTATGCTTTGCGTGGAAGTTGGCAAAAAAAAAAAAAAATGCAAGACAGAGGCTCATCTTTCTGAACCACACAGTCCCATCAAAGTATTGATGAATCAGGGAAACATTCACTTCTGATACTCATGTTGTTCTTCCAACCAAAGGCAGAGACTGTGTGTGTGTGTGTGTGTGTGTGTGTGTGTGTGTGTGATTTTTTAAGATAAATTTTTTCTGCCATACTGCATCATGATCCTATCAAGACATCTCAAGACAAACATAATCCAGTGCGCCTGGGTGGCTCAGTCAGTTGGGCATCTGACTTTGGCTCAGGTCATGATCTCACAGTTTGTGGGTTTGAGTCCCACACCAGGCTCTGTGCTGACAGCTCAGAGGCTGGAGCCTGCTTCAAATTCTGTGTCTGTCTCTCTCCGTCTCTCAGAAATAAATAATAAAAACATTTTAAAAAAAAGAGGCAAACATAATCCATGAATTCACTTTCCTCTATGGTCCATTGAAATGATGCTTTAAAGAAGAAATAAAAACACACAGAAATTAAATTAGGTCATTCAAATGCTTTGAATTGGTGAAACCGTGCGGTGTCAACATATGGTGATGACTAATCAATGGCTGTAGTGGCTCATGCCTTGTGAAAATCCTTCGAGACCACTAGGCCAGTTAGCATCCATCCAGTGGTCAACTGCATTCCTGGATCACTGCTCACCTGCTATTACTAATGCATGTGCTTCCAGACCCATGCCTAGAAATCAAGCAAGCCCACTCCCATACTACACAAGTTCAAGGAACCTCAGGCATTGCCAAATAGTTCATTGCAATGGTCTTGCCTTCTCTCACTTTGTTCCTGCTTTTTGTTTCTCATGTCTAATACTTCAGAACCTACCTGTGTTCTGACTTTCTGGCTTTGCTTCTTACTCTAAGCCCCATAATCACCCCTTTTCATCACTGGATTTTTTTGTTTCCTGGTTTTGACCTCTCTACCACAGGGCTTCTCAACCTCAGCTCGGCTAACATTGAGTCTAGATAATTATTTGTTATGAGGGGCTGTCCTGGGCACTGTAAGATGTTTAGCAGGATCCCTGGCCTCTTTCCACTAGATGCCACTAGTACCTCTCCCTGGTTGTAAAACCAAAACTGTCCCTCAACCTTGCAAATGTCCCCTGGGGGCAAGATGGCCTTCACTTGGCAACCACTGGTCTACTGAACATGATTTTTACTTCTCATTTGGTCCCATTAGCTCCTGAGTGTTAGGAAACACTGCCTCACAATGGCTTCAGATCTCCAAAAGAAACAAGTAGGGATGAGCTGTTAGGTGCATTTTGGGCCTCCTGTGATGAATCTGGGTGAAGACTGGCCTGCCCATGATGCACTCCCTCAGGACTCTATGAAGAAGATTTGTATACAGAAACAGTTTGTATATAGAAATTGGCTTTGTCTTGCTGGCCAAAGCCAAAACATTTGGTTGAATGTTAATTTATCCAATCTAGTATACTAGCAAGTCCCAATGATTGGATGAATTGTTCATCTTTCACTCATATCTGGGGGCTTGCACCCAGGTCATTCACTGGCAAACCAGTAATACCAAGAGAACACAGTTGAAGAGAGGCACAATTGGGATAAACTAGGCTGTTAACCATCTAAACTGAGTAGCTTTGCTGGTTATTAAACTCCATAAACTTCCCTATATATTTGAATCCAACAGGGCTAAACAAGCCAGATTTTTATTCTCAGAGCTCCTTAAAATTTGTTATTCCATTACAATGACATTACTCCTGGATCTTGACCACATCGATAAATTGATCCCACCCTCTATAAAAATAAGCATGACTAGAAGGGAAAATGGAAAGGCTATGGCAGTCCAGTAGAATATTAGGATACATCCTTTAAGGTGGGGAGGAGGGGTCAAGGAAAACATTGGCTTCCTTCCATGCTTGGCCAAGAGCAGCCCAGCTTCTGTTAATTCCATTTCCTGGGCTGGTCTTTCAAATTCACCATACTCTCATTCACTCACCCATTCAATAAATGTTGGCCAAGGACTGCTTTGGGCTATGATCTCTATTAGTGGCTAGATAGCCAAACATGAATAAGTCTTGAGGAAGCAAAACATCATGATGAACTCAGGTTCCAGAATCAGATATATCTGGGTTCTACCTGGCTCTGGCACTCACAATTTGCACAAGTCATTTAACCTTCCTGGGGATTCAGTTTACTCTTCTGTAAAATTATTGTAAAATTTAAATTAGGCAATAATACACTTATCACAGGTCTTGATATATAGTCAATGATCTACAAATGTTAGAGATGATGATGGTGTTGATAATATTTCTTACTCTCAGGGAACTCAAAATCAAATAAGTGTCAGGGGAGGAGAGATCAGGAAAACAGGAAGTTAATTGCAGCCAAGTGTGATGGATGCTGGTACAGAAATCTCATGGAGTACAGCAATACCACACAAAGAGAATGGTTAATACTATGAGAGAGAAAGAAGAAGGAAAGCTTCCTAGATAAGGCAACCTGTGTTGCCAGGGTTACTGTATAATCAATCATTCCTCTCCTCAAAAATGTTGACCCTACACCAAGGTCTCAAAGTAACTATTTGAGGACCCAAAAGGGTGACCATTGGGAGACACTCCAACACTCCTGCACAGGCTCTTCTCCATCATGAAGAGGGATTAAGTTGCCCATCAGCTGTGTCAAAGGAAACAAGTCAAAGCCAAGAAGGTCAAGAAGAGACCACAAAAGAATGTGAATCTGCACAAAACTGGAAGGCTTAACTATTATACTACAATTGTTTCCATTCCACATCTGTTTTACGGTCACCAAGTTTACAAATATTGTCAACCCAACAATGAGAAGACAAGGAAAAGAAGACAAGGAACTTCTCTGTTCCCAACAACTAACATGTTGCATTTACATAGCTTTGAGTATTTCAGATGCCCCAAGATTCTGGAAAGGAGACAATATATAGAGAAATAACAAGGATTTTGCAGAGGAGATCTATAGCTGGTATTATGAGGATTCCTTTGTCTCCACAAATCAGAAAAATGCAAAGCTGTCATGCCCATTTCTTCTTGTACTTTAGATGCATTTCATTCTCAAGGTGGAACATTTGTAAATATAGAATTTTATTCAGGGACTGAAGCTCAGGCCACCACATTTACTCAAGACCAGGTTGTAAAAATGGTGCCCAAGTCACCATTAAAGCTTTCAGAACAAGAGGAAAGGTCAAAAAAGAGATTACCCATTTCTAGAGAATGAATGTTGCTTCTTGGGAAGAAATAGTGTGTGTGTGTGTGTGTGTGTGTGTGTGTGTGTGTGTGTTGCATCTTCTTTGAAGACTTTCCTGTTTTAAATCCTATCAGTTCTACAAATCAAGATATTTCCTTCAGTTTATTATGTAAGATGTTTCCTTATTGATATTTATTTCACAAAGGCATTGAGAGCCCTGGGATAAGAAGTTACTCACAGCTGCCTGTCTTGGCATATGCTTTGCTATTTGCCTTTTCACTTCAAGTCCTTGAAAATGAACTTTATACCTTTTCCTGATTGCTAGGGCACACATTTAAGCTGTCAATGGAAATGTAAAAGACTGCTTATATTTTTTAAGATCCTTAATATTCCTTGTGTAATTGTTGGTTATCATTTGAGATTAAGTAAAATCGAGGTTTGTTTTTTTGCAATGCTTTTTCTTCCCTGTGCATCCCACTTAAATTAGCACACACTATTCCCAATACATCATAACATTTCAGAAGAGATTGGTGAATAGAGAGGTTTAAGAGCTTGTCCTCATTTTGAAGGGGGATGCTTACCTTAAAGATATATAGACAACGAGCTTCACACCTCTTTGATAAGAAAAAGAAAGTACATTTTGAAATGAGTTTTTAAAAACAAGCAATGGATTCTTTGGCTGTTTTCTTCTTTAGCCTTAACTTGGCTGGTTATTTATGAGTCTATAGCCTTTCCCAAACACCATTGTAGATGAATTGTAAAATCTGGTGACATTTTTTGGGTCAAATGCATAAAAGTGAATGAAATATGCTCTTATCTCTGGGGGCCCATATCTCATTCCTTGAAGTAATAAAACCCACTTGATGCACAGTTGTGATCATGAAGCTCTTAACTTTTTGTTGATTTAGTCTTTCATTCAACTACTATTTACTGATGTCCTATTATGTGCTAGGTACTGAGGATACACTAGTAAGCAAAACCAGAACTCCCTGAGATGATGAAAATGCTCTATCTCTGGGCTAATGCATGTGGCTACAGCCACACATGTGGCTGCATTGGACAGCACAGGATGAGAGTCTTCTGTTGTATTTCCTGACTAAACCACGCCCCTATGCCTCCTCTCTGATTTTCAGTCTGGGTTTCTTTAAAATGGAGTGAAAACTTAAAGACAATTGTGACACATTCTGAGGACAGAACCCTTTTAAGTTTCAATATTAAAAAAATTATTGGTCTTTTATCCATACCCAATCTGATAGCTATTTTCTATACCAATATGCATCTTTTAGGTCTTTTAATGCATGCAATCCCCATTACCCCCTTCCTCTCCTATCTGGTTCCTCTCTTGATAAGGCCAGCTTCTTGCATGTACAGACAAGGGAGTGGAGGGAATGGGTTCTATTGGGCAGAGATTCTGTAAGTTTTCTCATTTTCTTTCTTTTTTTTTTAATGTTTTATTTATTTCTAGGAGAGAGAGAGAGAGAGACAGTGTGAGTAGGGGAGAGTCAGAGAGAAAGGGAGTCACAGACCAAAACAGGCTCTAGGCTCTGAGCTGGCAGTCAGCACAGAGCTCGACGCAGGGCTTGAACCCACGAACCGCAAGATCATGACCTAAGCGAAAGTCGGACGCTTAACCGACTAAGCCACCCAGGGGCTCCAAGTTTTCTCATTTTCTAAGCAGAGCAAGAGCCATAAGCCAGATTCTGAGAATCTTAAGGCAGGGATTATAAATGACAGAAAGAGTATGGGCCATGGGGATACAATGGCTCTCCTGAAGTGAGAGCCAGCATCAGTCCTGTATGATTATAGCTGGTATGCATGGTCCCCCTGGCATCCATGGAGATACTGAACAGGTGGGCTTAATCCTCTGCATCTTTGAAGCTAGAAGAGCAAAACCATCTTGGCACCAAGATGCTCCTTCCCAGGCCCTCAGCAAGGGACTACTGCCCATCTTCTGTCACATAGAGCATCCCTGCACTGCAGTAGAAATCCCTTTATCTTCCACCAGTCAGAGATCAGCCTCTATCTGGAGAGCTGTAACAAGCAGATCTATGGCTGTTTTTAAAATAATGTAGTAAAGGAAAGTCAGCAGCTAGAGAAAGGAAGACCAATATGAGCAAACAAAACATTTGGCCAGTGAAATGCTTCTAGAAGCAAAAAAGGGCAACCCAAACAAGCAAATAACAAGGGCAGTTCAGGAGATTCAAATGCAGCACATAAAAAAAAAAATGGACTTGAGGGAAAAAAAAATGATTTCTCAATTAAATAGGGTTCCCAGATTTAGCATATACAAGGAAAACTTTAGGAGACTCCATTAAGTCTGAATTTCATATAAACAATAAGTAATTTTAGTATACTCTTGAGATGCCATATTCCAATATATTAAAACATATATTCATTCTGAGATTTAACTGGCTGTTCTGTATATTATCTGGCAGCTCAACCATTGACCAACTCAGTGGATGAATTGAAGAGAGGTTAGTCTTTGAAGTGATATGAACTGGAAAGCACATGGAAAAAAAACTCCCACCGCACAGAGCAAGCATAGAGGCAGGCAAATGAGAGGAAACGTGAGACCTGGAGCTAGATACTGTGATCAATAATATGAATTCCAAGAACAAAAGGCAATAATTTTAAGGTGTGTAATAAAAAATATATATATATGCCCCTATGTTTATTGAAGGATTATTCACAATAGCCAAAATGGAGAAACAGCCCAAGTGTTCATTGGTAGTTGAATGGATAAAGAAGATATGGTATATATACATACAACGGAATATTGTTCAGTCATACAAAAGAATGAAATCTTGCCATTTGCAATGACATGAAGTCAGAGAGTATCACACTAAGTGAAATAAGTCAGAGAAAGACAAATACCATATGATTTCACTTATATGGGGAACTTAAGGGAAAAAATGAGCAAAGAAAAAAAAGAGAGAGTGAGCCAAACCAAGAAACTGACTCTTAACTATAGAGAACAAATTGGTGGTTACCAGAATAGAAATAGGTAGAGAGGGGGGGAAACATGTGATGGGGATAAATGATGTCACCTGTCCTGATAAGCACTGGCTGACGTATGGAATTGTTGAATCACTATATTGTATACCTAAAACTAATATAACACAGTATGCTAACTACAGTGGAATTAAAATAAAATAATTTTAAAAATTTTTAAGAGAGACAAACAAAAAAAGCAGACTCTGAAATACAGAGAACAAACTGGTGGTTACCAGAGGGGAAGTTGGTGGGTCGATAGGTGAAATAGGTAAAGGGGATTAAGAGTAAACTTACCATCACTGAGTAATGTATAGAATTGTTGAATCATTACAATGTAGATCTGAAATCAACATAACACTGTGTGTTAATTATACTTGAATAAAAATAAATAAGTAATAATAATCAATAAATAAAAGTGTGTAATAAAAGAAAATCCTTCCTAAGCTGAAGAAACCCCAGAGTCTGGAGATTAAAAGGGCTCCCAGAGTTCTAGACTTGATTGATGAAGAAAAACACTCATGTGGGTATGTCTTGGTAAAATTCCTGAATTAAATTAAAATAAAAAATCTGACAAGCTCCCAGACAGAAAGAACAAATTCTCTGCAAATGGGAAAGCATATAATTGTTATCTGACTTATTATAAGCAACACTGGAAGGTAGAAGGTGATGGAATAACATTTACCAATGACCAAGCGGAAATCAACCCAGACTCCTCTGCCCAGTCAAGACGGCAGTCACTGGCCAAGGTGAAAGGAGACTTGCGGACATGTAAGAATTTGAAGAGTACACCGCCCACCCACAACTCCCATCTGAGGAAAGCAATTAAAGGCTTTCAAAGGAAAGAATTTAATTAGAGACTTTAAGATAGAGGAAGATGGAGAAGAGAGAAAACAGTGATGAACAGTGAATACAACACAGATAGGTAAAGGTAAGTGGATATTAATGGACTATTGGGCACTGTGTGATGTAAATGGTACTTATGTCCTTTGGAAACAGAAGGGACATATGACAAAAGGAATTCTCATAATAACCCAGAACTAAAATCCTAGAGAATCCCAGGCAAACCTAGGAATAAGAAATTGGGGGAGGAGGGGGCACCTGAGTGGCTCGGTCAGTTAAGCGTCCGTCTGACTCCTGGTTTCAGGTCAGGTCATGATCTTACAGTTCATGAGCTCAAGCCCTGCATCAGGCTCTGTGCTGACAGTGGAGATCCTACTTGGGATTCTCTCTCTCTCCCTCTCTCTCTGCCCCTCCTGTGTTCTCTCTCTCTCTCTCTCAATAAATAAATAAACCTAAAAAAAAGAAAAAGAAAAAGAAATGGAGAGAGAGAAAGGAAGTAAAATGTCCCAAAGATCTCACCTTAGGGAGTGGGGAAGGGGTGATAAGGAGAAAAGAGGGAAAGGGAACATTCTAGGGGTTTCATCTCCCTCAGGATTGGGATCAGGGAGCAGAACACCACGTTGGGGAAATAGTGTGTTTTATTGAGGCAGTCATTGTAATCTTGTTAGCAAATAATAACATATAGATGTCTTATGAACTCAAGAAAAGGAAACAAAATGAAACAGGAAAGTTCGATAGAACACCCAAATCAACAAGGAGGAGAAAACAGAATGAAAAATAGAATGAATATCAAGATGCTGGAATCAGCAAAAATAAAGAAAAAGATTTTTAAGGAATTAATGATTAAAATAAATAATGTTGAAGTAATTACCATTCCTAGAACATGCCATTAACATTACTCATCCATACCTGTGCTGCCCTCTAGCTTTACCTTCCACACCTTTCTCTGCCTCTATAAGGAAGACCTGTGTGGATTACATCAATGGGTTCTCCTGCCTTCTGGCTTCTTTTTAGTGCAGCCAGTGATAAGGACCAGCAGACATCAGAGGGAAGAGGAGAGTGGGTCTGGGAAGCTATTCCCTGGGCTCCTCCCATAGCAGGTTGCCGTTGCTGTGCTCCTCTCCAGGAGGCAGCCTCACGTACACAGCTACCCAGGTGTTCTCATAACGGTTTCCTCTCTGTCCCCCCTTCAGGCCTGGGATGGCAATGCCTCGGGTTGTCACTGTCCCCGGTTTGATTCCCTTAAACTCTGCCCATACCCTAAGTAGTCACTATATTGACCTCTCTTCCAATTATCCATATGGCATGTGCATGATCACACGCACTTCTCTCCACCTCAATGCCCCTCTGGGACCTCTCTGCCTCGTGTGCTCCTGTTGGTACTTCAAGGAGGAAAGTAAATATCACCTCCTTTCTAAAGTAAGAGACAGTGCTGACCAGAGACCTACAAACTGAGGTCCATGTCCTGGCTTTGCTCTGTAACCAAGGACAAGCAACATCCATCTCTGAAAATTGGAGTGATGGTGCTCACATCCCAGGCTGTCATGATTGTTTACCCTCTAAATGTTGGTTCCCAAGTTCCCATCCTCACAACTTTGGCAGCAATGCATGTATTTTCCTTGCTCCTATAACATTTTTTAGCTACTTTATTGAGATATTATTCACATACCATATAATTCACCTACTTAAAGTGTATAACCCAATAGTTTTCGGTATGAGTTGTGCAACCATCACCGCAATCAAAATAAGGACGTTTTTTATTACTCCAAAAATAAACCTGCTCCCCCCCTTAGCCATTGTTCCCCCATCCTTCCCCACCCCAGCAGGAGGCAACCACGAATCCACTTTGTCTCTATAAATCTGCCTATTCTCAGCATTTCACATAAATGGAGTCCCAAAATATGTGGTCTTTTGTGTCTGGGTCCTTTTAGTTAGCATGTTTTCAAGGTTCATCCATGTTGTAGTGTGTGTATTAGTACTTAATTGTTTTTCATTGCCAAATAACCTCCATTTTGTTCCATCCGGCAGTTGTTGGACACTGGAGTTGTTTCCACTTTTCGGCTGTCGTGAATAATGCTACTGTGAACGTGGGTGTATCCCATAGCATTTTGTGGAAACCTAACGGACAGCTCTTACTACTCTGTGCCAGAATTATCTTTTGGCGTGTCTGCTTTTTACCCCATTACTCACTTATTCACCAGGCGGTAAAATCCTTGCAGGCAGGGTGCACGTAGGGGGTCACTCCTGCTCTGCACAGGAACCGGCACATAACCGACATTCTATAATGTCTGCAAAAAAATGAATCCAGTCATTTCACCATCTTTGACAGCAGCCAGAATGGCCATGGCCATTCCCGTACTTGGCAGTTAAACAAGCAAAGAAGGAAAATTCTCTCCTCTGATACTTCCTTCCTCCTTCTTTGATCTAGGGCCTCAATAATCTCATGCTCGGTTTTTAAAAAGCATTGGCCTCACAGTTCTTCCTTTTCCCAAAACACAACACTACTTACAAAGGTCGTGAATTTTGCCTAGACAATTTGGATATTTAGGAAATCTTATTAAACTGTTGCTATGCTCCAGTAACAGCCTGGACACACTACACACAAAACCACTGTCAACTTCAGATATGGGAGAGAGTATCACTCAGCATCCATATACGTCCTTACGAAGTGAGAGAATTAAGAATAATACTAATTGCTCTCCAGTGTTGGGTCTTGATATGTTTCTATACATTCAAGGAATAGACAGAAAATAAAGATCAGTGTAGAGTATTAAGACTGAAAAACAGTACATTCAACAGAAAAACCATTTGTGTCTGGCTAAATATCACATCTGGTGAGTGGCTGTAGTATGAGGTTCCATAAGTAGCGATCAATGTACCGGATCACTTAGAATGTCATGTTATAATAACCAAAAGAGAATTACTGAATCAGAATTAAACAAAATATCTCAGATTGAAAAAAAATCATGTCTCTGTAAAACATTGAGCCTCTGTATCTCACAGTGAATGTAGATGTAAATGAAAGAGAGAGGTGGAGAGAAGTGTGATGTAGTTTGAGAGGCGTGTTTGTAGCTGACAGATAATAAACTCTTTTCTGGATGAGTAAGATGGATATATTGAGCCTATATGCTTGAGGGCACCTTAATATAGGATCATCTTGCCATCCTTTTCCATCTTTATCCCTGCAACACTGCAAACCTGAAACCATCCACGTTGACTCACCTCTCTTGCTTAAAAGCTGTGCTGTGTGAAAACAAAAAAAAAAAGATTGGATAATAAGATGGTTAAATTACTCGTCTGACAATTTCTGAATGTTGACTGGTGAGGTTAGCTATTGTGGCAGGAATCAATTGCTCTTACTGTCCCTTACCACAACAAAAATAGCACCATCCACCTGGAGATGACAGTGAGAGAGATCATAAAACATTCTGAAGCTCCAGAGAAAGGAGTAAAGTTCAAGAAAGTTTCAAAGAAGATTTTTCTGTAAAACTGTTTTACAGAAGGAAGATCATTTAGCTAGAATGTCCATGATTTGACCTGTTACAGAACAAAGTGTTATTTCCAGATTTAGATTTCTTAGCTTCAAACAAACAAGATTTTTTTTCAAAAGGCATTTTAGAATATCGTGTGGGACCTATGTCATAGTGAAAAATAAATTCGTTTTAAAGTGATATATATCCTAGAAGACTGTAACATAAATATTTCATGCAATGTAACTAAAGAACGTGTTTAATACAAGTTGCCACTTTGCACCCACGAGAAATATCTGGGATCAACTTTTGCACCATGAAAATGGAAAAAATAACATATATCTAAATATTTGATAATGGAAACACAGCAAATACATTTTACTGATCAATTCTCCTATACAGAAAGAATTTGCTTTGCATTTATTCCCTTAAAGAATGACACATACATAAAGGTGATAAATTCCTTTTTTTAATGAAGTTTTTATTTTCCAGGAAACCCATGTTGATCTGAAGACAGGGATGTGAAAGGGTTCCTTATCAAGAGGATTTGATGTCACAGCAGCACAGAAGCTGAAGAATGGAATGGTGGTGCAGCATTGATGAAAAGATCCGTCATCTGCTTTTCCTTCCTCTGCTTTTCGTTTCTGGGTTTCTTTTACGGCCTCTACATATGAGCCATCTCCTGCTCCATAATAAATGACATTGGTCCCATGAAATTTATGAGCTTTTCACAGTATAAAATAGCATTGGATAAAGGTATTCTTCATCCATCCATTACCACTCTTACCATCACAGGCCCAGCTCTGTGGAGCTCACCATCATCAGGAAATCATTCTTCAGTTATTATAACAAATGATTTTAAAAAGCAGACAATGCCTTTTCTTTTAAAAATATAAGGATAGAGCAGACATATAATAATTCCATCATATACTCTTATGTGTAGACTCCTGGATACATGATCTTCTGCTAAACTTCATGAAATAAAAGAAGAGTTCAAAGAAGATCCACCTCTTATTTTGATAAGATACAGGGATACACTTTCCATGAAATAAGAACAATCTGACACAAACCAACAAGTATAAAATATTGTGATTACAAAAGACAACTGTATGAAAAATGGTAAAATTTGTGTTGTCAAAAGTTGATTAAATTATGCACAGAATAAACTGGAGAAACATATAATTTTTAAAGGTGAATTATTAAAATAATATTGAATGACAATGAAAATATTAGCAAAGTTGGCAGGTAAATTGGATAGATTACAAAGATTAAACTAATGAGTGGATGTTTGGGCAGCAAAAGACAGAGCAAGTAGACTGAAGCAATATTCAAAAGCATGGTAGGAGAGAATGTATACAAACCCAGCATTTTAATATTTGAGAATAAGATAACTGACTATATTTCAGGCAAAATTGATGAATAAACATCCTTACCAACATAAGGATCATGTTTTCAAAGAAAAATAAAGAACCGAAAAGTGGCCTTTGGATTAGCCAATCCAGAAGTTAGGGTAATAGTCAACTTCCTGAAAGAGCAGTCTATTCTCATGACCTTCTTTTCTTTACCTGCAATTTAATCCTCAACCAACTCATTGTGATTTCCACTTATTTCACTTCTATCACCGAGAAATTTCTCTCATCAAGAACAACCGATGCTTTCTCGTATGTAAATCCAAAGGAGACTTTTCAGCCTTCATTTTGCTTGACCTGCCAGCCACATTGGACACCACTGTGTACCCTTTCTGAGAAAGATCCTCTTCCTTGGTTTCAAAGGTGTCAAACTTTCCTAGTTTCCTTCCCTACCTTTTCTACGTAGTTTTAGTCATTCTCCTTTTCTGGTTCCATGTTTTACCCAACCTTAAAGTTGGGCAATCTTCTAGACTCTGTCCTTCCTCTTGATGCCATCTACACAGCTTCTGTGTGCAACTCCATCTTCTCCCCAAGCTTCCATTACCATGAATATGTCAACAACTCCCAAATCCATACCCCCAAATCTCGTTTCACATGAGCTCCAGATCGATACATTTGATTTCCTGCATATGGCTACACCTGACCTCACAATGTTTCTCCCCTCCACTGCCAGTCATGTTCCGGTGCCATTATTCCCCAACTCAATAAATGGCACCATAATCTATTTTGCTGCTGAAGCCAGAAATCTCAAAGCTATTTTTTTTACTCTTCTCTCTCTCTTGCATACACTCAAATACCTAGTCCTGTTGACTCAACACACTGAGCATTTTTCAAGTCTGTATATCTCTTTCCACCCCCACTATTCCCACCCTGTCAAAGGCAGAATTATCTTTTAACTAGACTCCTATAGGAGCCTCAAGTCTGGCTTCCTAGCAACCAATCTTGTGTCCCACACCTAAATCCATTCACTATTCTGCAACCAGAGAGATCTTTCATGTAGCCTTCCTATCCACCACTTACAGCTGTCTAAGACTTTTCATTCTGGTTATTCTCTTAGGAAAAATGTCTCAAGTCTCAAACAATCTTAGAGAACTCTTGATCCTGTATACTTTAGGCATCATTGTCCTCTTTACTTGATTACCCTCCCATCTTTTTCAAATGTAGCAACTATTTCTCCTAATTCCTTGTATCGGAGTCATTTCCTTTTGTCTACGTATTTTTCTTTCCTTCCCACTTCTTAACTCTTGACCTATCCAACTCTTACTCATCATTCAAGTTTTACGGCTTTCTCAGGGAAGCTTCTCTTTCCTCTATAGCTAAGTTAAATGCTATTGGAAAATAAATAATCCAATTTAAAAACAGGCCAAAGTGCTTAACAAAGAGTATATACAGATGGCAAATAAGTACATGAAAATATTCTCCTGCTCATATGTCATCAGGACAATACAGATTAAAACAACAATGAAATACCACTATACACTTATTAGAATGGCCAAATCTGAAACACTGAAAATGCCCAAGGCTGGCAAGGATGTAGAGCAACAGGAACTCCCATTCATTGCTGATGAGAATACAAGATGGTACGGCCATTTTGGAAGATAGTTTGGCAATTTCTTACAAAACTAAACATATTCTTACTATATGATTCATCAATCTTGCTCCTTGGTATTAACCCAAAGGACTTGAAAACATATCCATATAAAAACTTGCACATAGATGTTTTTTTTTTTATAAAAGCTTTATTCATAATTGCCAAAAACTGGAATCAGCCAAGATACCCTCCAGTAGATTAATGCATAAATAAATGATAAAATCCAGACACTGGAATATTATCCAGCAGTAAAACAATGAACTATGAAGCCATGAAATGATATGAAAGAATTTTAATGCAATTACTAAGGGAAAGAAACCAATCTGAAAAGTCTACATATGGTATGATTCCAACTATATAACACCCAGGAAAATGCAAAACTATAGAGACAGAAAAAAGATCAGTGGTGGTTGCCAGGGGTTGAGAGGTGGGAGGGATGAATAGGTGCAGCACAGAATTTTTAAGGCACGAAAAATGCTTTGCGTGATACTATAACGATGGATACATGTCATTATATATTTATATAACCCCACAGAATATAGAAGAAAGAATAAGTGAACTTGATAGATCAGTAGAAATTATCCAATCTGAAAAACAGACAAAAAAATATTGAAGAAAAAGAAATTAAGCCTCAGAAATACATAGTTAAACATCAGGCATACCAACATACATACAATGGGAGACAAAAGGAGGCAGATTTTCTTTTCAAGAAATAATTACTGAACACTTCCCATTTTTATAAAAACACTAATATACACACCTAAGAAGCTGAACAAACTCGAAGTATGTTGAAAACAAAGAGACCCACATCGAGAAACATCATAGCCCAATTGCAGAACACCAAAGACAAAGAGAAAATTTTGAAAGTAGCAAGAGAAAAATGACATGATGTCAAGGAGACCAGGATAAGACCAGATGTCCAGCCAGCCAGAGATGTGTCACTGGTCTGGTAACCCAGGGACACTCTGGTCCTGGTCCCCAGTCATGTTGGATCATATTGTGGGGCTTGGGGCAGAGTTCCAGGATGTTGGTAGTAAAGCCAGCCCCATGCTACTGCAGAAGCAGCTCCCCCTTACAACCACCACACAGATTAACAATAAACTTCAATCAGAAACTAAGGAGGCCAGAAGGCAGTGGGGTGACATTGAAGACGCTGAAAGAAACAGCTGTCAGCCATTAATTTCATATTCAGCAAAACTATCCTTCAAAAAATGAATATGAAAGAATGGCATTCCCAGATAAACAAAGATTAAGAGGATTTGTTGCTAGCAGAGCTATACTAAAAACAGTAATAGAGTCTTTCAAGGTTAAAAGGAAATGATGTCAGTTATTTGAATGCACAAAATAAAAATCAGTGGAAATGGGAAATATGTAGGTCAGTGTAAAATATTAATATATTATATATATTAATTATATGTAAATATAAAAATATATTGTATATTCTTTATTGTATCTTGTTTTAAAATGTTTATATTGCATAAAGCAATGGCTATAACATGTATTGTTGCATTTTAACATATATTAATGTAATGTATGTGATAAGAGTAGTATAAAGAGGGGATAGGAATGTAGCCAAATTGCAGCAGTTTCTATATTTTGTTAAAATTGAGAGTGTATTAATCTGAAGTAGACTGTGACAAATTGAGATGCATATAAAACTTGTTATAGCAACCACTAAGAAAACAACCTTAAGATATGGTTTAAAAAAGACATCTATAGGGGAATTAAAATAGAAACCTGAAATATTTATGTAATATATTAGAAAGCAATAAGTAAATCAGGAACCCAGGAACAGAAGAGGCAGGAGTCACAGAAACCAAGGAGGAAAATTACTTATGTAAACTCAATCATATAAATGAATTGCACTGACATGAATAATGTCAAAGTCCTAATCAAAAGGCAGAGATTATCGCATTGGAATTATTTTTTTAAGCAAGAGCCAATGGTATACCATCTATGGAAAACACGTCTTAAATTCAGACACTAATACAGAAAGTAAAGGATGGAAAAAGATTTACAATGCTAAGTAATAAATGAGCTAGAGCAGCTATATTAAATCTATGACAAAATAAACTTTGAAACAAGAAATATTACTAGAGATGAAGATGGTCAATATAAACCATAAAGATATATAACACTTACAAGTTATATGCAACTAATTAAAAAGCCTCAAAATAGGGGCGCCTGGGTGGCTCAGTCGGTTAAGCGTCTAACTTCGGCTCAGGTCATGATCTCGCGGTTTGTGGGTTCGAGCCCCGCGTCAGGCTCTGTGCTGACAGCTAGCTCGGAGCCTGGAGCCTGTTTCAGATTCTGTGTCTCCCTCTCTCTGACCCTCCCCTGCTCTCTCTCTCTCCTAGAAATAAATAAAAAAATATTAAAAAAAAAAACAAATAGAGATTTCAATAAGTCACTCTCAGTAACTGACAAAACAACTACACAGATATTCAGTAATGATATGAAAGACTTGGACAATATGTCAACCAACTTAATGTATTTGGAACACATTATCCAGTTACTGAAGAATGCACCTTCTTTTTAAGTAGACATGGAACATTCTCCAAGGTGGTCTATATGTTAGGCATAAAACAAGGCTCAATAACTCCAGTGGACTGAAATCATACACAGCATATTCTCTAATCACATTGGGACTAAATTAGAAATCAACAACAGAAAAAAATCTGGGAAAACTCAGCTACTTAGAATTTAAGTAACATATGTCTATATAATTAATGGCTCAAAGAAATAGTCACAAGGGTATTATAAAATATTTTGAACTAAATAGAAACAAAAGCACAATACATCAAAGTTTATGAAATGCAGTTTGAACCAGCATTAAATGCCTATATCAGAAAAGAAGGAAAGTCTCAAATTAATAACTGACATCTAGATTAAGAAACAGAGAAAAGAAGAGTAAAATAAATGACAGAAAACAGGAAACAATGAAATCAAGTTTGTTCTTTGAAAAGATCAACAAAATTGACAACCTTTAGAAAAGCCAATTGAGAAAAGAACAGAGAAAAAGAAAACAAGCAAAATCAAGACTAAAAGAGGGTACATATTAATAACTCTGCAAAAAAGAAAAGAATTATAATATTATGAGCAACTTTAGGCCAAAAAAATTGATCACCTGGATAAAATTAATAGATTCTTAAAAAGAAATTCCAAAAACTCATTCAAAAAGAAAAAATCTGAGTAGACCGATAACAAGTAAAGAAATTGAATTCATAATTAAAATCTTCACACAAAGAGGGGTTCCTGGGTGGTTCAGTTGGTTAGGAGTCCAACTTCAGCTCAGGTCATGATCTTGCAGTTTGTGTTTGAGCCCCACATCAGGCTCTGTGGAGACTGGAGCCTGCTTTGGGTTCTGTGTCTCTCCCTCTCTCTGCCCCTCGCCAGCTCGTACTCTGTGTCTATCTCTCTCAAATATAAATAAACATTTTTAAAAATTTAATAAATAAAATATCTCCACACAAATAAAACTCAAGTTGACTTCACTGGTGAATATTATCAAATATTTAAAGAAGAAATATTACCAATTCTTCACAAATTTGCTCAGGATATAAAGAAGGAAGCATTCCTCACCTCATTCTCTGGGGCCAGAATTACCCTGATAATAAAGGCAAAGACATTACAACAAAGGACAACTACAGATCATTGTCCATCATAAACATAACATTATCAAATTGAATTTACCAACACATCAGCAAATTATATACTACATCAAGAGGGTTCTTATCCTGTGATTTACCCAGGAATGCAATAAAGGGCATATGTGAAAAATATACAGCTTTTATCATATTGAAGAGTAACAAACTGATTCTCCCCTAAGATACTGAATTAGGCATGAAAGTCTACTTTTAACAAATCTATTCAACCTAATGCGGGATATTCTAGATAGTAAAATAAAACCTCTCAAAAAAAAAAAAGAATAAAAGGAAAAAAAGCATTCAAATTGGAAATAAAGAAATATAACTGCTTTTATTGACAAATGACATGACACTTTATGTAGAAAATACCAAGCAATAAGAAAAGAAAACTTAACATTACATTATAACATTTTACAATATAATATCTAACAAGGGTATCAAGGTCAGAGGATCTAAGGTCAGGATACAAATATCAGTTGCATTTCTATTTACTAGTAATGAAGAATTCACAAATGAAATTAAGAGAACAATTCCATTCACAATAGTATCAAAAAATATATAATAATGGAACAGAATACAGAGTGCAGAAATAGACCCAAACAAGTATGGCCCAAAATTTTCAACAAAGGAGGCAAAAGTAATCAAATAGAGAAAGGACGCCCTATTAAATGAATGGCATTGGAACGAATGGAACTCATAGCAAAACAAAGAAACGAATCACACTTTATACAAGAATTAACTCATTGGGGAAAATCATAGATCTAAATGGAAAATGTTCTAGGGAGTTCAAGGAATTTGGAGGCTGATTAATAAAAAAGACACGATTGTGAGGGGCAGAATACACACACTTTGTTGAGTGGAGGTTGGATAGGATTGCATAAAAGAACTCTCTCACAGTATGAAGCCATCCAGAGGTTGGCTGTCAATCAGATGGGAGAAGAGTAAGGGGGCCCTTGAAGAAGAGGAGAACCAGCGAGGGCGGCTGCATGCCTAGCTGCTGTCACTCAGCCACACAGCAGAGAGTCTCTTGGTCAGAGAGCTCCTTGGGGATTTATAACCTTACTAACATTCAGCAGACACTGGGTGAGGTTTCACAAGGTATGCACAACCAGCAGTCTCTACATTTGCTTGTTTAGGGCTATTCCTAAAAATACTAGGTTGTGTAAAAACTTATACCAATGGGCTTTGGAGCTAAGAAGGCTCAGCCTGCAGTGAAGAAATAAACATCTTAGGTGGCCAGTAAGTAGAAACCAGCTTTGGGGGGGCGCCTGGGTATCAGTAAGTCAGTTAAGCATCCGACTTCGGCTCAGGTCATGACCTCATGGTTAGTGGGTTCGAGCCCCACATCGGGCTCTGTGCTGACAGCTCAGAGCCTGGAGCCTTCTTCAGATTCTGTGTCTCCCTCTCTGTCTGACCCTCCCCTGCTCACGCTCTCTCTCTCTCTCAGAAATAAACAAAACATTAAAAAAAATTTTTTTAAAGAAACCATCTTTGGGTCATTTATACAACAAATGTTAAAGTATAAATTTTTAGAACAAAATATTGGAGAAAATCTTTGTAAATCAGATTTATACAAAGAGTACTTAGACATGACACAAAAAGCATGATCCATTAAAAATAACTTGGTAGGTTGAACATTAAAACTTTTGTTCTATGAAGGACCCTGTTAATGGAAATGAAAATACAAACTACAGACCAGGAGAAAATATTGATAAATCACACAACCTGGAAAGTTGGTGTACCTATAATATATAGAGAATTCTCTAAACTCAGCAATAAGAAATCAAAAAAATTCAAATAGGAAATGGACAAAGATTTGATTTGAAACTTCATAAAAACAAATAAACAGCAAGTAGGCACGTGTTCAACTTTACTAGCTATTGGGCAGACAAAATAAAGCCAGAATGAAATACCACTGCACACCTATTAGAATGGCGAAAATTAATGCTGACCATACCATGTGCTCACAGAAATGTGGAATAGTTGGACCCTTATATATTGGTGGCTGGAATACAAAATGGGAGAGACACTCTGAAATTTAAAAAAAAAAGGATGTTAGTTTCTTAGAAAGTTGAACATACCCTGCCATACAATTGAGGAATCACACTCCTGGGTGTTTATCCTAGAAATATAAAAACATGTTCATACAAGAATATGGACACGAATGTTCACAGCAGCTTTACTTGTAATAGCCCCAAACTGAAACAATCTAAATGTTCTTCAATGGACAAGTGGAAAAACAAACTATGTACATCCATCCCATGAAAAATTACTCAGCAATAAAGGTAGAGACTCTAGCAATCCATGCAACAGCATGGATGGATCTCAGGAGCATTATATTATGTGAAAGAAGCTAGACACAAAGACTACACGTTGTGAAATGCCAGAAATGTAATTTATAGAGGCAGAAAGCAGATTAGTTATTGCACAGAGCTGAAGTTGTAATGAGGATTAACTGCAAATGGGTATGAGGGACCTTTGAGGGGTGACACAAATGGATTATGGTAATAATTGCACAACTCTATAAACTTACTGAGAATCATTCAATTGTATGTTTGCAACGGGTGAATTATACCTAAGTAAAGCTGTTTTTCAAAAAGCATAATTGGTTGTATAAAATATGACAATGTAGAATAGGATTTATAATATATGTAAAACTAAAGTATAATTCACAATAGCACAAGGACAGGGAGAAGAGAAATGGAACTATACTACTGCAAAGTTCTCAAATGTAAAATGGTATAATATCGCATAAAAGCAGACTGTAGTAAGTTAAAGATTTATATTATAAACCCTGAAGTTGCAATAACAAAATAAAGAGCTAAGTGTAATACGCTAACAAATGGGAAAAAAATGGAATCATACCCCCCCACACACACACAAATCTCAACCCAAAAGAAAGCAGAAGACAGAAAAAAAAGGAACAAAAAATAGACAAGACAAAGAGAAAAGAAATAGCAAGATTATATATTTAAATTTAACCAGATTAATAATCATATTAAATATAAATTGTTTACATACACCAATTAAAAAGCACAGACTATCAGATTAGATTTAAAAAATCAAGACTCAGGTATTTGCTGCCCACAAGTAAAGCATTTCAAATATTAAGATGCAGATAGGCAACAGGAAAAGGACGCTACCACTAACAAAAAGAAATGTATGGTAGATATATTAAAATATATTTTAAAAGAAAGAATATTACCAAAGGTAAACGAAATCATTTCATAATAATAAAGGGGTCAATTCATGAAGAGCGCATGACAATCCTAAACAGCACGTGCCTAATAACTGAACTTCAAAATTCGTGAAGCAAAAAGCTAATCAAGCTAGAAGGAGAAATAGACAAATCCACAGTTAGAATGTATTTCAAAACCCATCTAAATAATTTATGGAACAAAGAGAAAAGTCGGCAAATACATAGAAAATTTGAACAGCAATAAATCAACTTGATGTTGGGGCACCTGGGTGGCACAGTCGGTTGAGCATCTGACTCTTGGTTTTGGCTCAGGTCATGATCTCACCATGGTAGGACTGAGCCCCAGAGTAGGCTCTGTGCTGACAGTGTGGAGCCTGCTTGGGATTCTCTCTCTCCCTCTCTCTATCCCCCCACCCCAGCTTATTATCATGTGCTCATGCTTTCTCTCTCAAAATAAATAAATAAACTTTAAAAAATAAATAAACAAATCAACTTGATGTAACTGACATCCTCAGAGTACTCTGGCAAAAACAGCAAGATTTCACATTCTTTTTACGTTTAGAACATTTACCAAAATAGATCATAGTCTGAGTAATGAAATAAGTTTCAATAAATTTAAAATTCTTTTTTTACAAAAAATACATGTGTCATACAAAATACATTCTCTGACCACAATGGAATTCTAATTTTGTTTGAAAATAATCATGATAAAAATATTTTAAAATCTATAAAAAGAAAGAAATCAATAACAGAAAGCTATCTAGGGGTGCCTGCGTGGCTCAGTCAGTTGAGTGTCCGACTTCATTTGGCTCAGGTCATAGTCTCACAGTTCGGGGATTTGAGCCCTGCCTGAAGGGCACTTCAGATCCTCTGTGCCCTTCTCTTTACCCCTCCCCTGCTCATTCTCTATCTCTCTTTCTCTCTCTCCCTCAAAAATGAATAAACATTATTTTTAAGAAAATAATCTAGAAAATTCTCCAAATATGTGAAAACAAAATAAAACACTTCTAAAATAATACATGGCTCAAAGAAGAAATCAGGGAAATTATAAAATTATAAGGTGTTTTGAACTAAATGGAAATGAAATTGTAACTTTTCAAAATTTGTTGGAAATGGGAAAAGGAACTTCAATGCTTACCTCACTACAAATTCAAAAATTAGGTCAGAGACCTAAATATAAAACCTAAAGTGTTAAACTTCTGGAAGAAATCATAAGAGAAAATCTTTGTGATCATGGATCATTTCTTCCACAGGAAACAAAAAGTACAGACTATGAAAGAACATAAAAAGATAGACTTCATCAAAATTAAAAACATCTGCTTCTCAAAATACAGTTAAGGAGGGGCACCTGGGTGGCTCAGTTGGTTAAGTGTCCAACTTCAGCTCAGGTCACGATCTCACGGTCCGTGGGTTCGAACCCTGCACTGGGTTCTGTGCTGACAGGTCAGAGCCTGGAGCCTGTTTCAGATTCTGTGTCTCCCTCTCCCTCTGCCTCTGCCCCTCCCCCACTCGTGTTCTGTCTCTCTCTGTCTCAAAAGTAAATTTTAAAAAATACAGTTACGGAAAAGAAAAGATGAGCTACAGACTGGGAGAAAATATTTGCAAAACAATATCTGATAAAGGACTCATATTTGGCATATTTAAATAACTCTTGAAATGCAATGATTTTAAAAGCCTGGTGTAAAAATATTGAGCAAAATATTTGAATAAACACTTCACCAAAGAAGATATATAGATGACAAAATAGACACATGAAAAGATGCTCAATAGAATTGGTCACTAGGGAAATGCAAATGAAAACTACAATGAGACACCACTAACTATTAGAATGGACAATTTTTTTTTTCAGCTGTCAACACTAAGTGCTGGTGAGGAAATGGAGCAAATATATCTCTACACGTTGGTGATGGTGGGAATAGAAAATACCATGCCAAGTAATTTGAGAGTTTCTTATAAAATCACACACAAAATTACCATATGACCCATCAACTCCAATCCAGATATTTACCCAAGAGAAATGAAGCACTTGTCCCTTAAAGACCTGTTCACCAAAGTTTGTGGCAGCTTAATTCATAACTGCCCAAACCAGAAACAATCTGAATGTCCATCAACTGGTGAATGCATAAATGGTGGTGTACCATGAAACTATTACATAGGAGTAAGAAGAAAGAAACTACAGGCAACAGTATCAACAAAGCTGAAGTGCATGATGCTGAAAAAGAAAAAAAAAAAAAGGCCAGAGATAAAGGTTCTACACAGTATGATTCCATTTGTATGATGATCTGCAAAAGGTGAAACTATAGACATCAGTTAGATGAATGGTTGTCAGGGGATGGGGTAGAAATGGGCATCAACTATAAAGGAGACAGAAGAACTTCTTGGGACAATGGAAATACTCTGTTAAAGATGATAGCGGTGGTTATATGACTATAGATGTCTATATTCACCAAAAATTCTGTGTAAATAAGGTGAATTTTATTGTACATTAATTGTTCCTGACTTTAGAGAAAGACTATAGGGAGAGGATAATACTAAAGATATGTTGGCTGGGATGCCTGGATGGCTCGGTCGGTTAAGCGTCCAACTTCAGCTCGGGTCATGATCTCACAGCTCGTGAGCTCAAGCCCCAGGTGGGGCTCTGTGCTGATGGCTCCGAGCCTGGAGCCTGCTTCAGATTCTGTGTCTCCCTGTCTCTCTGCCCTTTCCTTGCTCGCATTCTGTCTCTCTCTGTCTCTCAAAATAACAACAGTAATAATTTTAAATTATTTAAAAAATAAAAAATAAAGATATTTTGGCTAAGGATTTTTAGTACTTACAAAAATCATAACTTCTTATTTCAGAAATTTGTTCGAAGATTGGGAGAGGATAAATAAAAATAAATTCACAATTTAAAGTGTGATAAGACTATGGAAGTGAAAAGACAACAAGGAAATCTTGAAAAGCTATGGAGGGAACAGAGGGTTGGGTATTCAGCAAAAGAAGGTCAACAGAATTACCTGCAAATAAACAATAACTAGATTGATTGGACTCTTTGACAGCAAGAGAAGTCCAGTATGATATCCTCAAAGTTTTGTGAAAAAATAACTTTGAATCTAGGAAAATCTATCCACCTGAACTACCATTCAGAGTAAGGGGAATAAAAAATAATTTTTGATAAACAAAGATGGAAAGAACTAGCACTCACAAACCCCCACTGAAAAACTTACTAAAGGCTGTAGTACTTTTACAAAATAGGAAATTGAACTCAGAAGGAAGTAGAGGGACACAAGAAATAATGGTAAGTAGAGAAACTGCTAAGCACATCAATAAATCTAAGAGTAATAACAATAACCACGAATGTTGGGGGAATAAAACAAAATGGTGGTATATTACTTAGCAACATTGATACACTCAACAACATGGACAGATCTCAGGTACACAAGGCTGTGTGAAAAGAGCCAATTTCAGAAGGTCACATGCTGTATGATCCCATTTACATGACACTCTCGAAATGATACAGTTCCTGAGATAGAGAATGGATTCCACCCCTGGTGGAAGAGCAGGGGTGAGAGTAAGATGAAAGGGAATATCACAAGGGAGATCTTTATGGGGGTGGGTCAGTTTCCTATCTTGACTGTGGTGCCCATCACACAAATCTACACACATGAGAAAATGACCCAGAACTGCAAACAGACATTGCACCAGTGTCAACTTCCTGGTTTTGATATCGCATTATAGTTACATAAGATGTAACTCTTAGGGGCGCCTGGGTGGCTCAGTCAGTGAAGTGTCTGACTTTGGCTCAGGTCGTGATCTCATGGTTCATGGGTTTGAGCTCTGAGCCAGGAGCCAGGTGCCTGCTTCGGATTCTGTGTCTCCCTCCCCTGCTCACACTCTGTCTCTCTCTCAAAAACAAATAAACATTAAAAAATTAACAACAACATAAAAAAAAGATGTAACTTTTAGAGGGAACAGGTGGAAGATACAGGATATCTCTGTACTATCTTTGCAACTTCCTGTGAATCTGTAAGTATTTCAAAAGAAAATGTTAAAAAAAAACAACCTAAGATAGAGCCACTAAATAATAAAAATATGGAAGATGGCAGGGGAGATCAGAATAAACCATTTTAGGGTCTTCCTAGGTTTGGGAAGAGGACAAAGACATTCATTAACTTTAAAGCTAGATCAAATATGTCATGAAAATTTTAAGGAAAATGCTAAAAAAAATAGAAAAAGAAAGTATAGTTTCTAAACCAGACAGTGAGGGGGGAATGATAATAAGAAAAATAATTCAATATAAGTAATGAAAGGAAAAGGAAAAAGAGTAAAGTGGCTTGCTAAAGCATATGCTCAAAAAAGTGTAACTTTAATATTAGTAATAATGAGTCAGAAAACATTTTAAACGTTTAAAAAAGTAATCCAATCCATAATAATAACAAAAGAATTACAGTATCTGTGAAGCATCCAAATGAAAATTCTGTGTGGCCTATGAAGAAAACTACAAATATTTATCGGGTACGTTAGGTTAATAGTTATCCAGCCTTGAGAGATAAGGAAAGAAGAGCGAGTTCCAAATTTGTTCATGAACAGCATGTGCTTGATAAGAAAGCAAAAGTAACCATCGTGTGCTGGTCTGAAAGCCCTCGTTTTCAGAAAGCTGTAGTTTCTAACATGTCAAACTTTGACTGAGTAAAAGAATGGATATGAGTCAATAAGTGCTCCTAGAAAGTGGTGTGAGGAGTAAACAGTCTGTACAAATTAATCCCTGTTTGCGATGTCACAGACCTGAGGGGACTGGTGAGTCAGGAGCCCTTATTTCTCACTGGAGCAGGTGTGCAGCTCTAATACAGTCTGGGTTGCTCTGGCTCCATTAATCTTCACCGTCACTGCATGAAGAAGATACTACTACTGTTCTCATAGAAGATACCTACTGTTATTTGCAAGTCAGGAAACTGAGGTAGAGAGAGAGGTTAAGCAGCCTGCCCAAGGTTTTTGGGTTCTGAACTTGAGAAGGCTGGATCCAGAGCCCACGCTCTAAATGTCTTTGCAATCTGACTTTTAAATGAAAGTGGGAGAATAAATAAATGTGGCTGTCAAAGAACAATACCGATGGAGTCAGACCAGCCCTAACCACTGTCTCAAAGTGCAATAAACAGTGTGATATTATGTGAAAAGAGACAAAGAACAGAACCAATAATTGAGGAATGGGATCTACTGTGTACATCAATTTAATTAAAGGTGTATCTAAAATCAGATCTAGTGATTTTAATAAATTGTGTTAGCACAATGAGCTGACAACTGCAAGGCGGGTGTAAAGATTCACTTTAAGAACTTCTCCTTTTGCCACACACAAACAGAAATCCCAGCTGGAATAAAGAGTTAAGGGAAACAAAACTGTATCATTAAAAAAAGAGAACAAGTATTATTAAACATTTATCAACCTCTTGAGGTAGGAGGGATGCCTACGTAATAAATCACAAAGGGAATCGGCAACCGACTTGATAACATAAAAATGTAAATTTTCTATTAACTGAATAAAAACTCAGAAAGAAAATTCAGAAATAAAGGCAAAAAAAATGACAACAAAAATAATTCAGAGTCATACCAAACACAACTATACAATTATGTCATGGTGCTGTAAATTTGAAGGATTGGTTGACATCTTTAAAACAGAAAGAATTTTCATAAATCAAAGAGCAAAATACTCAAACCCCAGAAGAAAAATTGACATATGCAGGAAATCTACAGAAGAGATGCTAGAGGTCAAAAAAATATTTTTAATTCAATAAGAGATGAAAATGAAAACAACAGGTCGTTTTACATTTCCCCTTGCTGACAAAGATCTCTTTTTAATAATGGTAGAAAGATTATAATATAGATACAAACTCAGGCAAGCTTTCTGTAATGCGATTTAGCAAAACAGTAATAGTTACATTGTGTGTGATTTTGAATTAGGTAAGTTAAACAGTAGGATATAAATATCTTAAGAAAATTGTACTTTATGAGCACTAGGTGTTGTATGTAAGTGATGAATCACTGACCTGTATATTGCATTGGAACCTGAAACCAATATTGCAGTGTATGTTGGCTAATTAAAATTTAAATTAAAAATAAAAAACTAATTAAAAAAAGAAAAGTGTACTTTATGTGCAAAATTTGAAATAATACAAAGCCCCGCATTTTTATTTTTTGAAAGACAGCAATATTACAGAGCTTTCCAACCGAGTGAATTGTACACAGTGAAAAGACAGCATAGCATGGTACTTAGAGGAGTGGGAACTCCAGAGCCAGGCTGTCTGTGTTTTAATCCTGCCATTTACAAGTGACACCATTTACAAGCTGTATAACCTGGACAAGTTGTTTTATATACTTGTGGGAGAAATGGAAGAAGTGGGAATCACCACCTTATACAATGTCATGCGTATTAAATGAGTTAATACATTTAAAGTACTTAGAACACAGGCTGGCACGCATATTACATAGTGTTTGTATTGATAGTGAGGATGGGAAGGATGATGATTGATGTTGCCACATGATGGCACCATGTTAGCAGAAAACAAAGAGACCCACTATCCTCTGTCTTTATTCCAGGAGCCATATTGCTGTTAAATGCTAGAAGTTCTGCAGATAATTTTAGTGGGTACTCATTACTTTATTATAATACACAGTAAAAATAATAGTCTATAATAAAAAGTAATTGTTAAACTTGAATGTTAAACTATTTGTATATTTATAAGAATGTTTGTTAAATAATAATACAAATGGTAACCCCAAAAACTTTAAAATGGAAGCTAGGGGCACCTGGGTGGCTCAGTTAGTTAAGCATGCAACTCTTGATTTCAGTTCAGGTCATGATCTCATGGTTCGTGAGTTTAAGCCCTGCATCAGGCTATGTGCTGACAGCTCAGAGCCTGGAGCCTGTTTTGGATTCTCTCCCTCTCTCTCTCTCTGCCCCTCCTCTACTCGTTCTCTCTCTCTCTCTCTCTCTCTCTCTCAAAATAAGTAAATAAACTTAAAAACAAGCCATTATGATATACTACACCTTTTGAAAAACCTCAGAAGAACACGGAAAAACAAAGCATCATTAAAGCAAAAATGCATTGCAATGCTTAATGATTTATGCACACCAAGAATACCCTCTCCCACACACTTTACATTCATTCCAATGGGAAATCAGTCTTTGATTTGCAAGGTCTTCAGGAGAACTTCCTTCACACAAAATGCAACCACCTGGTAAAGGCAGAACCAATAAACGTGCAATGCTCAAGACCCTTTATGTACTGGCATCAAAATACATAAAGCAATTGTTATCAAAATTTTAAAGAAAAACCAACAAAAAAGTAAACTAACAGACTTCCTGTCTTAAAGAAATTAGGTATAGCTAGAAAATACCCATTTTTTATATATCTACAAAGAAAATCTCAGAAATTTTTCAAAAATAGAATTTGCACAGGCCTGTGTTCTCACTACTCTATCACCAGAAAATTTTAAACTCTTTACAAAATAGCTCTTGGGTCAGGTTGGAAGTAAAATCTATATATTTAGACAATTTAGAAAACAGCTCGAACCACAACAATAGCACATTTCACAGAATGCAGTCAAAGCTGTATTCAGATGAATATTCATAGGCTTAAAATGCTTTCATTATTAAACAAGAAATAATAAAAACATTCAACATAGGAAACTATAAACCTATAGAAAAAGAAGTAAATAATTATAATAAGGAGAAACTAATACATAGAAAATATGGTAGAACTCATATATCTGAGAACTAGTTCTTGGGAATGGCCAATTAAGCAGAAGATAAAATTTAGAAAGAAATGAGAGAGAAAAAACCCTTAAGAATAAGAAAATAAAATTCCTCTCTCAGAAACCTCACTTTGACGTATAACCATAAAAATCCAAATAACATTTGAACATACCTAACAAAGCAGCATGTTAAGAGAACCATAGCTACAACAAAATGAAGTTTAAGAATGCAAAAATAGTTCCATATTACTAGGGCTAAATAGTAAAAAGAATTGTCCATTTCAATAAAGGTAGAAAAGTATCTTATAAAATAGAGCATCTATGCCCGATTAATAAAAAATTTCCCAAAAAAGCAGGGATTCAAATATATTTCTATAATTAGCACAAAATATCCTTATCAAATGGTAAGTCACCAAATAACAGTATGCCTATCATTTTAAAAAATGCTAGGGCGCCTGGGTGGCTTAGTCGGTTAAGTGTCCGACTTTGGCTCAAGTCATGATTTCGCAGCTCCTGAGTTCAAGCCCACATTGGGCTCTCTGCTGTCAGCATGGGGCCCACTTCAGATCCTCTGCCCCCCCCCCTTTCTTTCCACTCCCACTTGAGCATGTGTGCTCTCTCTCTCTTTCAAAAATAAACATTTTTTTAAGAAAGAGTAAAAACTGCTAAAGGCAATCTCATCAAGATAGACAAGACAAAGATGCCCATAATCACTTGCACTATTTAGAATTATGGTAGAAGTTGCATGTACCACCGTAATAATGCAAGAAAAGTAAATGAGACATTGCCTGAAAAAGGAGACAGACATCTGTATTTGAATACAAGGCAAGTATATATCTTGAAAATAGACCAAAAAATCCATTGTGAAATGACTGAAACTAATACCAGAGTTTTCTAAAATGTCTGATCACACTGGTTACCCAAAGGACAATGGCTTGATGCAGAGTTTCAGTTTGGGACAAGGAAAGAGTTATGAAGATGGTTAGCAGTGGTGGCTGGGCAACAACGTGAATACACCTAATTCCACTAAACTATGCCTCAAATGGTAAATTTTACATTATATTTATTTTACCACATATAAGTAAATGGCTTGAATTACTTGGAATGAGACTGGCATTATGCAAGCACTTGATAATTATTTTTATTTTTTTTAATGTTTGTTATGTTTATTCATTTTTGAGAGAGAAAGAGAGACAAAGCATGAGCAGGGCAGGGGCAGAGAGAGGGGGAGGCACAGAATCGGAAGCAGCTCCAGGCTCTAAACCGTCAGCACAGAGCCCGACGTGGGGCTTGAACCCACAAACCATGAGATCATGACCTGAGTCGAAGTTGGACACTTAACCAACTGAGCCACCCAGATGCCCCAATAATTATTTTTTAAATAAACAGCTTGTTTTGAAAAGTTAGTGGGGGAAAAAATTCTACTTACAATTGAGATGAGAGACAGGGAAGGAGGGAAGAGGAGAGGGAGGAACAGAGGAAGGATGTAAGCCTCATATGAAACTAAAAATGTTATTAAATGGCATCAAAGACAACAGAGTAAGAAGAAAAAGCTTATCATGCTCCTGGATGAAAACATTCAATATTTCAAAGACCTGAGAATTCCCCAAATTAATCTTTAAATGTAATTCAATTCTAGTCAAAATATCAGCAGGATTTCCCTTTCAGAATTTGACACAATAATTGTAAGGTTTATCAGGAATAATAAAGGAGTGAGAATAGCCAAGAAGATTTTGAAAATTAGTAATGAGGAAGGAGGAGCCGTTCCAGAAATGCATAATGTATTCTACAATTTCTTTTGCTTCCTAGTCTTCTCTAGAAAACCAGAAGATCAAGATTCTTCCATCTCACTCACAATTGTCCAGAGAAAGAAAAGGGCATTGCTGTGATCTGCTGAAAGTTCCTTAAACCTAGGAAACAGGCACCTTCGGTAGAATGTACCTTTAATATATTCTGTATTTTTTAATTTTAAAATAGGACACCACAATTGGAAACAAAATGACTAGCTGTGCTGTATCCATTACCTGGAGTGTATTAAGAGAATGCAGTATTATAATATTTTGTGATTCTGGCTCTGAGCTTTAAAAATGATATTCAAGCACTATCTTCTTGCATAATCTATGCATCCTTCTATAAAAATAAGTAAATTTACTATTGGCTATTGCAAAAACATAATCAGGGACAATTTCTAAAAGGGCAATGGGATCAAGTAGACCAACAGATTCACAAACAGAATAGCAAAGTACAGAAAGCACCAAGTACAGATAGGATGTTAGTATACAGTAAGTGTAGTGGTTTAAGTCAATACAAAAAGGAAAAATTACTCAACATTCACCATGGAAGTTTCAAAGAGATCACTGGTGAAGAAAATAAGGCTAGCTCTCTAAATCATGGTATACACTAAAATGAATTCTAAATGGAAAATTGGGGCACCAGGGTGGCTCACTCAGTTAAGCATCTGACTGTTGATTTTGGCTCAGGTCATGATCTTACCATTTGTGAGATTAAGTCCCACATCAGGTTCTAGGCTGACAGTGCAGAGCCTGCTTGGGATTCTCTCTCTCATTCTTCTCTTCTCTTCTCTTCTCTTCTCTTCTCTTCTCTTCTCTTCTCTTCTCTTCTCTTTTCTCTTCTCTTCTCTTCTCTTCTCTTCTCTTCTCTTCTCTTCTCTTCTCTTCTCCCTCTCTTTCTCTCAAAATAAATAAATAAACATTTAAATGGAATAAAAATTTAATTCCTCCACACACCTAACAAATGCTTATAGGGTACAAATTTATGAGCTGGACTACCATGAGGATGCTAGTTGAGAGCAGTAGGCAAGACCCCCAGGGTCCCCACACTCATGGAATTTACAGCCTATCTCTGGCCTAATGGTATGAGCTGATGACTTCAGAGGAACCGGTGAAATATTCTATAGCTAGGTACCAGGGGTCGAGTCCCAGCAACCCCAAGATTAGGTAATGTTTCACTATCCCACCAGCCACCTTGTGTTTCTTTTATCGGGTGAACACAGCCACCAGGTGATAAACTTTTGGTTTGCTACCTTTCCCTTGATGATGGTTTCCCCACACACCTTTTGGAAATAATGGGTGGGATGTAATCAAGCACTAGGATGTTTAAAACCCAGTTTCTATGGCATTTCAGGGCAGATGCTGAAGACAGAGAGCCGAAAGCTCACAAGAAGGTAGAGGGAAGGGATGTCCCAGAACTAAGGACAAAGGTCGCCATAACAAGACAATGTATCCTGTCATCCTGTCACTCTTGATAATGTTTTTGCCATTGGGGGCAGAATCAGTGAGAGGAAAAAAGAGACATGCAGCTTAAAAATATATACATGAGTCCCTCTCCCTCTCTCCCTTTCTCTTTCTCTCTCTCCCTCCCTCTCGCTCTCTGTTTCTGTCTGTCTGTCTGTCTCTCTCTCTCCCCCTCAGTATTTGGATTGGGATGTTAGCTAACAGGTAGGGTGTGAGGTGTGGTATGTGGCAATAAAGCTGCTCTGACTCTGCCTTCCAGTTGTTTTTCCCCTACTGGACATGGAAACCATAACACAGACATCAAAGGTTGAACTGCATAACCGGTTATTTAAGTACCATTGTGATGATGCCAGAGAAGTGGAGGGGCAGGAGTTCACAGAACTGGGACCCGGACATAATCTCAGGGATCAGGGGCAGCTTCCCTGAGGATGTTCAAAAACTCTGAGCTGGAAGCAGGAATGAAACAGACGGGGTGACCCAGATGGAGGGAAGCATGTGCTGAGAGGCAGCAAAGCAGACGGCCGTCCCCACTGTGTGTGGGCACCACCCAATCCATTAAGGGCCTCAACAGAACTAAACAACTAAACGGTGGAGGAAGGTGGGGTTCACTCTCTGCCTGACTGGGGATCTTCTCCTGCGTCAGTGCTCCTCATTCTCAGGCTCTCAGATCCGACTTGAACCTATACCCTCAGCTCTCTGGCTCTCAGGCATGCAGACGACACCACCAGCTTTTCTGGGTCTCCAGCTTGCAGATGACAGACTATGGGACTTCTCAGAAATGTGAGTTAATATCTTATGATAACTCTCTTTCTTAGCCTTTTTATTATAAGCTACACTGACTAATACGGATCTCTATCCCAGTCAGAATACCATAGGCCGGATAGCTTAAACAACAAAAACTTATTTCATACAGTTTTGGAGGCTGGTTAGTCCAAGATCGAGGTGTGGGCAGACCCACTGTCTGGTGAGGACAGTCCTGCTTCCTTACAGACATGATTCACCTTGAATCTTCAACAGGTGGAGAACAGGGGGAGATTATCTCTCTGGTATCTCTTCTTCTTCTTTTTTTTAAATGTTTATCCATTTTTGAAAGACAGCATGAGCAGGGGAGGGATAAAGAGAGGGGGCCAGGACGGACAGAGGATCTGAAGCGGGCTCGGCTCTGACAGCAGAGAGCCCGATGTGGGTCTTGAACTCAAGAACTATGAGATCATGACTTGAGCTGAAGTTGGACGCTCAACCAACTGAGCCACCCAGGTGCCCCACATATCTCTTCTTAAAAAGGCACTAATCCAGTTTGTGAATGTCCACCCCCATGACCAAATTACCTCCTGAATATCCAACCTCCAAATACCATAACACTGAGGGTTTAGGCTTCAGCATATGAATTTGTAAGGGGGTCGGGGACACAAACATTCAGACCATCACACACACCTAGTTACTTTTATTACATCTAGTTTCATTTTTCACCATCTGACACCATGCTGTTTCTCTCTCACACTTGAATCTGTGCCAGTGAAATTCCAAATAGTGTTTTAAACATTTGAAAAAAATAATATTATATTTTATCAAATTAGGAATAGTCATGTATCTAGAGTAAAATACAGGCTTGGATAACAAGGGGAGTTCTAAAGAAATGGGCTTTTCTTGACCATGAACTCATTCCAATTCAACGTCTGGTATCTGGGGGAAAAAAGGTGATTTGTTCATTTCTTTTCAAAACTCTATCTCAAGTATGCTCAAAATGTCCTATTCTCATCAATTCAGAGGGTAAAAAATGCAAATGATTAATAGATATGAAAAAATGCTTGGCACTCAACTAATCAAAGAAATGTAAATTGAAACAACAAGGTAATATTTTTCACCTATAAAATTTGCAAATGCTTTTTAAATGCCAATATTGGATATTGGCAAAGGTGAGACAAAACTCCTATCATATTGCTTATGATAGCGCAAACTGAAAAATGTTTTGGCAAAATAGAGCAAGAGCCTTCAAAATAGTTACATCCTTTGACCTCATAAATTCTCTGCTAGAAATATATTGTAGAAAATAATGTGATCAAAGATTTATGTACAAAAAAATTCAAAGCAGTGACATAATAACAAAAGACTGTAAACATGCTACAATTTGATAGTCTAGTCATGGTTTTCAAGCTGTGATCATTAGAGCCCTAGCAGTGAATGCCTTGAGAACGACTGGGGCAAGAAAGTGGCCAGGTTGTTAGGACTGAGTTCTATATTTCTGAGTCATACAGTTCTGCTTTTATCTGTTTTCCATAGTGAGTTTCAGTGAAGATTCACTTTTTTGGGGAGCATCAGGATGGCTCAGTTGGTTGAGCATCCAACTTTGGCTCACGTCATGATCTCGTGGTTTGTGAGTTCGAGCCCCGAGTCAGGCTCTGAGCTGTCAGCACAGAGCCTGAAAGCTGCTTCAGATTCTGTGTCTCCCCCTTTCTCTCCCTCACACTCTCTCTCTCTCAAAAATAAATAAAATTAAAAAAATTAAAAATTTTTTAAAAAGATTCACTTTTTTTGTTGGAGGGCAGGAATAGTAATCACCAGTGTACCCTAACTAGAACATAAGATCCACAAAAAATTTGTCTGCAAGTGATATACAACCAGATTCCCAAAACTAAGCACAGTGTTTGGCTCATTGTAGGTGTTAAACAAATAGATAATGTTTACTGCAGGTTTAAGTATTTTTTTCTGATTAAAAACAAGTTTGAAAAGTATTATAATTGGGAAACTAAATGATGGAGGTTTGCAAACTATGGCCCAAGGGCCAACACTGGCCCACCACTTGTTTTTATAAATAAAGATTTATTGGGACACAGCCACCCACACTCATTCATTTACATATTGTCTATAGCTGCCTTTGTGCTACAATGGCAGGGTTGAGTAGTTGCAACAGACTGTGTGACCTACAAAGCTGAAGAATTTACTCTCTGGCCCTTTACAGAAAAAGTTTGCCGATCCCTGCTCTACACCGTAAACTGCATATGGCCATTAAAAAGAATGAAACAAATAATAACAACACATAGAAATAATAATAAGACAATAACACAAATAAACACAGTGTGATGTTGTGTTTTAAATAGTTCAAAAGCACAAGGACAATGCCAAGTGTTGGTGAGAATGGGAGGTAACAGGAAGTATCCTACATCATCGATGGGAGTATAAATGGTCACCAGCACTGAGGAAAGCAGCCTGGCATCATCTCCTGAACCTGTAGGTATGCGACCTACAGCTGACATCTGCAGGTAGCCATCTGCACAAAAACTTCACTCCTAGTGATTGCGCAATGGAAACGAGTGCACATATGCACTAACCGACATATTAAAAGAATGTTCAAAACAACATCATTCGAAATAGACCCAAACTGGAAACAACCCAGACATCCGTCAAAAGTAGAGTGGATAAATAGATTATGGTAGATTCATATAATGAGAAAAAAATCTTCAGTGCAAATGCATAAATTCTACACACAACAACAGAAATGAATCTCAAACATAATGCTAAGAAAGGGAAACCAGATACAAAATATATTCCGTATGCTTCTAGTCATAAGGTGAAGCTGAATAATCATAAAATGAACTTATGATAGATGATAGGATAGCCTTTAACTTTGGACAAAAGGGCGAGGATAAAAATTCCTAGGGGGCTTGACAAGGGGTTTCTGAGAGGCCGCTACCTCTCTAAATTCCATTACCTTATCTAGGTAGTGTTCATGGAGGTATTTTCACATAGCAATAGTTTATTGATCTGTGCACTTTTCAGCATATATGGCATACTTTGATTTTAAAAAACGCTTTAAAAATGAATGTATACTATGGTCCTAACTTGGTTAAAGAAAGGAAGCGTGAGATTTACATCTGAGTGCATCGAAAAAGCAACCGATAGAACTACATCAACATCTTGAGAAATTGGATTATGACTGCTTTTCATTTTCTCCCTCTACACAGTGTTCAAAATTCTCTGCAATGTTTAAAATAGGAGAAACCCCTAAGAATGATATATCCAAAATCCCATCCCTAAAGTTGAAAGAAATAAGCAAAAAGAAGTAAAATTAGTACAGAATAGGTAGCAAACGCTGAAAATTTAGCTGATTCTCCCAACCTGGAGGACAGACACTGGAAGTGAGGGCAAGCCAGGGGGAGTCCGATACCCAATCTGTCCCAAGTCAGAGCCCAAGTTCATAGCAATTTACACCACAGAAATTGGTAAATGCTACAAATCAGAATTTGATTCATCTTTTCATTGACCATCTAAGCTTAAGAAAGTGACAGAGGAAATGCAAATAATAATCATGCAAATAAAATTAAATGTGTATTATTTCTGTAGTCATAATTCCATAAAAAAAAACAACTAAGGAAAAATTCTTCCAGTATTCAGTGGTATTATCCAATTTGGCAAAGGAGTTGCTCATATCATGGACAAACATCTCCTCCATCTGTCAGTCTAGTAAACATAAAGGAAAGGATCAACCAACCAATTTTTGGATTTATGTCAAAACTACACTTGCTGATCAGTGGCAACCCTAGGTTGGATACAGATACAAGAATTCAACACAAATCAGGGGCGCCTGGGTGGCTTAGTCGGTTAAGCGTCCGACTTTCGCTTAGGTCATGATCTCGCGGTTCGTGGGTTTGAGCCCCGCGTCGGGCTCTGTGCTGACTGCCAGCTCAGAGCCTGGAGCCTGTTTCAGTCTGTGACTCCCTCTCTCTCTGACCCTCCCCTGCTCACGCTGTCTCTCTCTCTCTCTCCTAGAAATAAAAAAAAAAAAACAAAAAAAAAAAAAAGAATTCAACACAAATCAACAAAAGCATCCTGTGAAAATCAGATGGCTCTAAGGAATTTACAATGAAGAAATATTGTGTCGTTTGTCGTCCTTTGAATCAGTCGTGTTGAGAACACACCTCCATACACAATTTGTGAATGTCACGACAGCTGAAGAAGTCAAAGAGATCTTGGGGGGTGGGGCACTAAGGCAAAAAAGAAAAGGTAAAGTGGAAAAGTGCCCTTTCTACCTGGCGCTAAAGGGAGCGAACGACTGAGGTTTTTATGTCCTGGCAGAGGGAAACCGTGAGGTTAATTCATCTTTCAAGTTTTGCCACATGTTGAGAAAGAAAGTAAGAAATTTGAGAGCAAGAAGTTTAAAAGGCCTTCTCTATAATTAGCTTAACAGGTAAATTAAGGTGCATAAGTTCCCCGGGGCTAAGACGGAAAGAAGTGGGGTCCTCCAGCACCCCCCTAATCCTCTGCAGCCTCCGCTATTCATCCAAGAAACTGCGCTTTTTCTCCTCTAATTACATTGCAACTTAATGTGGGAAACCTGATTTCCCTCTCATTTAAACAGTACTTTATAATTTTCAAATACAATTACATTAATTATCTCACTTGATTCTCATAACACTTTTATGAAGCAGGAATGGCTACGTTTCAAAGAAAAAATATTCCTAGGGAAAACTTAGTATTTTTGTGTGCTTAATTTAACAGTGGTCTTAAAACCAGGTGCAAGAAGAAAAAAAAAAAAGCCGCTCCTTTCAAGTCACCTATAGTTCTTTGGGGCACTCCTATCTGGTTCCTTAAAGATGTCAGCATGGTTTTGTTCCTAAAGCACTTGCCCTTTATCATTCCTCCTGGGAAGAAAGACAAAACCACCTGATTACAATTAACTAAACGGCAACCATTAATTTTTTTAAACCCTGTCCTCTGTCTTTATCCTGAAAACTTCTGAGAAATAGACAGACGATCTTTTTTTTTTAGACCTTCATCTTAACTTTGTTCCTTAGTGGAGAAACTTATGCATGGTATGCGCTTGAGTAAATTAGGGAAGAATGGTTACCCCAGCCTGACTTGTCTGAGTTACATGACTAGGACCATATTGGAAGGAGACACGTCATGAGTTGTCCACTGCTGTAAAATACCCAGGCAGCCTCATGGAGAAAGGCGACTCAGTCAGAGTCAGTGAGAAAACACGTACGGTTCCTTCTCAGAAGGGGTGGGGAGACGGGAAAGAAGGAAGGAGAGGAGGAAAAAAGGGAAAGAGAGAAACAGCTGTTCATTGAATTCCCGCCACTTGTTCAAGGAACTCTGACAAATGTCACAGAACCTGATCAAGTTGTCATGAACCCATTTTGCAGATGAAAGAACTTAGATCCAGAGAGGTTAGCTGCTTGATATATGACAAGTTAGTTAAAGACGTATCTGTGATTTCAAAGACCATTCTTCACTGCTAGCCCAGTGGCTCTCAAAGTGTGAGTCCCAGCCAGCAGCAGAAGGGTCACCTGGGAACTGCTTAGAGATGCAGAATCTCAGGACCCACCTCAGAACTTCTGAGTCAGAAACCATAAGGGTGGGCCCAACAGTCTGGCTTGGCGAGCCCTCCAGGTTATGCTGATAGAACACCTGCTCTAAAGCAGAAGTCAACAAATGGAAAGGGTCACACAGAAAGTACTTTAGGCTCTGTGGGCCAAACGGTCTGTGTCATCACTGCTCGACACTGCTCTATTAGCGCAAAAGCAGCCATCGATAATACCTAAGCAAATGAGCATGGCTGTGTTCCAATAAAAATTAAATTTTGGGCAATGGAATCTGAATTGGATATCATTTTCCTACATTATGAAATATTATTCTTTTAAGTTTTTTTCTTCACCATTAACAAATATATAAATCATTCCTATCCCAAGGGCTGCACAAAAATAGGCAGTGGGCTGAATTTGGCCTGTGGGCCTGAGTTTGGCACCCTCTGCTCCCAAGCTGGACCCTCTAAGTAACAACTCACTAATTAGGACAAAGATAGGCCAACTCTCATACAAGGAAAAACGTTGCAAAGGTGAATTATAAAACTCTCTGTGGTCCAATAGAGGCAGAGAGAGCATCTGGTTGTGGTGATTAGGAAGGTTTCCATGAGGAGGTGACAATCTGTGTGGGCTTTGTAGGTTGAGTAGGAGTTCAACAGGTAGAGACAGTGTAGATGGACCATAGAGAGGGGGCGGCTTAGACAAAGGGGTCAAGACTGGTGTATGCAAGGCATCCACTCCAAAATGCTCACTTCCACCCCAAATCCCCCAATCTCTTGAACTAAAAATGCTTTTGGAAAATTGTAATGTGTAAAAGCATTTCAGAGCTCCAGTAAACTACAGCATCAGGAAAGGAGCAAATACAGCAACTGACATAAACACTTTACATATGAAAACCATTATCAGTGATATATTCCTCTTTGCCTGCAAGTAACGTGTTGAGGGGAGGGTGTCTTATTTCCTACAACAAATTATTTCTGGGTGTAAATCTGACTGTATGAAATATGCTCCCAAGTATCACAAAATGCAAGAAATAATTTTCTCGAGATAGTTTCTAGTTATACAAATGAGTTCCCTTGAGATTTGTTTTGTTTTCCTAATTCTTTACACACCATCCAACTGAGTTGTTGGTTATCTTCAAACACAAGAGTTCCCTTTATGATCATAAATTAGTGCCATTTCAGAAAGTGGGGGTTTTTTTTCAGGTTACACATTTTCATTAAATTTGCTTTGGTACCAGCTATTAAAAGGAAATACTATCCAGTCTGGTAATATTTCCTAGAATAAAAGAAGAAGGCAAATTGTCAAGTTGGTAAGGAATAATACCTTCCTTTCTGACAGATATCTAACTTCAGAGAGCAGAGAGGTTAAGAGACCAAGTTCTAAAGTCAGATTCTCTGGGCCCGAACCCCTGTCTCCCATGTAACGAGCTATCCGATCTTGATAGGTTACTCTCAGAGCCTCAGTGTCCCTAACAATAAAATGGGAAAAAGTGATTGTAGCCACCTCTGATAGTGTATGTTTGCACAGCACAGAAAATGAGCTCAGCCAGTTTTAGGGATCATTACTATTTCTCAGTGATCCTCCAAAATTAAACAAATCTGCCTTTTTTTTTTTCTTTTTGGTGCTAAAATAATATTCTCTTCCTGCAACCTTATGACGTGGCAGCAAGTTCAAGATAGGACTTAACCAGGAAAACCTTTCGTCCTTTGGTGACCCCTCCTCCCACCACCACTTGGGCCCTGGAGGGATCAGAAACCGCTTACCACACGGGGGGTGGCAAAAGGTAGAGAAATGGGGATGAAGCTGAAGGCCCAAAGTCTCCCAAACCAGCTTGCAGTCAGCAGCAGATCCAGCTGGGGGGGGAGCATGGCAGAAGTGTAGGCGAGGTCTGAAGTTCGAACCCTCACACCAGATGGGACATACCCATTACTGAAATGAGAAACCTTCAGGACATAAATTGAACAGGGTGACCTGTATTATACGAGGGTGGCTAGAGCCCATCCCAGCCTCCACGAGGGGCAAGACCAGAACGTGTCCCATGGAGCAGTGGGAGGGGGCAGAGGGGTCAAGGAGTTGATTCTGATCACTCTCCAAGAGGCCTGTTACAAGTGTATGTGCACAGTCCATCTGTCTGTCTGCCGTGGGGGGGAGGGGGAGGGGGGCAAGGGAAATGACTCGGGGCTTTGAGACACAGACACCTGAAGCTTTGCTACCTGTTGGCCCTGTTGAGGTGTAATTTTATCAACTAAATACTGGGGACAAGGATGAGGTAAGGGATGCAGAGTTCTTCCCATGTCACCTGCCATCCTGCAGACCACATAAATGACAGCTGTTCTTGTCACGATCATTAGTATCCACGTTCTCACTCCCAGTCGGTGATCACTGGTGGAGTCACTTTAATGTTCATTAACAGCCACACCCATTTACAGTCAGTGCTTTTCTCTATCAGATTACAATCCAGTAGAGCCTACGGGGGGGGGGGCGTTCTCCCCCAAGTACCATTGACACTGACGTTCTTTTACTCATTACCATTCTCTTCTCAACTGATTCATCAGTTGGGAACAAGTTCCCAAGCTGGTGTGGATAAAGATCGGGCCCAGGGAGAGGCAGGAAGAACCCGCCACCCCTCACTGCTGCTGGCTTCACCCTCCCCCACACACCCCTGGTACCCACTCAGCCACACCTGAACCTTCCCCTTAGCATGAATTCGTTGCAACTATCTCTTGAATGAAATACTCTCTCAGCTCTCTGTGAACTCCTTCAGAATGTGGGCTGGACCTTTCATACCTGGGTCTTTACTGTCTAGCTCCTAGATATCTTAAATGATTTAATGACATTATTTATTAAGGTATGAGTATAAACGCCTTACTTAAAAAGTACAACCAGCACACACTGCACATAAATCTACGTGTGCACTTCAAGCTTCCCCCAAAGGCCATCACTCTACCTGGATGGTTCCTCGTTGCCCAGAGGGAATCACAAAAACCCTCTCTAACCCGAAATATAATGTGGCTGCTAACATCCCATTATGGAAAGCAACTAAAGGACGCTCTCTAGGTTGCCCTATAAAGTGTCCCCGCCCCACCCCCGGTGGCCAGAAAGAGGCACCACCATGCCCCACCTGCCTTCTCTGGAAGAGACCTCACTGAAAGGGGGAATTGGTGTCAGTCTTCAGGGAACAGAAAACAAGAATCCCAGAGCACAACTACACAGCCGGTTGGCTTTCTTTTCAAGATGTGCTTCCAAATGAAGGCTTTACAACTTTCTGGAATGGGACCTCCCCACATTGTGTTACCCACATGTCCCACGTGAGAACCATGTTGACTCTGCAGAGTGTCCGATCTACATGGGGCAGGCCTGGAGGCAAAAGGAGGTGGGTCTGCACCTGAGGGCAGGCCAGACAGAGTGGTGCCCCCAGGGGGAAGGCTGAGGTTGCTCAATGCTGGAAGGCCGAGCAGGCCAGGGCCAGCCATGGTGCGTCTGCAGAACTGAAAAGAAGCACCCCCTTTGGGCATCACATGGAGGCTGTGCTGGATTTCTGCTCCCACCTACCCACCCTGGAGTGGTCTCGAGGGCGTGTAGAAGCCTCCAGAATGGATCTGTCGCCTCACCCCCCTGGTCAAGGCAGCTGTGAAGCACGAGTTCACACACACTCACTCTTCTAGCATTCAGATTGCTCAGACCGAACCTTAATCAACCCAGAGACCTAGAAGGGAGCTCAGATCTGTGCAGGAAAACACCAAAGAGCAAGTAATACTCTTGAGAGCCAGCAGGGCCAGGATCCCAGGCTCACCCCTACCTGGTGACTGACCACAAGACACGGGTCACGTCACTCAGCCTGGCTGTGTCTCATTCTCTTCAGGTCCGCACTGGAAAGCCAGCGGTTCCCACCCCCCAGGGTGGTTATAGGATGGGATGAGGTCATACATATCAGGCACTTGGCCCCAAGCACACAGACAGCACTCCATAAATGTTATCTACTCTTAGTCACCTGAAATAACTCCAAATTTAACTGAATTTTTCAAAGTGACTGGCTGCTTTGGTTTCATGTATGTAAAACAACAGGTGATCTTTCCCCATCTGCCCACCTTCAACATGTATTCCAGAGGCACTCATCTTATAGGAAGTTTAAGGTCAACTGTCCGTAAGGGTGATGAGCTGATCCATTCGGACACTGAACACGCCTAGACTCTTCAGAGTCAAAAGTCTTGACTCTACCAAGTACAGGTTCTAAAAGCGATGAGCAGTTCACCGCAATTCCATTTTCAGAGGCTGCTGCAGAAGAGATTTTGAACCAAGAGATGGAAAACCCACTGAGCCAACGTCTTTCCCTGTTTCCCTATGTGCGGAGGTATTATGGCATTTGCCTGTGTGACAGATGTATGGCGCGGCTTAAGGCCGTAGTGAATGCCAACACCCGCCCGCACTTGCTGCCTAATGTCAACATCGTGTAGGCCCCGCACATATGGCATTTCTTCCTGAAACTCTCGCTGAATCTCCAAGTCTGTATTAGGTGTTCTCATCTTTTCCTATTACATTTGCTGGTTACATTGTTGACTTATTTATGTCTCCTGCTGGACGCCAAGCTCGGGACAGCAGGGCCGTGGTTACTGTTGTTTACAGTTCAGTGCCCTTAGCACCCAGACTAGCCCCTGGCACACAGTAGGTTTCCATATTCTTGTAAATGAATAAATGATGGGGATAAGGGGGATGAGTGTGAGCTTTTAAGAGGATTTTGGATGGATGTGGCCACTGAGTGGTGCAGAGAAGAGGGGATTCTTGGCCCTGCTCCTAGCCAGATCTGGGCAACTGGACAAGTAATCACTTCTGTTCAAAGACAAGGAAAAGGGGACTCTGGAATTTCTTAAAGCTGAGACGGGAGAGGGGGGTGGTGTGCATATGTTAATGGATCAAACAAACCCAGTGTACAAAAGCAAAGTTAATTTTCAGACAACATTTCCAGAGTACAAATCCACAAAGCTCAGAACGCATGTAGTAACACAAATCCCAGCTGTCCGAGTATGATTTGGACCAAGAAAGTCTGCACACGCACCTTGGCCAAAACAGAGAGAGAAGTTAGAACAGGAAGACCAGACTGGAGCCACTGCAGGGAGGAGGGAGGCTGGTGTGGATTTAAGCCCGGTGCCAACATTCATGGGTGCGATTGGCTGCCATCCAGCTGCAGGCCTGCGTCTGATAGGATGAGGGTCCGAGCGGGGCTGTGGGGTGCAGGAAGGGCTGGCCTGCAAAGGCTGCTGGGAAGCACAAGCACCCAGTGGTGATGGGAGGGGGAGGGCAGGCGAGGAAACAGGAGGAAGTTTAGACGGCGTTGTTCCCTGGGGCACTGGCCGCTTCTAGGTCACAAGCAAGAACCATTAGCAGAACAGAAACTTGGCTGGAAAGAAAATGTTTTTGAAGCTGCCGAGTGAACCTTGCCTCTTTCAGTGAGCCAGTTCCCTTACTGTGATCTCAAAGTGGCGACGGGCAATTTCTGTGCTATCTTTGGACCAGCATTGCCAAGGCCAGGCCGCCAGACAGAGGTGGAAGGTGCGTCATTCGGGGACTTCCCACAGGGGAGCCTTTTTGAGGCAATCAGCCAGTCCACACGTGCTGCTGGGCACCTCCAGGAGAGGTGGGATGCATCAGTCTGGGAGGCGGCCTCAGGACCAACCAGTTGGTGAGTTTGGACTTGAGGCGGATGAGGCACAAGTGACAACTGCGTGACACCCACATGTCAGCTGCGGCCCCTTAGTGTGAGCATCATACCGTATCTCGGATGCTCTCACTTCGCTGAAAATATCAACACTCAGACCCTTCTTCAATTTCCTTCCAAAAACAAAAACTAAGAAACATCGCTAAGAAGTCTATTGGCTTAGGTGGGGCGCCTGGGTGGTTCAGTTGACCAACTGAGCATCCGACTTTGGTTCAGGTCATGATCTCATGGTTCATGGGTTCGAGCCCCTTGTCAGGCTCTGTGCTGACAGCTCAGAGCCTGGAGCCTGCTTCAGATTCTGTGTCTCCCTCTCTCTCTGCCCCTCCCCCGCTCATGCTCTGTCTCTCTCTCTCTCAAAAATAAACATTAAAAAAAAAAGTCTGTGTGGTTAGGAGAAAACCGAAAGCTTTAGGTGGGGTGGAGCCAAGCAGAGATTTGAAAACGGAACACTGTACATCTTGTGCTCCAGCTTCCTCAGCTCCTGCATCGACAGGGCCACTCCGCCCATCACCCTGCTCCACATGGGGCCCCCCAGGCGATGGTGGATCTCTGGCCCTACTGCCTGTCCACTTCTGGGTTTCTCTCTCACCCCTCACCTCTGAACCCCCCGTGAGAACTTCAAATTCTCTCCCTTCTACACTGCAAAATAATGACATCTCCCTGGCTTCTGCTCCTTAACCAGCTCCGTGCCCACCTTTGAAACCAGGGCTCTGTGGACCCTGGTGTTTGCTGTGAACCTGAGAATACGGAAGTGGCTCATTAACGGCGTCACTTTCATCACTCTCGCACCAGGATCACTTGTTACCTCTCCCCTGGTCTCCCTGACTCCAGACACTCCCTCTCAGTCCTAAGCCAGTCTCCCTCCTGAGACGTCGCTTCGTCAGCTCGCTTCGGAGCTGTTGAAAGCCAAAGCTCATCATTTCCCCTCAAAGTTGTTCTTCCTTCAGTGTTCAGCCTCACAAACGTCCGTCCCGATGCCCAGGCTAGAAGAGCAATGTCACCTTCCACTCTCTTTCCTGAGTTTGCCACCAAAACTGCTCGATTTTCCTTCTGCAATGTTTCTTGGTCAAGGATAAGGGTGCAAGGGAGTCCGTCAGACAAGTGGTTCCGTGGAGGAAAGGCAAAGAAACGGCCATGACCGACTACCCTACTAGAAACACATGGAATGGGAAAAGGGAGTTTTCCCAAAAGAAGGAGATGGGTAAGCAAGGCCCACAACAGCATTCCACAAGGGATCTGGGGGTCCCGCCTGTCACAGGTCTTGAGAACTAGCCTCAGAAAAGTGCATACAGATGTCCAAGCTGCAACCGTAGGTGGAGTTCAGACCCCAGCCCGTGAGAGGGGGTTGGAAGGACTGGACTAGGATGGGGGGGGGGGGGGGGAGGGTATGTCCCAGAGGAAAGGATTGAGGCAGATATCCGTTAACACAATTAGAGGCCCTGCTTTGCTAGAGGGGCCATAACAAAGGACGACAAACTGGGGGTTGGAGGGGTTTAAACCACAGAAACTTGTTTGCCCACAGTTCTGGAGGCTGGGGGTCCAGGTTCAAGGCATCAGCAGGGCTGGTTCTTCTGAGGCCTCTCTCCCCCTGGTCCTCACCTACACTTCCCTCTATACGTGTCTGTGTCCTAATCCCCTCTTATAAGGACACCATTCAGTTTGGATTAGAGACCACCCTAATGGCCTCGTTTTAATTTAAACTGCCTCTATATTTTATTTATTTGTTTACTTACTTATTTACTTATTTTTTTATTTAATTTGAGAGAGAGAGAGGGAGAGAGAGAATGAAAGAAGGGGAGAAGGGCAGAGAGAGAGATGAAGGGCAGAGAGAAATCTCAAGCAGGCTCCATGCTGTCAACCCCGGGCCCCGCAGTGGATCTCAATCCCATGACCCTGGGATCGTGACCTGAGCCAAAACTAAGAGTCAGACCGACAGTTCAACCGACTGAGCCCCCCAGGTGTCCCTTAAGTTACCTCTTTAAAGACCCTCTCCCCAAATACACTCACATTCTGAGGTGCTGGGAATTAAGATTTCAGCGTCTTAATTTGGAGGAACATGGTCAGAACCAAACTGTCGGCGACAGGTCAACCCGATGATGAAGCTGAGTGAAGAGGCCAGAGTCACTCTGGAGCCTCCTCGTGGCCTCCAGCACACTGTGCTCTGGAGGCCCCTCTCTTTTATGGCACTTTTTATACCCTGACTTCCGAGACAGCTCGGTTAGGGGCTCTGAAACATCATCAGTCATTAAAGCAGAATTAACTCGGTCAACCCAAACTGGATTCCATTCCTATCCGACTATGGACAAACGCGCCCAGGTCACCTAGGAAGCAAAAGGTTGGGTTGCTTTTGCCACTGCGGTGAGTCAGTTGGGATTGCAAGCTTGCTTTTTACATAGCAGGACTCCAGACTCGGGCACTATATTCCTCCATGAGACCCAGGAACGTACAGCTGAAAAAATTGAGGCGACTTCTTCAGGCCCTTTGTGATTCTGTAATACTAAGTCCAGTAGAAGAGTAAGAAGTTAAGAACCATCATTTTCGAGTCCTCTTCATGTTCACAGGGCTATGCTCTCACGGAAGGTTCTAGTGTTCCATGTCTTCACTTATCTGTAACTCGGCTTTTCCATGTGAATTATATTTCACGCGGGACATGGGTTCATTTTATTATGGTCAATGTGATGAAAGAAGAAAGTGCTTCACAAAGTGAGTCTGGGCCTATGGAGATCTTAAAATGACCAGCCTTTGCAGCTTGGGAGCCCTCATATCAGACAGCATTGTAGCCACAACTCCTTTACTGGGATGGCATCTGTGTTGGGGCAGGGGCTCAAGGTGGCTATAAAGCCATTCATGCCTTTGTGGATTGCTCACAGCCTCAAGCAAGGGCGTTCACAGAGCCTAGGAGCAGGGAGCCCTGCCTCACCTTGCCCTTGGAGGCCTTTCACATTGATTTCCTGTGAAAACGCGCAGTCTCTGTTGGAACACACCCAAAACGGACCCGCCTGGCTGGCTGGCAGCCAGCAGCCCCGAGGGGGGCAGAGGAAGGCGGGCAGGAACTGGGGTAAATGCCTCTGCTGCAAGCAGCCTGGGGCACTTAAAGTCACAGCTCTCACCCAGCCTCCAGGAGGGAGGGAAGAGGAGGCTGTGATACTGTATTACCCTGTCAGTCACAGGGAGGCAATTCCTCAGGTCATCAGTCAAAAGCCTCCTTGGCAATGAGAAATGAGCCTGAACACCAGGCCGTTTAAAAAGATATTTATTGTGAAATGTGGATGCAGCGGTGCCTTCCCAGAGTCGAGACAGACTCTCAGCATGAATTACGCCAGCTAAGTCTAGAGACGCAGGTGGCAGTACCTGGCTACAAATGAGATACGGCCTCGAAACCAGCCCACACACCACCGCCTGGGAGGAGAGAGCACACGTGTGGAGGGGGACCTGGTCCTCAGGGCTGTGGGAAGGGACAACCGAGAGCCTGTGGCCCCAGGCAGACGGCTGACTCGTAGGGCTCCCCATGGGGTCCTCCAGCCCTGTGTGAAAAAGAACAGGGCTAAATCTGCTACAGAGCAAACTGGAGATGCAGGCTGACGTGACTTGATGCCTCAAATGTGCTCCAAAGTGCTCCAGGAGAGCAATGCTTGTTGTGGGACACGGTGAAACGAGATTGGTGACATACTGACAACCACAGGGGCAGGCTGATGGAGATTTGGGGGGTCATCATATTATTTTCTCCACCTCTGTGTAGATTTCAGAATTCTAATATTGAGGGGCGCCTGGGTGGCTCAGTCGGTTAAGCGTCTGACCTCAGCTCAGGGCGTGATCTTGCAGTTTGTAAGTTCGAGCCCCACATCAGGCTCTATGCCGACAGCTCAGAGCCTGGAGCCTGCTTTGGATTCTGTGTTTCCCTCTCTCTCCCCCTCTGCCAGTCATGCTCTGTCTCTCTCCCTCTCTCTCAAACATAAAAATAAACATTAAAAAAAAGAAAAGAATTCCAATATTGATAACAATTTTTGAAATGTTTATTTATTTTTGAGAGAGAGAGAGAGAGACAGAGCATGAGCACGGAAGGGGGAGAAAGAGAGGGAGACACAGAATCCAAAATAGGCTCCAGGCTCTGAGCTAGCTGTCAGCACAGAGCCTGATGCGGGGCTCGAACCCATGAACCATGAGATCATGACCTGAGCCGAAGTCAGATGCTTAACTGACTGAGCCACTCAGGCGCCCCGAGAACAATTTTTTAATAAATTAGGTCTTTATCCTGCCTTTATTGATCTCATCTCTCTGCAGATATATAGTCCAAAGCATACACTTTCTAGACTCTAAGAGAACCTGCAAACTACAGAATTATATTTTGGAGATACACACACACACACACACACACACACACACATATACATACACACGTATACATATACACATTTATATCACATATATGTACTGGATGTGTGGACACACATATTCACACACATATGTATACATACACACACATATCACAGATGTGTACTGTATGTGTGGACACACATATTCACCAATATTATAATTGCTCCATTTATATTCTGTGGCATGCCAGGCACAATGTATACCATTCTTTGTGCATTCTGTCATTTAATTTCATGAAAATCAGGTGAGCCAAGGGACTCAGTAAGTCATCCAAAGTCAAAGAGCTACTGAATGCCAACTCCAGGATTCAAGCCCACCTTGGTTTGACTCTAGAGCCTAGAACCACACCCACCCTACTATACTAACCCACACTCCCTGGGGTTACGAAGAGCCTCCATGTACAATCACGAGGCCAATAGAAATGAGTGCATTCTGTCGATGAGGCAAAGTCAGAGGAAGCCCAGCCTGCCCGACTGCTTCCACTCTCCTCTTCCATGTCTCTCCTCAACACCACCACCACTTCTTACGTCCCTTTGGGCAAATCTGTGTGCACCCGAGGCCGCCCAAAGAGGGCCATGTGCCCACAGCTTCTGCCTGAGCAGGTGCTGGGCATTACATGGCTTCCCACCCTCACGTGTCTACATTTGGTTCCACAGCAGGACCCTGGGATGGAGTTTAAGAGCCAGAGATGAAGGAGACAGAGTTTCAAGGTGGCCAGACCAACTATTATCTTTTAAATAAAATAGACTGTTTGATTTTCTATTCATAAAGACAACTGGGCTCTATTGGAAGCAGACCTTGGGTTAAGAACCTGAGTGCAGGGGCGTCTGGGTGACTCAGTCGGTTGAGGGTCCAACTCTTGATTTTGGCTCAGGTCGTGATCCCAGGGTTGTGGGATCAAGACCCAGATCCAGCTCTGCACTGAGCATGGAGCCTGCTTGAGATTCTCTCTCTTTTTCCCTCTCCCCCCTCGCACTTGATCTCTCTCTCTCTCTCTCAAATATATAATAATAATAAAAGAACCTGAGTGCAAATAGTTTTGGAGGGAGTATCTATAGGGGAAGTGTGGGCATGAGTCAGGGAAAGAAGCACTGTGTGACTGAGCAGGCAGCCACTAGAGGCAACACCAGGCTTGGTTCCGATGGGAAGATCTGAGAGACTGTGCCGAATATATGTCAGACTTTTCCCACCTAAGAGGTGAAGAAGCTGGGGTAGTTACCCTGCAACTCTCACCCACCACCGACTGAACGTTGCTACCAGCATTGGTAACTCTTCAGCATTTCTAGACTGGCACCCTGTACATGGGCCAGAGTGAGCCGTCAGGCAGAGAGGCACGGCTATTTCAGTAGGGTGCCACTGGTATGAACCAGAACAGTCAGGCCAAGGGATGTGGACAGGGCATTGGCACCATTTTCTTCACACATGGGAGAACTTTTAACCCACCTCCACCTAACCATCCCCAGATTAACCAATGTCCCTATCGCTTCTGTACATCATTCTGATGATTAAACCCTTAGGGCTAACACGGTATTTCCACGTGCCCACACACTTCTACCTCCATCGGATGTCTCATCGTGGCTTGCCCAGAGCGAGCTGCATTAACTGACTTTTCAAATTAACCAACTATTGGTTCAGTACTGTCATGTGCTAGGGCTTCTCCTCCTCCTCCTACCGCACACTTACACACACACACACACACACACACACACGTGTTTGTCTATGTGAAGGACAATGCAATGTCATTAATAAGAACAATGCCACTAGGGCATAATTCCCAGAGGAATTATACATAAGATTGGGATGCCTGGATGGCTCAACAGGTTAAGAGTCCAGCTCCTGATTTTAGCTCAGATCATGATCTCTCAGCCTCCCATGGCTCGGGTAATTCATGGGTGAGAGCATGAGGACCTGATCAGGTCCCACAGTGTGGTGGGGGCCACCACCAAAGAAGCCAACAGCAGGCCCCTCAACAACCTCAGCTTTGAGTGACCCCATTGATGACCCAGCACAGTGTTTCCCCAACTTGACAAAAATACAGATTTCCAGGCTCTTCTCCTGGCGATTCCAATGTAGCAAGACTGGAGTGGTCCTAGAAACCTGATTAACTCACAACTGAGTAATTCTTACAACTGAGCAAGGCTGAGAAACAATGACACAGCAGAATGTGGGTCTTGAAGTTGGGGAAGGTGTCCTAAATCACCTTGTAGCCCACAAAGTCATTCAGTTTCTATCTTAGTCCAGATCAACCCATCTGCTGGTTATGTATTCATTCCTTCCATGCCGCTGTACCCCTCACCAACCAGGGCAGCACTTTTCATCCACAGCACTAGTGACGTCTTCCACTAAATGATTCTTTTTGAAGAGGGATTCCCTGGGCACTTCAAGATGTTTAACAGCATTCTTTACCTCTATCCACAAATGCCTGGAACACGTCCCCCACTCCCACTGTGTCAACCAAACCTGTCTCCAGACAATGCCTTACGTCCCTGAGAAGGGAAGCAAAATCACCCCTCCCCCATTGAGATTCACTGAACTAGGATGACCAACCATCCACGTTTGCCCAAGACTTCCTGGTTTTCGCATTAAAAGTCCCTCATCCTGGGAAAACCCCTCAGGCAACTGATACCACTGCTCACCCAAAACATATTCCCTTTGAAGGCTGAGGGTAGCTCATGTGTCACTGAAAAGCCCTTGGTTATTCTAGACACCCAAGTTCAGACCTTGACTGTGTAGGAGAACTTGGAAGGGGTCTGCCTGCAGATAAGAAGATCTTTGAGACACCCCACTCAACAGGACCCAGAGAGGTCTGAGAACCCACCCCACTAGACTGTGAACTCCACAGGGGCAAAAGACCAAATGTCTCCTTCCCTGATGATACCCCAGTGCCCAGCGGAGAATATATAAAACATGGTCAGTAAATATTACTGATCAAGTGGTGGACGGGGTGAATGGATGGATGGATGGATGGATGGATGGATGGATAGATGGACATATGCCTAGATGCACAGGTGCATGGATGAATAGATGGGCATATAACTCTAAGGGACTACAATTAAGTTATCTAATCTTTCTAAGCTTAGCACATCCCCACCCATAGAATGTAGGTAATAATACCTTGTACATAAGGCTTCTGGGAAGACTGAATGATAAAATGAAACGGCTGCGTGTGGCTTCCAGGATCAAAACGTTTCCTGCAGTGCCTAGCACATAGTAAATGCTGGCTCTCTCTTCCTTTCCTGGGGTCCAGAAGAACTAATTAAATTTAATTAAATGATCTGAAACATGAGGAGAGGTAGGGGAGGCCCCACAATACAGTCAAGCAGGGGCGAGGATGATTGCAAACACTCTTATCTTTTATTTCTATCTCGTGGTCATAATTTCAAATTGTTCTTAATTCAGATAATGGATCCAATAAATGAGATTCCACAGTGTCCTGCCAAGTGCACTTTGTCTTGCATGCCCTGGCATCTGGGAAACTTTCACAAACAGACCTCTCACTACACATTAGGCTGGTTCTGCTTCTGAGCCACTTGGACCCACTCGCCACCCGAATCACAAGAGCTAATCCTCCCATCTATCTACCCTCAAGTCCAGAGAAAGATGAGAAGAGCAGAAGGCAATAGCCCAGCCTTTACTCATCAGTTTCAGCCCCTTGGCTCAGCCAGGGGGGCCCCTGACCCCATGTTCTTCCCAATACCGTTTTGGTCAATAATCACAAGACCTGCTACCGGCCCTAAAGCCACCTGGTTAGTGCTCTGCCTTGTCTTGGGTGCCTGTCTCTGAGACAGCTAGTCCATACATCTGCTCCATATGTTCTAAAGAGGCCAGATTCTCTCCTTGGGGAGATCTGATTTCTTCCCTTCCCCCACTCTGTATTCCCTCAATACTTTATTTGCATACATTTCTCTATCCAGGACATAGCAAGGGAGAGCCAATCTGGGATTCAGAGTATGGTCGCCATGAAAATGGATCGCTCAGATTTCCCCCATTGAGGGAACACAGTTGACTGACAACCCCAGCTGCCACCTGTCTGGCTGCATCACATTCCTGCTGAAGTTTCCACTTCTCCCAGGCTACTCCACCCAATGATTGAGAACAGCACAGTACAGTGCCAGCCTGCTCCCACAGGGCATGGGACTCCTCAGGGGTGACTTCAGCTTGAAGACTCCTCATCAGCCTGACCAAAATGTTCATATACCTGTGCTGTGGTCTGAGGCTCTTCCCACCCCGTTCTCCTTCCTTCCCACTCCGTTCTCCTTCCTTCCCACTCTCCCTTCACAGGTGTCAGGCATAGATTTAAACTGCAGGTTCACCCTGCCTCTTCCTGCTTCCTCCCCCTATTTCACAGGCAATCCCCCAATAAATCTTCCACTTGTCTAATCCCATGCTAATGTCTGCTTCTTGGAGACCAAAACTAGCACACAGAAACTGGCAGTTTGCCAGGTTAAATAAGCTATTGATGTCTGAAGGCAGGTGTTTGCTTGAGTTTGCAGGCCTGTCAATGCAAGAATGCTTTCATTTTATTTCATTACCTATTTTTTTTTTTTTTTAATGAAAGTGAATGATGAGATTTAGAGTTTAGGGGCTGATGACAGCAAGCTGATGGAGGGAATCTCATCAGTACTGTCTTTCTACCCAGCTTTAGGAGTTGGTTTTGAGCCTTATAGAAGAGGGGTGATAGCCAAAAAAAGTTGAAGGAGTTGCCTTAAGAAGAGACTAAGAAGTGAAGCATAAGCCATCCTACTGTCAAGTCCATACAACCAAATGTGGTCAGATTTGTGGGGGGTGGGGTGGGGGGAAAGATAGTCACATACACAATTGGTCACAGCCCACAGGGCAACAGCAGGAATGGCTATACCCAGTGGGGCAGTGTTTTCATGAAAAACTGTATCAGTTAGCTATTGCTGTATAACAAAGGACCTCAACACCCCACAGTTATTTATTATCTTAAAACAACATCCATTTATTATCACCCATGTGTCTATAAATTGGATAGAACTTAGATTATCTAGGCTGGGCTCCACTGAGGCACCTCTGCTTCATGTAGTTCTCCTTTTCCTTATACTACCTGGCTAGCCAGGGCACATTCCTCCCATGGCAATGGCAGAGGATCAAGAATGCAAGTGTGAGTGTGAGTCCCCCTAAGGTCACTTCCATACACATAACCATTGAACAATGCAAGTCAGATGGTCAAGGATTGAGGGAATATACTCCACCCATGATGAAGCTACTGCAAAGGTATGGATGCAAAAAAGAGTGGAGACTCTATCAATAAAGGTAGATAAGGGTCACATGAGGAGGAGGCAGCCAAAGAGAAAGATTTGTTCCAGCACCTCTAAGAAACATTGCCATCCTGGAAATGGAATGAACTAACAGGAGAAACCTTTGAATTGGGACATTATCTTTAATGTAACCTCATTAAAAGTTAAGAATCCCCTCCACCTTGGTTTCTCTGCAATGCTCATAGCTCTCCCTCTGACTATCAGCTTTCTATTTGTCCTCACTCAAATTACCTTCCTGGTAGCAGTATGGATGCAGACAGATCAGAAGGTATTCTTCAATTATCCTAGAATGGTCTAAAGTTGCCCTTGGAAAAGGCAAAGCAAATGTGGCCAAGTAAGGACACGGGTGGACTATCTCAGGGATGCCTTACTCTCTGCCAGATACCAAATCATTACAGCAAGAATGAGATTACACTGTCAGTGCCCCTCAACTCTTATATTTGTTACACAACAGAGTAGAGTTGATCCTACAAATGAAAGCATGGGTGCTCTTAGGAAGGGGAAGGGGGTAAGGAAAATGGGAAAGCAGGCAACCAGTGTCCACCAGAAGCAATCAACAAATATATTCCCTGTCCTCATGGAGCCTGAAGTCTAGCCGAGGTGAGAGTGGTTAATGGCTATACAAACATATCATTACAAACTGGGGTAGGTGCTACAAAGAAATGAAGAGGGGGCTATTGGGACAGATAAGTGCGGACTCCCCTGGATGAAGAGAGAAGGCTGAGATAGAAGGGTGGTGGGGGGGGATAAATGAGGTGGAAGAGACTGTATGTGGGAGACAGGGAAGTGGGGTGGTTAGAGCATCTCAGGAGAAGGAACAGGCTCCTGGAGCAATAGAATCATGACACCAAAGGCAGCCGGGAGAGTGCTGGTGTGGCTGGAGCTCAGAGATGAGGGGGAAGACGTGAGTTATGGGACTGAGGGGTCCGAGGGGGGCAAGGCCATGCAGGGCAGGCCTTCATGAGGTATTTGATTTTTACCCTAAGAGAAGATGGAATCTTGAAAGGTCTTAAGTAGAGAAGGGCATAACTTGACTTCTGTTTCTTGCGCTCCCAGGTACTTTGGAGAACGGGCTAGAGTTGATAAGGGTGGACACAAGAGGCCCTTGTGAGAAGACAACAGTGGTGGTCCAGGCAAATGAAGCCAGGGGATTGCAGATGGAAAGAAATATGTAGACCTGTCTGAGAGGCAGAATCAACAGGACTTGGTAAAAGATTGGGGAGGAAGACCAGGTTAGTAAGCTCTGAACTCTTGACCCTGCTTTCCATTAAGAACATCCTGATTTTTCTATGATCCTTATTCAATGGTCTGAGGAAGGCATAGAGGTTGTCTTGGCAACAAAGAGTATAAAATGGACTCCAAGCCCAAATCCACCTGACACTGCCATGAACCTTCTCACTCGGCCAGCTCGGAGTGGTGTCGACTACACAGGATTGTGGAATCACAGAGACGTGGTTTCCACTTCCATTTTTGACCCTCGTTAGCTAGAGAACTTGAGTGACCTGTTTTAACCTCTTAAGCTTCAGTTTCCAGATCCATAAAATGGGGATTATAATACCCACTCCTTTGGGTGGTTTTAATCTGGATTGATTTAGGCAGATGGTTGGTACTTTGCAAAGGGTAAAGGACTAAAAATGCTAGTTAGCTGGTACACTTAGAAGGAAAATCATTCTGAGAGTACATTTATCTAGTACATTGGTGTCTGGCAATGGCTTGTTCTATATTTACTTATCCCAAAAAAGGGAAATTGCTTCTTGGGTCTTTGTTGTGATGTTACATACCTATGTATGGAGGGGACAAAACCTCCCTTTGTGACTTGACGGTGAAACCATTTCAAGAAGAGCACAAAGTATCCTATTTTGGGGACAGTTTTCTCCACTCAGAAAACCTGTCGTCCATGACCTGTCACCTTGTCTATAGTCCTCTTTGATAAATTACACAGGTGTTGAAGCTGCAGGAGAGCAAATGTTCCAACGCACAATGGGATCAAAAGAGGCCGAGTGAAGGGCAGGATTGGTCCCAGGCATAGGCCTGGTGTCACAAGGGCATCATTTCAATTAGAGAGGACTACAAATGGTTAGGCAAAAAAGGAAAATTCATTGACATAAAAGACTGGAGCTATGGCAGACTGAGGTGCAGCTGGATTCTGGACTTAAACAACATCGCCAGCTCTGTCCATCTTGTACTTCTGCTGTGTTGCTGCAATGCAGACAGACTTTGCCCTCACGCCTTTCCAAGTTCACAGCCAGCAGAAGAGAGACATTCTCTTCCAGGTAACCCCTGAGCAAGTCCTAGACTTCACTCTGATTGGGCCAACTTGAGTCACATGCTCATCCTTCAACCAATAAGTAGGCCAGAAAGACAGAGCTCTGCAGCTTGGGTGGCGCTAGATTGCATGCCCATCAGTGGCAGAAGGGATATGGATCCCCTTGTATATCTGGGCTGAGAATGGGGGAAAAGATGAAACCCAAAGAGAAATCAGGGACAACTGTGTAGAGGTGGTGCTGGGAATTCCTGAGAGACAGGCACTGGGCCTGCCTCCCTCCTTCTCCCATGAAAACACTGGGCCTACCCAGAAAATCCGGTTTAATCTCTCCATCTCAAGATGCTTAACTTAATCACATCTGCAAAGTTTCTTTTATCAGGTAAGGTAATCTATTTGCAGGTTATAAGGATTAGGCCACTATTCTATCTGCCAAATTACCCTGTGGTTGTTAGTTGGGTTCAACCAATGGGAAGCACCTGCAGGTGATGGGAGGTGGGAGGAGAGAGAGAGGTCCCCCCTCTGGAACACCTTCTCTGCCGGGCTGGGTCTGGGTGTAGCCACATTCCTCAGTGGCCGCAGCTCTTCAGTCTGTCCCACAGGCTTTCAGCTTTCACAGGCTTCCCACACCCCATTGTGTCCTCCTGCCCTTTCAAACCCATGGGTGGTAATGGCTAGAGCTGTTGCTGGTCTTTGGGTGCCTGACATCCCTTGTTGATTCTCTTTACTGAAGCCATACTTCTAAGAATGGAGGATTATTAAAGAATCTTAAGCCCTTTGAATTGGATTGCTTCCTGCTAGGACCTCGACTTAAGCCACCTTTTTTATTTTTTTTTTTTTGAGAGAGAGAGAGAGAGAGAGAGAGAGAGAGTGTATGTGTGAGCGGGGAAGGGGCAGAGACAGAGGGAGACACAGAATCCGAAGCCGCTCCAGGCTCTGAGCTGTCTGCACAGAACCCGATGCGGGGCTCAAACTCACGGAACTGTGAGATCATGACCTGAGCCAAAGTCAGATGCTTAACCAACTGAGCCACCCAGGCACCCCAAACCATCTTTAAAACACTGTTTCTCCGTGATTTTTTTTTTCTCGTCCACATCAATACCTCCCTCTCTCCTTCTCTGCCTACAAACTAGCTTAGGTTTCCCCAAACTTAAAATGACCTTTCAGCTACCTAACAATACCATAGTATTTCTTCCGTCTTTGCCCCACCAACCTTCTTAAAAAACTGATCTGCACGCACATGCAAACTACGTCTCTGAATCTGGTTTCTTTCCCTCCCTGAAAGCTCCTGAAGTTTTCCCTTTATGAAGGTCACTCAGGACATCCTATTTCTTAGTCCCAGACTCTGGCTCCCTGGAAACTTCTCCTCTACCTCTGGAGTCTGAGATATGAAACTTCACCCGTACCTTCTGTCTGTTCCTTATACATCTGGGCCCCTCCCTGGTGGACTGATCCCACCCCGCTTCTCACTTCATCACATGCCATCATCTGTGATCTCAAGGCTCTGGGAGTTCAGAGTCCTGTCTACACCTGCCCTTTGGTCCTCTGCACCTGGACTGGGCCCCTCACCACCTCCCAGCTAGAGCTCGTCCCTCAGCCACTGCTCCCTGTCCCATACTACTGTTTTCTACCTGGGACATTCCTGACGTTTTATGGGTGTAGCTCCATGCGATTGAAGCCCAGGACACTGTCTTCCCTCTGGCTCCTCTTCCCTTGGTGTTGGTGTGCACCTGCCCTCAGGTGGACCTGCTGCCTGTACAAGAACTGATGGTCAAGTCACCTGAAGGAAGGCTTCCAAAATACAGATCTCCGGGGCTCACCCATGATCCACTAAATTAGAATCTGTAGGGGTAAAACCCAGGCATCTGTATTTTACTGAGTTACCCAGGTGACGGATAAGTGGTGCTTGGGAAATCCTGGTTTAAACAACCTACCGAGATATCTTCACTGTCCAGTACACCTTTACACTAAATTCTCTATTTCATTAATTAAAAAAATAAATTAACAAAGCAAAACAAAACAGTTTCTTGTACATTATATCCACTATGGTTACTTGAGGCAGCGTTTGCTTGACAAGAGAAACTTCACAGACATTAAGTGGACATTCATGTACTTGTATTAACCCCTGTATCCAACTCAAATCACCCATTTGGCAACAAGAGCAAGTTCACAACAGGCATTAGAGTAAATGGAGGAGAAATGAAGACATAGGAAGGCTTCAAAAAGATAATTATATGTTCTTCATTTTATATCAAAACAAACAAAAAGACCTTAGAAATATAAACAGAATGGAAATCTTCAGGACAGGATCCCAGGACATGCAAAGATCCGTGTCCAAGTTGGTCAGCTGCCTTTCTAACGAGTCTTTCATTTCCCTCAACCTTGTTAGCCTATGTTTGTTTTCCCAAGATTTACCAGATACAGTTTCTCTTCATGAACCACCCAGAAGCTTCAGAATGTTCTCTGGCTTGCATACATGTTCATCTTGAAGGTAATATTCCACTGACCACTTTTTTAAGAGCTCTGTCCAAGCTTTTCTCTCTATAAATAACTCTAGTGGACTTTGGTGCTTGTTTTCAGCCTCTCAGAGAGAAATATTCCATGATTCCTTCTCATTTACATGGTTGTTCTCCCTCTAGGGTTTAGACAAAAGAAAGGGGGGAAATCTTAACACAGCTATATATATATGACCTCTAAGTTTTGGATGCTAACCAACTCCAAACTTCAGAAATCGGGAGCCAAGGTTGCCCTGGGCTGATTAGTAATAAATCAGTTCTTCCTCCAGGCCCTGGAAGACTATCAAGGGCATTGTCTTGATCCCCTATAACAAGTACCACAGACTGAGTGACATATAAATAACAAGCAATTTATCTCCCACAGCTCTGGAGGCTGAGAAGTCCAAGATCAAGGTGCCAGCAGATTCTGTGGCTGGTGAGGATCCGCTTCCTGGTTCAGATGACGTGTATCCTCACGCCACAGAAAGGGAACCACCTAGCTCTCTGGACTTTTCTTCCAAAAGCATCAATCCTGTACATGAGGACTCCACCCTCATGACCTAATCACCTCCCAAAGGCCCCACATCCAAATACCACCACATTAGGATTAGGGTTGCAACATGTCAATTCAGGGGGGAACAAAAACATTCAGTCCACTGCAGGCAGTGTCTATCTACCTGTGCTCAGACTGTGTCCTGCCTGGAGTCCGCTGCCAGCTCTCTCTCTGCGTTCTATGCAGTGTCATGAGCCCAGGGCTCTTGGGTGCCTATCTAGGCAAATGAGGCTGGGGACACAGATCTGTGTGGAGCTGGAAGCCTGCCTCTCCCCAACAGTGCAGACCAGACCACAGAACAATTCTGGGGTAACGGGGGTGTCTGCCTCTTCTGCAAAGCACCAGGCAGCAATGGGCTCCCAGCCAACATCCATGTCATCCTGTTTGTCTTTCACAGGTGATAGAGAAGAGGCGCTGCTGTGATGGATTCTGACCCATCAGATTCTTCGGCTAACAGTGAGAACTGCCTCCAACACAGGAGAATCCGCTGCCCTCAAGGATAGAGCCAGTCAGAAGTTTCTCATGCTGACTCCTCCCTCTAGGATGGTTTCTCTCCAACCCATCCAGGTGAGTCTTGAAGATTCTAGAATTCCCATGCTTGACAGAGCCTTCAAATTGGTTTCAGCAAGGGACAGAGGCAGGATCAGGGCTCCCGACTCGTAGCCCTGTGCTCTTTCCATGAGTGCATTAGTCTGGGCTCTCCAGAGAAAACAGACAACACAACGGGGCACTTCTGCTTTGGAATCAGAAGCCCATCAACTTAAAGCAGCTTCAATGGAGCACATGAGTGAGGGTCTTGTTCAGCATCAACAGATGCTTGCTAAGCTTGCCTGGAGCCTCAGAAGGAACACGAAGTAGGCACGTCCTCTTCTCACATGCCCACTCACTGTTTCTTTGGGAAACGCTTCTGCCCCCAACCCATGAGGGGGGTTTATGGGTTTGTCAGTCATAGTGCCCTGCCCTGTCTGCCATGGGAACCAGATAGATTGAGCAATCTATTCTATCTGTGGTAGGCTGACTAATGGCCTCCCAAAGTTGCCACATCCTAATCCCTGGAACCTCACATGGTAAGGAGGAATTAAGGTTGCAGATGGCATTAGGGGTGCTAGTTAGCTGACCTTCAGTTAGGGACAGTAACTTGGATTACCTAGGTGGGCTCAAAGTAATCACAAGTGTTCTAAACAATGGCAGAGAGAGGCAGTTAGAGAAAGAGATGTGAGGATAGAAGCAGGGTCAGAGAGATGCTTCATTGCTGGCTTTGAAGATGAAAGGGGGCCCAGGGCCAAGAAATGCATGCAGACTCTAGAAGCTGAAAAAAGCCAGGAAACAGATCCCCCACTAGTGCCTCCAGAAGGAATATAGGCCTGCTTACACCTTGACTATAGCCCAGTGAGATCTCCGTCTGATGTTTAAACTTCAGAACCATAAGATAATAAATTTGTGGGGGCACCTGGGTGGCATAGTTGGTTAATCATCCGACTCTTGATCTCGGCTCAGGTCATGGATGATCTCACAGTTCGTGGGTTCGATCCCTGCATCGGGCTCTGCACGGATGGTGTGGAGCCTGCTTGAGCCTCTGTCTCTCCTTTTCTCTGCCCTTCCCCTGCTGGTGCACTCTCACTCTCTCAAAATAAATAAACTTAAAAACAATAATAAATTTGTGCTGTTTTAAGCCACCAAATTTGTGATCATTTGTTATAGCAGCAATGAGAAACAAATACACCATCCTATCTCCTAGAAACAGGGATTGGTCCAGGAATGGACTTGAGACCCAAGGAGGGCTGATCGAGAACCTTTCCTGATTAGTATCTGACCACTGGAGAAAGAATTCCCTCCCCTGCTGAGGTCGTCAGCTGGAATCTAGGCTCTCAGTGGGTTGCCCAAATGCATAATTAAGCCAAAATGGAAAGAGAGGCCTAAGTGGATAGAGAGAGAGAGATGGTACTCTAGATCCAACCTTGCCTGAAACACCCAGACTTCCCAGTTACATGACCAACTCAATTATCTTTTGGGCTTAAGCTAAATTGAACTGAGCGTTTGTCACTTGCATCTGAGAGAGTCCTGGGAAACATGGAATGCCAATAGTAACTGGTCCTGTGATTCTTAGCTTTGGGGCGGGGGGTAGTAGACTCCTCTAAAATTCTAAGAGAAAATATGAATAGACATGACATTTCTTGAGAACTAAACTGCTTGCTTCCAAACCCAGGCTCCTAGGCTCCAGAAGAGCCCAGACTCCTGATCCACAGAAACTGGGAGAGAAGATATGGGTATTGCTATAAGCCACTGAGTTATGGTAACTTGTTATGTGGTAGTAGATAACTAATGCACCGGCTTTTTCCCTCCTAGAAGTTTCTGAGTGTGAATCATGAGTCTGTGAGGCTGGGAGGTGCCTCAGGCTGTGATGGCTCCCTTCCCATGCAGAAGGCAGGAGATGCTGGTTTGGAGTGGCCAGTGGATTTGCCTTTCACTGTACTCCTAGGCAACATACTGCTTTCAAACTCCCCAACCCAGGGCCACAGCTTCCGTGCCATGCCGCAAGCTGTGCTCTGCTTCCTGAGACTTCCACCTGTCAGGTATCTCAAAATACTCTAAAATTAGAGAGAACAGTGCAGCTGTGGTTCTGTTTTCTCAGCATCCATTCACCCTTCCTGTGGTAAGTAGCGACCCCAGTTTTCCTTTGGAAAAACACTTTTTTCTGAGTCTCAACCCAGTGGCTCGGGATTGGGTAACCTCTACCACCCCCCCAACCCACTACTCATTTCCAGAAGTGAGCACACGATACTGGTCTGACCAATCATGACTGACATGGGGAAAATGTGGTAGAGCAGGATTTGGTGGGAGGGGGGAGGGGGATATCTGGAGCTCTGTTTGGACACGCCAGCGCTTGAGAAGCCTGTTCAACATCGAAGCGGAGACACCGCAAAGCAGGTGGATATTCTGGAATAGAGTCTAAGGCAGAGAGGTCCAGGCTGGGGACACAAATTGTCAAGGCAGCAGCAGCAGCAGCATATGGTTAGAATCAGAACTAGGAAGTTGGATGAGCTCAGCTAGGAAGTGAGGATGGGTAGAAAAAAGAAGCGGTCCAAAACCCCAGCCCTGCAGGACTTCAGCCTTTAGAGAGCTAAGGAATGATGGACACTCAGCAAAGGAGACTGGCCACCCAGCAGTGGGAGAAGGATCAGGGGAGAAGGTTGTCCCCAAAGCCAGAGAAGAAAGCGTATCAAGAAGAATATGGCCCACTCTGCCCAGTACCCCTGATAGGGCACGTCAGATAAGGGCTCAGAAAGGGCCACTGGATTTAGCCTCAAGGCTATCCCTGGAAACCTGAAGTGCACTCTTAGTGGGGCAGAGGGACAAAATCCCAATGAGGGTGGGTTTAAAATGAATTGGATGAGAGAGAATGGAAGCGGCAAGTATGGACAATTATTCAAGGAATTCCTTGAACCCATCAAGTATTAATTTTTCCTTAAGCTACTGTGAACTGCTTTCTGTTGCTCATAACCAAACATGTCCCGACTAATGGAGGAGGTAGACAGGAGACAAACACCAAAGGAAGGTACTGAATACACACTCTATGCCGAGAACTTCATACGCATTGCCTCATTTTAACTATATATGATAACCCTCTAAAGCAGGTGTTCTTTATCCCCATTTTAATGATAAAAAAACTGAGGCCCAGAGAAATTACCTACCTTTGCATTCAAAGTGGCATTCAAACCCAGATCAGACTCTAGATCCTATAGCACTGCCACAGCAGGGACAAATACTATTAAAGGAACCAGAGAATCACTGAGGCCCTACTTCTGCATTCAGAAATGCACAAGTGGTTCTCAAACGTCAGAACCACCTGGAGGGCTTGTTAAAACCAGGTTGCTGAGTCCCAGATCAGCACTGGGTAGGGGAGAGGGGAGAGTCTGTGTTTCTAGTGGGTTCCACATGCTATTGACGCTGCTGGTCCAGGGGGCACACTCTGAGAACTACATACTCCTTTGATACCGTCATACTCCCTTGCTCAGAAGAGGTTCTGGAAGAGCCTCACTGAGAACATAGATCTCTCTGTCCACCTTATTTCCAAGCTACTAGAGGGACCCTCACAGCGCTAGACTGGACTCCTTCAGCCTCTTGCTTTGAGAGCTGGCTAGGAGGTCATAGGCAATTAATTTAAAACGTCCTGTGTTAAAGGGGCACCTGGGTGGCTCAGTTGGTTGAGAGTCCGACTCTTGGTTGTGGCTCAGGGCATGATCCCAGGGTTGTGGGATTGAGCCCAGCATTGGCTCAGCGCAGAGCGTAGAGCCTGTTTGAAATTCTCTCTCTCTCTCCCCATCTGCCACTCTCCCCCACTTATGTCCTCTCTCTACATATATACAGTAAAAACTAAAAAAAAATTATTTTAAACATGTCTTATATCTTAAAAGAATCTCCATATGGATCATCATATAGCCTATAATATAAACTCATAATTATCAACATGAGACATAGAATTCTATGAATTCTGCTATTTCAGAAAAATAGTTACTTTGGGAAGTTTGATCAGAGTGTAATCGAGGAGGAATAGGTCTCCCCAGTGGCTTCAGGTCAGGCTGTTACTGAAGTACTATGCTGAAATTCACAGCCATTTCTGCTGGTGGAAATCCCACCCTCTGTGGGATGACATGGAAGAGAATCCATTGGAGCTTCGTGCAAACCTTGCACAGGCCCCTTGGACTGAACAACCCACATCCCCAACACTTTCTCAAGTTTTTTTAATGTTTATTTATTTTTGAGAGAGAAAGAGAGAGAGAGAGCACAAGCAGGAGAGGGACACAGAGAGAGGGAGACACAGAATCCAAAGCAGGTTCCAGGCTCTGACCTGCCAGCACAGAGCCTGATATAGGGCTCAAATCCACGAATTGTGAGATCATGACCTGGGCTGATGTCAGATGCTAAATGGACTGAGCCATCCAGGCATCCCCACTCCTAATACCTTCTACCCAGACCATGGTTCTCAACCCTAGAATTGTATGTCCACTCTGCTTTGACCCGGCCTTTCCTCATCCAGCCATGGAGTAGGGCTGGGTCTCTCTTGGGAGAAAGTAGTACTGAACAGAGCATTGACCTTGAAGTTGGACACATTTGAATTCTCTTCCAAATGCAGCCAGGTAATAGCTGTGTTCCCCGAGGCAAACTACTTGACTTCCCTGAGCCTGTTTCTTCTTCTATGAAGCAGAGACAAAAAGAATTATCGAATAGGCTGCTGGAGTGGATCATAAAACTATTTGTCAAATGACCAGAATAAAGATTGTTATTAACAGAGTTGTTTAATCATTCATGTAACAAGTTTTTACTGAGCACGGACTACGACATTCCAGGCTCTGCGCTAGGAGCTGGGGATACAGCAATGAAGAAAGAAAACAACTTTCTGGGGCACCTGGGTGGCTCAGTCAGTTAAGCATCTGACTTCAGTTTGTGACCTCATCATGACCTCATGGTTTGTGGGTCCAAGACTCGCATCAGGCTCTGTGCTGACAGCTCAGAGCCTGGAGCCTGCTTCAGATTCTGTGTCTCCCTCTCACTGCCCCTTCCCTGCTCACACCCAGCATGTGTGTGTCTCTCTGTCTCTTTCTCAAAAATAAATAAACATTAAAAAAAAAAAATCCTTTCTCGGGCCGCCTGGGTGGCTCAGTCGGTTAAGTGTCTGACTTCAGCTCAGGTCATGATCTCATGATTCGTGGGTTTGAGCCCCCCCGTTGGGCTCTGTGCTGACAGATAGCTCAGAACCTGGAGCCTGTTTCGGATCCTGTGTCTCCCTCTCTCTCTGATCCTTCCCTGCTCACGCTGTCTCTCTCTCTCAGAAATAAATAAAAGCATTAAAAAAATTAAAAAAAAAAAAAAAACCTTTCTGCCCTCCTTGAGCTGGGAAGTCTGGTGGGAACAGTCCAACAATTCGTGTTATTACATGACATTAAAAGGAGCTAAGTGTTTTGGAAAGAACATGGGGGCCGTCTTGGCAGGAAGTTTGCAATTGTCCATAGGATGGTCGGAGAAGGCCTCCTAGAGATGTTCCTGGAGCAAAGACTTGAAGGAGAGGAGGGGTGAGCCATGTACCCTGGGGCCAGAGCACTTGGAGCAGAGAAAGCACCAGGCACAAAGGCTCTGTCTGAGGCATGGGCTTGAAGATTAGCAAAGAGGCCATGGGCCAGGGCAGAGTGTGCAAAAGGAGGAAGATTAGCAATGAGGCCAGGGCGTAATTACGTGGCTTTTTATTAATGGAAGTTACAAGCCAAAGGTAAGTCACAGCTGCTCTAAGTCAGTTCGCCTAGCGACAGCTAATAAAAGTCACGTGTTAAATAATTGCGATGCTTTATACAACAGCTCTTAGTAAGCTCATTTGTGTGATGGGGTCTTTCCAGTTGTAATCATGAGTGACCTTCATTAATACCAACAAAACCCAGATTCCCCAAGGATAGAGCTCGGAAATGAATTTCAGTGAATCTCCATGTGCTTAGGGGCAGCTGGATCTCAGCTCTTGTGCCCAGATACCCTGCCTCCTTTGGAGATCTGTCACCGCCACCAGCGCTCCTGCCACTAGGGGGCGCTGCTCCCCACTTAACGCCCTCCCTAGCCTTAAAGAGGAAACAGCACAGTAGGGTCAAGACTGAAGCACATAATCACGGTTTGCAAATACAAAAGGAGAGCAAAGGGGAACTAAACACCGGGACTTATGGAAATATGATCACCTAGTGATCTAAGCCAGCCCTAGATTCCAGCTCCCAACCAGCCTGTCTGAGGTAGGCACCTTATAGCATTTAAATATTTAACACATCCCCATTGGGTGAATACCACAGGCTGAGTACTGTGCTAGACAGTGGGGATATGAATAAAATAAGCATAGATCTTACACTCAACTAATCCCAACGTGGACTAGGCCAATGAAGGAAGTGAAGAGGGCCTGGTGATAGAGAATTCTGAAGCTGATTTGGCATGGCCAAGTAAGACCTCTTGGAAGGGGTGACCTGTAATCTAAGACTTGAAGACAAGCAGGCAGCCTTGCACAGGTGGAATGGAGGTGGTACAGGCATGGGAAGAACCCGTGTGAAGGTCCTGAGGGTACCAGGACCTTGAGATATTAGAGAACCAGGAAGTAGACCCGAGGAGCTGCTCAGTGGGCAGTGGGGGGAGGGGGGGGCAGGGAGAAGCAGTGTCTAGATGACACACAGATGAGCCTTTGTCCCAGGCTTATAATGGATGCTCCTGAAGGTCTCAAAGCAGGGTATTTCCTGTACGACCACAAGATCTCCTATGCCACATGCTCTTCCAGTGTGACTTGGTCACATCCTCATTGAGATGTAGGATTTGGGACTTCCGTCCTCAGTGGAGGTGGCACCATGTGACTCTGAAAGATAGGTCGTCCAAAGGATACAGCTTCTGTCCAGCTCATCTCTTTCGGGACACTTGCTCTGGGGAAGGCCAAGGGAGCCCTGGTAGAAGCTTACATGGAGGGAGTGACGTGGAGAGAAACTAAGGCTCCCAGACAATAGCTGATAGCAACCACCAGACAGATGAGTGAAGAAGCCTTCAGATGACTCCAGCCACCAGCCTTGCAGAGCGGCCCCGGCAAGGCCCCAAACACCGGTAGACAGACAAGCCACCGCCGCTGTGCCCTGTTTGAATTCCTACCCCCACAGAATCCATAAATGCAGACCTTGTTTGTCTGACACCACCACTCTGTGGGGAATGCGCTATGTGGCACTGGGGAACGCGAACAAATACAATGGCTTCTGCAGAGAAGGGACCAGCCAGACCCAGACACACCGTGGAAACACTTTCCTACACATTCCATTCCCTGAAGTCTAGATCCAAAGAACAAAATCCTTCCTCCCTGACCTGAGATAAAACCCCCGGCCCCCTTTTCCTGTCTGAGGAACCCCGCACACTCGGGTGACCGACCTGGGGAAGAACATTTTCCTCCAGCCAAGGGATCCACACGTGGGGAGGGCAGGGGCTCACGGTTAAGGACCATATAGAAAAAAGAGAACATGATACAGTCACCCAGATGGCCCACGTGGTGTGCACACCAGGGAGTCATCTCCCTGCTTCCACTTTTTTTTTAATGTTTATTTATTTTTTGAGAGGGAGAGAGAGCAGGGGAGGGGCAGAGACAGAGGGGGACAGAGGATCTAAAGCGGACTCTGTGCTGACATCATAGAGCCCCACACAGGACTCAGACTCACAAACTAGAAGATTATAACCTGAGCTGAAGTCAGATGCTCAACCGACTGAGCCACCCAGGCGCCCCTCCCTGCTTCTACTCTTGAGTCCATTCAGCTCATTCGTCCAAGAGCGTGTCCACTTTAATTTTATATTTGTAACAAGCATGTGTCAAAACCAATTCCTTTTTCCATGATACGTAGCATTTCGTAGCATTTCATCCTTTCGGTGTTTCTGCTTCCTTTTAAATGTGGTTTGCTATTTTGCCCGTTTTATCATTTTAAAGCATTTTTTAAAAATCCATTTCATCCAAGCACATCTATCTTAATTGGCTGAAAATCCTTGAAATGCTGAAATGTAACTAAATGAGAAAAATGCATTCAGAGTAAAGGGCTGCTGCTGGCCTTCGAGGTTCAGTGGCCAGGGTTCAATTCAAAAAATGCCTCATCTTCTGATGCAAAATTCAAAATCCAGAATGCAAAATTCATTCTTTGGGCCATTAAAATGAATGAATCATTTTTTCTTATATTACTAGCAAAGAAATACATGTTGACTGCAGAAATTTTAGAAAATGTAAAGCTAAAAGGAGGAGGAGGAGAATGGAAGGAAAAGGAAGAAGGAAATTAGAAATAACCACTATTGTTACCCACAAAGTCCTAATTTCTCATTAGTACATCCTGGTAACTTATTCGGTCTTTTTTTTTTTTTTTAACGTTTATTCATTTTTGAGAGAGAGAGTGTGTGAGCAGGGGAGTGGGCAGAGAGAGTGGACAGAGAGAGTCCAAAGCAGGCTCCACACTGACACCAGCAAGCCCAATGTGGGACTCGAACTCAAGAATTACGAGATCATGACCTGAGCCGAAGTTGGACACTCAACTGACTGAGCCACTCAGGTGCCCCATTAGGTCTTAATAGGCTCATTTGGTGCCAAGCCAATCTCTCTCTTGTTTTTGTTCACTCATTCACTGCATGAACTTTATTAAGCACCTACTATGAAGGGTGTCTGTCATAGGCAATAAAGCTACGATGATGACCAGGCAGCTATGACAGGGCCAGATACCTGCTATGGCGGGAAAATAAAGGGCACTAGAGGAACATGTGGGAAGGCCCCCAACTCTGCCAGGTTGGGGAGCCAGGGATAGATGTCTAATGAGACTTAACAGATGGTAGGAATCAGCCAGGCAGCAGGAACAAGGTTTTGGGGGCCAGGTGGGAGGGGAAGTGCAGAGAGTGGCCCACACCTTGCAGGAACTGGGAGAGGGCTGTACGCTGGAGCCTGGATTGCAAGGAGGGGCATAAAGCCAGGCTAACCCACAAAGGTGAGATCACGAAGGTCCTTTCTGTGAGGAGGAGGCAGAACCGCTGGGGCCTGTGGGGCACTGGGGTTTGAGGAGGGGTAACAATGAAGGCAGGGGGACCAGTTAGGAGGGAGCCCTGGCTGGAATGCGAGAGGATGGTGGGGAGGAAGAGGAGAGCACATACTAGAGAGATATTTAGGAGGGCAGAATCTTCAGGATGTGGTGGGTGACCAGCGCTGGGGGTGAAGGGAAGGCGGAAGTCAAAAGTGACTTGTGGGTTTCCACAACTAACAAGTAGATATATTCACGGCATTGTCAGCAAGAGAGGACCCAACGCATGGGACGTGTGCAGTGTCTGACACATGGAGTGCCGGGTGCTATGGGACGTCCACCCAGCTGGAGCTGACAGTGGGGAGGTGAATGAAGTTTGTGTTTCTGTCACTTGCAGCCGGGTTTCAGGCTCCCTGGATAGCACCTGTCTCTATCAAACTTCTCACACTGGTGGGGCGCCTGGGTGGCTGAGTGTCCAACTTCGGCTCAGGTCATGATCTCATGGTTCGTGAGTTTGAGCCCCACACTGGGCTCTCTGCTGTCAGCACAGAGCATGCTTCAGATCCTCTGCCCCCCACTCTCTCTCTGCCCCTCGCCCATCACGTGCATGCACCCTCTCTCTCTCTCTCTCTCTCAAAAATAAACAATTTTTAAAAATTCATTACATTGGTAATTAGGAGTTTCTCTACTTGAATACTGGGTTTTAGACTCTGCCTTACCTAATTCTGAAGCAAATGGTTACAAAAAAAAAAAGGCTAAACAACTCGTTTTGTCTATGGAGTATCAACAATCAAATCAAACACACAAACAAGAAGAAAGCAAGTAGTGGATTCACACAAGTGTGTGGGTGTGTAGTCTCCACCCACAGCATCTGCGGACCCAAGGACACTCTCTGGTCCTTATCCAAGGAACCTACGTCACCAGGTCTGCATTCCGTTGGGGCTCAAGATCATGCTCAAGTGTCACTCAGGTTAGGCCGAGAATAATGATCCCTGAGGACGACCCTGTACCCCACAGCTGGCTGATGACCCAGCTCCTGGCAGTGGCTACCAGGCATCTTACAAGGAAGGAAGGAAGATTAAGGATGTAAAAAGAAACCAGTTGGAAGATCTGACAGTGTTTTACTCAAATAATAGCCTAGTGTTGGCACTTTATGTCCACTCCTTTGACTCTCTCCTCCCCCTGCCCCCTACAACTGAGACAAACCACCCCCCCACCCCCATCAGGCTGAGCCCTACCTTTCTAGCCTTGACTCTAGACTGTCCGAGTGAACCATACACAACTGGCTGATGGAGCTCCTCATGGAGAATCTGGACATTTCTGAGCCACCACAGCACAGGCTTGGGGTAACTTCTCATCCAGATCCCCAGAGTCTCAGACACTACAGCCCAAAGCCTTTTCAATGGCTCCTTCGACCCCATCTCAAGGTCTGCCTTCCTGACTCATCTGCCACTGCATCAGCAGGGAACACAGCCAGTTTCCTGAATAGATGTATATAATACATGCCTTTGTAGCTTCAGGAAATGGGCCAAAAAGTTTCCAGGTTATTAGTTTGTCCATCCATCCATCCATCCAGGTAATAAAACGTTTATCAAGCACTGTGTTCTGAGGATACAAAAGCAACAAAAACCGACCTGGCTCCTGCCTTCATGGAGGTTATAGTCCAGTGGTGGCAACAGGCATTAATCTTGAGGCTCAAAAAAGCTGTTTCTACTCAGCAAGGCTGCCTGCCAAGGGGAACAGGAGGGTGTCTCATGCATCTTTGGGCTTGACCAGAGATCTGGAAAAAAAACAGATTCTTTGTCACATGCTCTCCTACTCACAGGGTACAAGTATCCTCATGCTAATCAGGTCTCTTAAGCTTTCTACTTCTAAGTAGCTCCAAGGAAGCTACACGAGCTTGAAATCCTAATAATGGCCTCGCTAAGAAACTGGAGACAATCTATCAGCTGTTTTAAGAAGCTGCCAAAAGGGGCGCCTGGGTGGTTCCGTTGGTTGAGCGCCCGACTTTGGCTCAGGTCATGATCTCACAGTTTGTGGGTTCGAGCCCCACGTCAGGCTCTGTGCTGACAGTTTGGAGCGTGGAGCCTGCTTCAGATTCTGTGTCTCCCTCTTTCTCTGCCTCTCTCCCCTCTCAAAAATAAACAATTAAATAAAATTTTAAATAAAATAAAATAAGTTGCCAAGAAAAGGGATGCCTGGGTGGCTCAGACAGTTAAGCGGCCAACTTCAGCTCAGGTCATGATCTCACGGCTCGTGAGTTCAGGTCCTGCATTGCGCTGTCTGTCAGCGTGGAGCTCGCTTTGGGTCCCCTGTCCCCTTATCTCCCTGTCCCTCCCCTGCTCATGCTCTCTCTCTCTCAAAAATGAATAAGCATTAAAAAAAAAAAAGTTGCCAAGGAAAACGTTTGACTACTAGAGTGTTCAGCTAATATAAAAAACAAACCACTTCCTTGAATTTAAAGCAATGTTTACTCCTAGCATGCCAAAGTATCCCGGCCAGGTGAGATGCCACCTCGCATCTTCACACCCAGGGCTGCTGCATCTCTGCTCTGCCAGGCGTCCTCCCTTGCCTCCAGGAGAGCAATGTTTTAATTTTCAGCATTTTCGCTGCTGCCACTAGCAATGAAAATTCCACTGAAATTGAGAGCTCACAGCAAGGGAGCCTCAGGATTGTGCCACTTGATCCAAGAAGAACTTGCCCATTGTGGTAGAAGCTGGGGCGTCCACAAATGTTGGCCACTCCACAAAAGGACAATGGATAAGTGTATGAACTATGCTTCCTAGATTTCTCTTATTTGCCTAAGAAATTGCTTAAGCACAATCTCAACAGAAGCTATTGCAAAGGAAAGGACTGGCTGGCTGAGAAGTACTTAAAAGTCAAACGTTTTAGAAAGGGAGATGGTATGAAACTAAAAACAGAAGGACTAAAGCATAAAGGGGAATAAACTGCTATGGCCACGGGACGGGGTAGGGCTCAGCAATGAGAAAGTGCACAGCCCACTCTGGGGACAATTCAAAGGGCCACACAGTGCATGTTTCCATCTACATGACATTCTGCAAAAGACAAGATGGGAGACAGGATACAGATCGGTGGTCACCAAGGCCTGGAGGAGAGCAGAGAGGTTTGCCATGAAGGAGGGCACAAGGGGGTTTTGGGGGTGATGGAATTCTTCTCGATTGTTATGGGGGCCACATCTATGTACATTTCTCAAGACCCCCAAAAAGGATGGATTTCGCTATATGCAAATTGTGCCCTAAATTTAAAACTTGAAGTGGGGATGGGAGGGAACAGGGGAAAATATTTAGAATAAAGATGTCAAACCCTGAGGTAATTCATATTTATATGGACAGTCTAAGACCCACAAGAGAGATAGGTAAAGAATATAAATAGATCATGTGTATGTGCCAGTACAAATCATAAAAAAAGCATGGGGAAAAAAATTGATGCTATTAAATTTTAACACAGGCTAACGCAACCTTGACCTATCATTTTAAACCTACTCAATTTGGCAAAATTTCACAAAATAAACAATATGTAATGCAGGCCAAGTTGGAACGAAACTAGAACCTCATTCATTACAGGCACCATTATAAATCAGTAGGCCTTCTTTGGAGAGCAGTATTACATAACACATTCCCAATAATTTCATTCCTGGAAACTTAGACTAAAGAAATAACTCAACAAAAGCAAAAAGCTATATGTCACAAATATGTTGATTACTTGCTCAGCTATTATAGGAAAATAACAACTAGAAACTAAATGTCCAACAGTAGAATATTGTGTTGTATATTATGACATATCCACTAAAAATGATGTCTGGAACACTGAGGAGAATTAAAAAATGCTAATGATGTAGTCTTGGGTAAAAAAAAAAAAATGTACTAAACTGCATGTGTAATGGTTTCTCACCATAAGTAAGGCCTACATTTTATTCCCTGTAAGGAAAAATATCCCATATATTTCAAGATAGGAGGAGCCAGTACTATCTGGAAAACAAGGGATTATGTCAAATTCCATTTCTCTTCCTTTTCCCTTACCAGCAGTGGTGGAAAATCCCACCTTCTATAAATTTAGGTAAAAAATGAATGTTAAATTAAAAAAAAAAGTAAGGGAAAATACTTTCTAAAGTATAATGTGCCATATAAACAAATTGTTGCAAAAATATCAGGAAATACTAAAAACTTAAGGCAACGGTTCAACAGGAAGTTGGAAGACTAATAAACAGCAGGGCTGATGACATAAAGTTTTAAACAACTCCAGGCGGGTTTTTTGTTTTGTTTTGTTTTTTGTTTTGTTTTGGTTTGGTTTTTTGCTGCATGTGTATGTTTATGAGCTGGTTCTACAGTGAGCAATACTGGAAGACTTTTTAAAATTGAAAGAATATTGTTTAAAAATTAAGCTGCCTTTTAATAACTTGAAAAAGGGGCTTCTTAAATTTTCCTTTGTTCTTTCTTCTTTTTTTTCCTTCCTTCCTTCCTTTCTTCCTCCCTCCCTCCTCCTCTTCCTCCTCCTCTCCTCCTTCTTCTTTTCCATCTCCTTGGCAGTTCTTACATGATGTGAAAATGCTCTCAATTCAGTTAAGCTGTTTGGACCCATGTGATGGGGGGATGTACAGTATGTGTGATTTGTAAGCAACAATGAAGAAACAATGTAATTACCACAGCGTCTCAAACATAATTTTTGTGGAATGAATGATCAATTGAATGAATATGGATAAGAGCCAGGGACAGGTTTTTTTCTTCAATCAAAGTGTGGGCCTGTGAGCAATTGGTTGTCACGTGCAGAACACAGCTGCAGAAATTCTAGGTTAAGAGGTTTAAGACAGTGATTGAAATTCCATCTCAAAATTCCCCAGTTCGAGCACCTAACACAATAAGCAAAACAGCTAAACCAGTAAAAAAAAAAAGAAAAGAAAAGACAAAAACAGTCATCAATAGCAAGCAATGACTTGTAAACTACTGAAAGATCAACTAAGGAAAGGAACAAAATGCTGGCATGGCTCTCAGGCCCCCCCTTATCCCACAGAAGTCGTCCCTCTAAATCAATAACATTCAGAGAAGTTTTACTTAATCTCCCAATTCTTACCCTTTTCTCTTCTGATATAGAAATAAGGGAAAGGGCTGCTGGGCAGAAATAGGGGAAGGCACAGAACAACAAAGAAAAGTAAACACACAGAAAGCCTCCATACCTATATGCTGAAATGGAAAACAAAACACAAGGAAATCCCAAACCCCAGAGAGATGGGCATAACCACCACACGCACACCCCAACTCTGTGGAGTGAACCTTGATCCAGGATATTCGGCATAATTTAGAAGATAGAATAGAGCCCAGCCGATTGTAACAAAGCATTTTTGCCCTTGCAAACTAGCCCTTCTCCCTAGATCTCTCCCTCCCTCCACCCCCCCACCCCCCAAGGCCACAGATAGGTAGATGGAGCACAAAATACCTAGCCCTCAAAATACAGCTTGAAGAGGAAACAATCTGGTTTCAGACAGGGTAGGAAGAGAGTCAAGAAGTCATCCACACTATGTAATTGCAAATAGAATGTCTGTTCAGAGCTGCCCAAGCATGAGAAAGATGAAGGGGCACCTAGGTGGCTCAGTAGGTTAAGTGTCTAACTTTGGCTCAGATCATGATCTCACGGTTCATGGGTTCAAGCCCTGCATTGGGCTCTGTGCTGACTGCCAGCTCAGAGCCTGGAGCCTGTTTCAGATTCTGTGTCTCCCTCTCTCTCTGACCCTCCCCTCCTCATGCTGTCTCTCTCTCTCTCTCTCAGAAATAAATAAAACATTAAAAAGAGGGAGAGAGAAGGAGAAGAAAATCCCTTGTATACTACATACCAGCAACAAATGAGAACATAAATCTCAATAAAACAAGAGCTCCCAACAAGAGAATAAAAATAACAGAATGAGATTTTCTGAATGGAGATTGAAAGAACTAAGGAAACAAATTAAGAACTAAAACAACAGTATTATGGAACTATTAAATAATTCAGGACAGCAGAGAAAGAATCAATCTTGTGTGGAAAATGAATTACTGAAACAAAAGTCTTGCATTACAATTAAAATGACAAACACTTGAAAACTGTTTGAGAGAAGCTAACAGATATGGAAGACAAAAATTATCCAACGTATGCATATTTGATTCCTTAAGCTGCTAATCCAACAAAGATTTAAGAAGATGTACTTAAAGACATAATACCAAAACAAACAAACAAACCTATCCTGATATAAAAAGAGTAATGACTTTTCAACTGTAAAGGGTACAATCCATTGAAGGAAAATTTTACTGAAAATCCTCAATACTGACTATATCCCAGCTAAACAGGGATTATAAAGAATCAGAAAGAATTCTTCCAATACCCAGGAACAAAAATAAATTACCTACAAAGAAGAAAAAAACTCCTAGGTAGCCTCAGTTCCACAACAGCACTCAATGCCAGAAGACAATGGAATAATGTCTACGAAGTTCTAAATGAAAGAAAATGTATCTTAAGAATGTTATACCCAGCCCAGGATGCTGTTCAAGCAATAAAGGACTTATAAGTCATTCTTGAAACAATGACTTCGAATGAAATCCAGACAATTGAGAGATGACCTTAAATAAATAATGCAGGAATGCAAAAGACACATGAACAGGGCTGGTGATGAGCACTGAATCTATTTAAACACCGAACTAATACTAAAGAACTATGGGGGAATATATTTAAATAACTGAATGTCAATATTATAAATCTGGAAAATTAAAAATAATCATAGAGTAACTTTTAAAAATCAGGAAACAAAAGAAGCAAGAGGAGCACTCACATGTTAATGCTCTCATCTTTCTTAGCAAGATTAATTGTATTCACTAAAAACCAAAACACATCGCTTTTTAAAACCTCCAACCTATTAATTCTCTCCACACCCCACCTCTGTCCCTCCCCCACTTCCTCTTCTCCCTCTTCAGGGAATACTTTATGATATCTTTTGTGGTAAAGACACATTAAAAAAAAATCAACAATTCTTTCCCTCTATCATTTCTTTTCTAGTACTGAATTCAAGTAAAAGTATTAAATTGAATAGTTTTAATAAAAATAGCATTTTCCTTATATAAAATATTTATATCTATACTCTAACTGTACACAGATACATAATACATTAAAATATGTGCCTATATCCATAAAAATACATCCAGAGCCTTGACCACCAGTGTTTGCGACGGTTATTTCCGAGAAGTGGGATTTTTTTTCCTTTGCTCCCTCGTTAACTTCTGTGCATCTTTTGGTCTCTTTAAAAGAAGTACGTTATCTGTTTAAAAAGAGTGTAGACGGGTTGTATTACTAAGAGGGACCCTAGACGGGAACGCGCGCGCGCGCGCGCGCAGGTGGTGGAGGCGGAGAGAGGGCGGGGCGGGGTGTCAGGTGGACACGGCGCGGGGGGGGGGGGGGGGCAGGGCGGGGCCCCAGGGCCGCAGGAGGATCAGAGGCGGGGCGGCGCCAGCAGGAAGCGCCTCCTGACCACACGCTGACCTACTTTCTTCGGNAGTGTAGACGGGTTGTATTACTAAGAGGGACCCTAGACGGGAACGCGCGCGCGCGCGCGCGCAGGTGGTGGAGGCGGAGAGAGGGCGGGGCGGGGGGAGAGCTGAAAGGGGCGGGGGGGGGGAGCCGAAAGGGGCAGGGCGGGGCCCCAGGGCCGCAGGAGGATCAGAGGCGGGGCGGCGCCAGCAGGAAGCGCCTCCTGACCACACGCTGACCTACTTTCTTCGGGCGCATCGCTCTGCGCCCAAAGCTCCTGCTACAACAGCCTGGAGCCTCCAAGACGCGCGCCCCTCGCGAGGAGGCCACCCCGGACCGCCGCCGCCTCCTCCTCTGCGCCCAGAGCGGTCAGGTTCAACCCCGCCGGCACCCCCGGAAAGGTTGGGGGACTAGAGGGGACGGGAAGGATCTCCGCGCACACCCTGGGACCAGGCTTTCTTGGAAGAGGTCAGCCGGCTGTCTGTTAAGCCCGAGTCGCCCGGCGGGACCTCTGGCCGGAGAGCAGGCGCCCCTCTCTCCGGGAGACGACTAGGACCGGAGCTCGCCTCTCCAGCTGACGCCCCCACTCCAGGCCGCGCAGGGGGTCCCACGCGGGACCAAGCGCTTCCTCCGGCTCCAGCCCGCCTGCCAGCACCTGCCCAGACCTCGCAGGCCGACAGGCTCAAGGTGTCAACTCCGTGTCTTCGGGCAAGTCACTGGATGCCTCAGAGCCCCAGCTTTCTTGCTTTTAGGATGCAGAAAAGGCCATTTGCGTCCCAGGGGCAGGGTGAGGCTTAAATAGAACTGACGCAGATCCTGGTTCCTGGAGTGGCAGCGCGCACGTGCCCTGTGCTCTGTATTAAATGTTAGCTTATCCACTCATTGGGAAGCTGCTCGGTAGGGGGCACGATTGATGGCTTCAGGCGCCGACCACCTCTGTCCACTCCAGATCAGGGGTGATTTATGTCGTCTTAGTTACTTATGCCCTGAGACATTAAGTACCCATGTGCTTGATGAAATGCGTCCTTTCTGAAATATTTCCTATGAAATACTTTGGCCCTATGCCCGCTACCCAAAGAATTATGTTTTGAGTCACTGTTATTAAAAAAAAAAAAAAAACAAAAAAAAACACCACTTAAAAAGCAATTGCTATGAGGCAGACGGAGGGTGCCCGAGCTTTAGGTGAAATAACTCTCTTCGCCCCTCAGCAGCAACCACCAGGGGGAAAATCGGTTGAAATAAGCAGTTGAGTTAGAAATGGACATTTGTCATTTGTCATTCCCCCCTTTTTTATGGTTAATATCTTGATTTATTCTGGGGAGAAATTACCTCACCTGCACTGAACCATTTTTGTGTAGATGAAAATCAAAGTCTCCTGCACTCCGCAAACCAAGGGGTGAGCCCGTGACCCAGCTTGGCCAGCTGGACTCTGCCTCCCCCAGGACTTAGAATCATGATGGGCCCATAGAAGGACAGAAGAAAACACTAATAAAATCAGTAAAACAGGGGCGCCTGGGTGGCTCAGTTGGTTGAGCGTCCAACTTCGGCTCAGGTCATGGGCTCATGGTTTGTGGGTTCGAGCCCCACATTGGGCTCTGTGCTGACAACCAGCTCAGAGCCTGGAGCCTGTTTCAGATTCTGTGTCTCCCTCTCTCTCTGCCCCTCCCTGCCTCAAGCTCTGTCTCTGTCTCATAAATAAATAAACATTTTTTTAAAAAATTTAAACAGTAAAACAATAACAACAGTGAGGCATTTTGTTTCTGGTGGTGATGCCCCATCTAGGTTATCAATGCTTCCACCACCACCACCCACAGCCCACCAGCCTCACGTCTGCCCATGCAGACCTCTGGATACAGGAGCCCAGCTGACATCTGGACAGCTGCAGCCTTATGTTCCAAGGGCATTACCAGGTTTAAGAGTGACCTCATCGTCTCCCCTCACCCCTAAACCTGCTCCTCTCCCACGTTCCCTGCCCCAGTGCAGGCCACTACTATCTTTCCAGTTTCCCAATGGAGAGACCTGGGAATTACCCTAGACCCCTCCTTTCTCATCCCCCATTCATCTGGTGTCCATGTCTATCAATTCTGCCCCCTCAAAGCTTGGAACCCCATTCTTCCTTCATCCCCCTCAGTTCAGGATTCCATCCTTTGTCTCCAGGGGGATGGCAGTAGCTTCTCCAAGAAGATTCCCCCTCCATCGGGCTTTTCTACTCCTAACTCATCTTCCACGCTGCAGTCAGGGCTGCCTTTCTGGAATGTTCCACGTGGCTGTGTCAGGAGCTGGAAACTCTTTGACACCCTGCCCTTTTGCATCTCAGTAGAGCCCAGTCTCCTTACCATGGGAAACAAGGTCTTGAATCCCTGACCACTGTGTCCCCTTTCTTGTCATCTCTCAACACCCCTCCCCAGGCACCTTTCTCCACCCACATGGAAGTTTCCACTGAGTCCAGGACATTCTTTGCTTTTTGCTTTTACACCATTTCGGCTCTGGCACATACCTCACTGCATTGCCTTTATCCTAGAAGTTATGTCTCAAACCATCCCGTCTAAGGGCCACATCACCTCAAACAGAGTAAGATGAGTGAGTGAGTACATTCAGGGTGGAGATGGGGAAAGGAGATGACATTTCTGGGAGTGACTAAGACGTAAGCCTGGGACAGCTGGCAGCCATGCTGTCACTACGAGGAAAACAGCGCATGGAAATGGAGCCGAAACAAAGGAATAGAGTCTGCCCGTGAGACCAAGTTCCCTTGGTGACGTGTGAGCCCCTAGCTGCATCTGTGCCTGAAATCAGACAGGACTCTTGAACTTTTCAGTTGTGTGAGCCATGCCCTCTTTTTGCCCAAGGCATTTTAAACGTGGATTTTCCATCTATTGCAAACAGAAGAATCCTGATATCCTAAAGAACAGGGCAATAAGAATAACTCTTGAGAGGAAAACATTAAAACCCACAAAACAGAAGTCTGGGATCAACCTGAAGAGACAGAATGGCCCTGGGGCTGGCAAGACTTGACTGCAACCTATAGAGGAAACACAACATCCGTTGTGCGTAGACTCTTAAGTTACTTGACATTGAAAACGTCTAGCCGAGGAGGGCTGGTGAGACATGCACATGTAGACAAAGCAGGGTTGAGGAAGACGTGGCCAGCCCCATCCAAGCCCCATTCGGGTTAACAGGCATCAGAGTGCCCTTTGGCAGGATTCACCATCTAGCAAGGGGCTCTAAACCTGGGGTCCCACGGCTGGGCTTCCTGGAGTTTTGTGAACCTCTTTAAATTGTATGTACGATTGTACATCTTCCAGAGAAGAATGTCCATGGTCTCAATCAGATTGTCCTGGGGGTTCATTACACCAAGCAGGTTAAGAATTGCATATGTAGCAAGTGAGAATGTTCCAGGCACTCTAACTGAGAAACTCTTCTTAAAACCACCAAATTCCTCTGTACATTCCAGTCTGTTTCCCAGGACACCATCCTCTAATAATCAGCTTCCCTTGTGGCCTGCCTCCAGGGAGAGAATGCAGTGAAGCCACTGATGGGGCCCCTGGCCTCCGCTTCAAAGGAAAAAATGGGGACATTGGGGGAGGGGGCTGCGTGATCCAAGGCAGCTCAGATGCAAGTAGGGCAAGATTTGGGGACTAAGAACTAGTATCTGTTGAGCATGCATTCCCAGCACTTGCCTATGGTAACTCATGCAATCATAGCAAACCTGTGGGACAGAAATTACTGTCCCCATTTTTATATGAGACCAAGGTTTATAGAGGTTAAGAAATGCCCACGGCAGCCTGCCTTCCAAGACCATGCTGCCAACAACCGCCACAAACCACATCCAGGTGCTGGTAACCACACATTGGTCGTGGTCACTCTGGCTGTGGTGCTACCGTCTAGATCCCCCTGAGACGTGCTTCTAGCAGCGGACCCCTGCCTCTACCCCAAGCCACGGGGAATGTGACTACAGGCACAGCCCCTGAGGACATCCTTTGGACAGAGAGGCTGATTCGGGGATGGAAATAAGACCCAGGTCCAGGCCATCTTCCAGTGACTTTGTAAATGGGAACAGCATGGAAGGCCCTTTGCTTCTCGGGTCTTTGAGAAAACTAATCTTCCGGAGGAGAGAAGAAAGTTAAGCAGAAACCAAAAGAGATGAGAGACAGGCAGCAGGGAACCCAGCAGCGGGAGGTCCAGTTCTAGAAGGTCTACTTTGCATTGCATGATTTTCTCTCCTAACAGCCTGGACAGAGAGAGCCGGTCAGCGGGAAGGGCAGTAACAGCAAACTTCGTGGCTACCTTTCAAAATTGCATTTATTCTTCACACCAGAACTTGAAGGTAGGTTCTATTCTTTTTACCGAAATGAGACAAATAAGGAACAAAGTGGTTCAGCAGACTGGCCAAGGTCACACAGAGGCAGGTGGCAGAGAGGAACAGAGGACACAGGACTCCAACTCAACCATCACGGTATGTCGCTTTCTGTCAACCAAATGACAGTGCCAAGTGCCAGGATTTGACTCCCATCAGTGAAAGCCGAGTGATGTCATGCCTCAGTTTTGGAAGGGAGCTGGAAGGAGTTTAGATGCCTCCCATGAAGAAAGTTTGCCTCAGAAGATGGACAGTTCCTAGCTTACCTACAGACCCAAAGCATTAGAATTTTGCCATAGCAAAACAGAAACAGAAAACCTCCAAAAACTCTCAGTGGCTTCCAACAACAAGCTTTAATTCTTGCATTGAGGTTTGCAGCTTGGCTACATTTCTGCCCCACGTGTCTTCTCCCACCAGGACTGAGGCTGAAGGTGCAGCCACCATCCAGGACATGCCCATCATCCTGCAGAAAGCAGGAAGGCAAGGGGCCAAGCCAAGCGATGCATTATCTTTGAAAGCTTCTGCTCAGACATGGCAGAAAATTCACACCCCCTCACATCACATTGGCCAAAAAGCAAGTCACCTAGCCAAGGCTGACAATATATTCCACCTACTGGAATCACTTCTGGAAGAAATGTATTCTGCTCACTGGAATCATCCCTGGAAGTCATGTGGCAAAGGGTGTGGATGTATAAAACCCTCCCATGGAGGAAGAAGATGATTGCAAACAATAGCATAATCAATGACAGCAAGAAACAAGCATGAGCTGGAGCAACAGAACATGACAAATCTACCGTTCATCGGAGGGGGCCCCCAGCAAGGCTGCTGGGAAGAGGACACGGAGCACCCAGACTTTTGAACTGAACAAGGACGGAGCCCCAGCTGCGGACAGGCCAGCTTTTCAGTGGCAAAAACAGCAAGTCCTGAGAGCTTTAGCTCTGGATCCCAAAGACAGAACTCACAAAACGCCACAATCCAGTGGCCCAACGGCATGCCTGATGAGTATGTCGTAAGAATCATCACGGTCTCAGGGCCTTGGGTTTTGAGTAATTTCTCCATCTGTTTTTTGTTGTTATTATGCTACTTTCTTAATTATAAAAATAAGCATTTTTTTAAAAAAGACATGTGCCTTTCCTAAAGCTTAAAGGAACACAAAGAGCAGAGGCAATTGCTTTCCAAGGCCAAGCCTCACAGTGTTGAGGAAGGTTTGTATGTTGGGTGATGCACCAAGAGGGTATCATTTCAATCCTGTGGGGTAAGCGGTCCTGCCACCTACTCTAATGGCTGACAAATGGGAAGGGAGTGATCAGGAAAACTTTTTCCTTGGCATGTGTGCGTGTGTGTGTATGTATGTGTGTGGTGTCCCAACCTAGACATTCCAGGAATTTTCTGCTCGGATCCTATCTGAGGCTGAAGAAAGACAAAGGCCGCCATGAGTTCAGTATGAGGTGGAAATCTCGGATTCCTTTCAGGCCCAAGGAGACTAGGTAACATGGGCTTAAAAATGTCTTAGCTTACTCTGAATGTGTTAGACAGTCAGCCCTGGGCTTTATGGAAATTAACAATGCGGTTAAGCCGATTTGAGCCCAGTCTGGTGTAACGTGTACAACGACTTCAGTCGTGGGCTTCTGAGTTACAGAGATTTTTGGACCCTGACCCTGTTGCGTGACAGCTCTGTGACTGTGGGTGAGTAATCTAATTCCTCCGCACCTCAGTTTTCTCCTTGAAAAAAAAATGGGATAAATATAGCGTCTACCTCACTGAGATGTTTTGGGGATAAAACACAAAGATCTAAAATTCCTAGTATTTTATCTGACACATAGCAGGCATATAACAGATTTCAGTTAGAAATACTAATGTAGGGGCGCTTGGGTGGCTCAGCTGGTTAAGCATCTGACTTTGGCTCAGGTCATGATCATACAGTTTGTGGGTTCGAGCCCTGCATCAGGCTCTGTGTTGACAGCTCAGGGCCTGGGGCTTGCTTAGTGTGTCTCCTTCTCTCTCTTCCCCTCCCCTGCTCATGCTCTCTCTTTCTCTCTCTCAAAAATAAATTTAAAATATTAAAAATAATTAAAAAACTAAAACAAAGAAATACTAATGTAATGGGGACAAAGATGACATGTGTGTATTTGCAATCTTTCTCCTCCTATACAAGAAAAGCTGGTGCTACATGAGCACCATTCCCCCCTTCTGCTCCTTCTCCTGTGCTCCCCTTCACTTTGGGGTCTTACTGGGGGCATCTGACTCATTGGTGGGAGAAGAATGAGAGACATGGGGATAGGGATTTGCAGTGGAGAAGGCTAAACAGAACAAAAACAAAAATAAGCAAGCAAGAAGTGTGTGAGAGAGAGAGAAGCAGACCTGAGCAGTGAGAGTATCTATGAAGGTTTTGAAGACATGAAAATAAAACGAGTCGAGAGACTCTGGAGCTGTGCATACTGTGAGAGAGGTTGACCGAGATGCACCAAGGAAAGGGACTGAATTAGTTATCTCTTGCTGCACGATCAGTTGTCCCCGAGTTTAGCAGCTCACAGCATCTGTGGGCCAGGAACTTGGGAGACTGTCATTCGGGCTCAAGGCCTCCCATGTGGGTGCAGTTAGCACGTCGGCCAGGGCTCATGTCACCTCAAGACCAGCCGGCAGAAGAGCCCGTGATGACAGCTCACGCACGCGGCCGTGGGCAGGAGGCCTCCGCTCCGCAGGACAAGGTCTCTCCGGAGGGCTGCTGGGTATCTTCCCAACGTGGTGGGTGACTTCCCCAGAGCGAGAGATCCAGGCGGGGGAACAAGGGGAAGCTGCGAGGCCTTTTGTGACCCAGCCTTGGAAGTCCCCCAGGGTCACTTCTACTTATCTGTTCACTAGGAGTGAGTCACTGAGTCCAGCCCACACTCAAGGGGAAGGGAACTGGCCTCCATCTTTTAAAGGGGGCAGGGGAGAAATGTAGAAGAATTTGTGGTCATATTTTAGAACCACTAAAAGGGTTGGGGGCATGTTGCTATGGATTGTGACTTTGTGTCCCCTGAATATTATTGGGGGACTGCATGAGAAACTTGGGAATATTTTTGCCTTGATCATAAGTTTTTGTTGTTGCTTCACCATGACATGGTCCCTAGATTGGTCTGTATATTTCAGTATCATTTCCCTTGGGCCTGAATGACATCCTTTAGCATTTCTTGTAGTATAGGTCTGCTGCAGGTGAGTTTTCTCAGCCTCCTTCTGGTTCTGGGAGTCTAATTACACATAGAAAAGATGATCTGATATCGTCCCCCAATTCCCTGAGGCTCAGTTCACTTTTTAAAATCTTTTCACTCTTTGTTCTTCAGACTAGGTCATTTTTACTCATCTGCCTTCAAATTCCCAGACCTTGTCTTCTGCTATCTCAAAACTACTACCAAATTCAGCTATTATTTACTTCAGAGTTGTTTTTTTGTTTTTTTTTTTTGAGGGGGGAGAGACAGAGAGAGAGAGAGAATCCCAAGCAGGCTCTACTCTGTGAGTGCAGAGGCTGACACAGGGCTCAAACTCACGAAATGCAAGATCATGACCTGAGCTGAAATCAAGAGTCAGACACTCAACCAAGTGAGCCACCCAAGCACCCCTATTCATTTCAGTTTTTACTTTCACCTCTAGAACCTCCATTTATTCTTTTCTGTGGTCTTCATTTCTTTGCACAGATTGTTTACTCCTTTAATTCTCTCAACACATTTATGATAGCTGCTTTAAAGCCTTCGTTTTTCTCCCATCCAAGTACTAACCAGGCTTGACCCTGCTTAGCTTCCAAGATCAAATGATATTGGGCATGTTCAGGGTGGTATGGCCATAGACTAAAGCTTTTGTTTTTCTAAATCCAATATCTGGGCCATCTTGGGTTTAGTTTTTATTGCTTTTTCTTGATTAAACATCACATTTTTCTGTTTGCTTGTACTCTAGTGTCTCTTGATTGAACACTGGGAATTGTGACGAATACATAATAGTATGACTATCTACATATCTGGATTTGGTTATCTTCTCCTCAAAGGTATTGCCTCCGCAGCTCAGTTACCAGCAAGTCATCTTGAACTAGTATAGGTTCCGTTTTATGATTTGTTAGTGCAGATCTGTGGAAAGCCCAGTGTTTCCCAAGCCCCTGCTACTTGGTAGGACTCAAGCAAGAGTATGGGAAATTCTGCTTCTATTGCAAATCTTATCATGACTTTGTTTTGGGGGTTGCCTTAGGGAAGGTAAAAATTAAGTTTTACTTTAGGGCAGTGGTTCTCAACTAGGGTGATTCTGTCTGTAGGGGACACGTCTGGAGACATTTTTGGAGGTCACAAGTTTATGGTGCAGCACTACTGGTATCTGGTAGATGGAGGCCAGGATCCTAGATATCCTGCAATGCACAGGACAGTCCCCCCACAATAAAGAACTCTCTTGTCCAAAATGGCACTCAAACCAAGGTTGAGAAATTGAGCTCCTCCTGTCCCATGGATTCTAGTCTCTTCAGTTGCCCCAGACTCTGATCTATGCCTCCTTTGGTCAGTGGACCACTGTGTTCTGCTCAAATTCCAGTTCCTTATGCCACGGTCGGAATACTGTCCCCTAGCAGGGAGCCGAATGATTACAGGACTCAATTCAAGATTCCTACCTCTCTGGGATCAGCCTTCCTATACCTGTTGTCCACTGGTGGACAAAAGTTGTCCCACATAGTTCATCAAGTCCAGTTGTTTATGGTGAGAGGGCTAATCCCTACAGCTACTCGATGGTGGCTAGAAACTGACATACAGTGTGTTTACCTTGGCCTTTCTAGTTCTAACTGAAACCTTATAGAAATTGATGAACCTGAAGAATTGTGAATACACCCACCGTAAGTGTTCCCAATGAGCCCTCACTGAAGACATTTCTAGTTCAGATTCTCATTCACCATACATGAACGGGGTCCCCTCGTGGAAAAGGTTCACTTAGTTCCATATAAACCTGAGAGGTATACATCACCATTCCCATTTTATATGAAATAAATGTGTGTCAGGAAGTGCAATTTGCCTAAAATTTAGGGGAGATAAAACAGATCCAGGGGTCATATGGAAACACATCAGAACATGAATCAGTCTGTCTGATTCCAAGTACAGAGTCTTTTCTTTCCTTTCCAGCATCCACAGCTGTTTTCCTGGGATCTATCCACCACCTCTCAGAGGAGATTAAATGGCCTCAAAATGTGACTGGTTCTTCCCTTCTCATACCAATCTGCTCTCTGCTAATTTCATTCGTACTTTCCTTTTCTGGCAAACCCACACCTGGTGCTTGGCCTCTTTGTCCGCATTTGTCCTGGGACATATCTGAGCTGAACACCTCTCTCTCAAGGATCCAGGAACTTACATGGTCAAGAAAATATTTTCCAATATTTACATCACACAACTTTATTTCCTCTGTTAAAATCTTTTTTGTTGTTTAATTTTATTTTTTGAGAGAGAGAGCATGTGTGCATGTGCAAGCGGGGGAAGGGGCAAAGGGAGAGAGACAGAATCTTAAGCAGGCTCCGTGCTGAGTGGGGAGCCCAATGTGGGGCTTGATATCATGATCCTGGGATGATGACCTGAGCCAAAATCAAGAGGAACGCTCTACCAACTGAGCCCAGGCATCCCAAGATTTTTTTTAAAGTGATCTCTACACTGAACGTGGGGCTCGAATTCACAACCCCAAGATCAAGAGTCACATGCTCCACCAACTGAGCCAGGTAGGCATCCCTCCTCTGTTAAAATCTTAAATTAAAAAAAATCTCTCAACTGTTAACTAGGCAGCTATCCAACTGGGGCAAGAGAAAACTGAATGCTTTTTACAGAGCATCAGTGTATACTGATCTACTCATTCCCGTTGTTATGGTTGTTATGATTTGGGAACCACTTTTCAGGTTGAAAACAGAACCACATTATCTGTTTGCACTATAGAATCACAACAAAGAGTAACTACATTGTAGGCGGTTGAATGGAAGAATCAGAAATGTATATATATCTATGTTCTAACCCCCAAAACCTGTGAGTGTGACTTTATTTGGGAAACTGATCTTCACAGGTGAAATTAAGGATCTTGAGATGAGACCACCCTGAACATCTAGGTGGTCCTAAATCCAATGACAAGTGTCCTTATAAGATGCTGAAGAGGAGAGACCCAGAAACACAAGGAGGAGACCACAGGAAAACGAAGGTTGACACTAGAGCATTGCCAATGGCCATGAGAAGCTGGAAGGGTCAAGGAAGAGATCCCGTCTAGAGCCTTTGGAGAGAGCAAAGCCCCGCCTACACCTTGATTTCAGACCTCTGGGCTCCAGAACTGTGGAAGAATTATTTTTCATTGTTTTAAAACCCCTAGTTTGTAGTGATATGCTACCGGGGACACAGGAAACTAATGCACACAATCACAGAAAAAGACTATTTGACACATTAACCACACTGGACTTTGCAAGACCTTTTCCATTAATAGGTGGCTTCCTTCTTCTTTGTGGATTTCTTCAATGGCTACATCTTGACAGCACTCATAGCCAACCATCAGAGGAGGCTGAAAACGTTTAAGTCAAAATAGGAGAAAAAAACTTAACATTTGAGGAATTAGGAAACAGTTACTTTTCCTGCTGATTAGGAAGTGGTTGCTGTGTGCAGTGATTACTGTGTGCTTCCACAGCAACCTAGGTGGTGCAGTTAGAATACTTTCAGATGCAAGACTATGGAAAACCCAAACCAAAGTGGCTTAACCTCAACAACACCTACTGGCTCACGTTCTAGACCGGCAAGCCTGGGATGGACTTCAGTGCCAGGCTGATAAAGTTGAAAGATTTAATCATCTCTCCATCCTGCCATTTACAGTGTTGCTTACTTTTTGAAGGTGTTCCTCTCAAGGAACACCTTGAGGAGGAAGGCTGGAGGAAGGCTGTCATAGGCAAGCCGGGTTACCAGCTTCCTCTTTTAGGTCCAGGAAGAGAGTCAAAGAATGAGAGACAGACAGAGAGGTGCTTTCTGTAGGTCTCACCTTAGAGAAGGTACTTCCCAGAAGACTTCAGCAAAACACATGGCCCCTTTTGAACATGCCTCTTTTGCTGGTAACAATGATGGGTCATCCTCAAACTAATGAGGCCCTACATCCTGAACTTGAGGTAGGTCGACTTCCCCACATCCTCCCCAGAATGATACTTAAACAAAACGGAGGTCTGTCAGGAAGGGCAAGGAAGGTAACACTGATGGGCAGATACTGTATATAAATGATAATGCAACTATACCAATGTGCCAACCACTCCATATGCCTTAAAATACAAAACACAGCCATGGTTGAAGACATCTGCCTTCCCCTGCACAATTACATCCCTTCCTCCTCCTTAGTGACCTGCTATTTCAAATTTGGGACTTATCACTCCCATGTATTTCATTCTCACTATTCATCTATTCTTACTGTAGATGTCTGTATGCCGAAGCAGTATGTTTCATTCTCTTGTGTGTTCTTAAACTTAATATAAACGGGATGTGTATGTACTATTCTGCAACTTGCTTTTATCATTCCATCACCAGATTTGTGACACACGTCCACACAGGAATATAGGAAGTGCCAGGTCACACAGTTTCACGGAAGCATTCTAGTGAATGGATTCGTTAATTCTCCTGTCCGTGAACATTTAGGTTGACACTTTTTTCTTTACTACAAAGAAAGCTGCCGTGAACATTCTTAGCACGTGACTCAGTGCAGTCCTAGGAGGGTTTCTTTGGAGCATGTGACAGAAGGAACATCATTGAGTTATCTCGTGTATGTTAACTCTGGCTGTTCTCAATAGAAACTGGACCAAATTATATCCCACGGGCTACAAATGAGAGCTCTACCCTCATGTGTCAACACATGTGGAGTCCAACTTTAAAATCTGTTAGTCTTGTAAATCTTTATATGGTCTGTCGTTCTCGCTAGTCTCCAAGTTCCACTCGGACAACCACTGTGTTTACACCAGTCACTTGCAGACCCCAGACAACGCTTAGTGCTTGGTAGGCTCCATGGCAAAGAGATGGGCCCGAAGCTCAGGGTTTTAGGGCAGGTTCCCAGCCTCATTCTCCTCTGCACACATCCTTTGCTACGCTGTTCACAGTAAGAAGGGAAGGTGGGTATCGTCCAGTTACTGGGAAAATCTTGTTATTAGCTGAATCAGCACACACATGGGATCCAGAGTGTGGAGAAAGAGGTCTCTACCTTCACCCTCAAGTTGCCTGTCAGTCAGGAGTCCGCCTCCCTTCTCTCCTTCCCGCATGGTGCTCTGGGGACCTAACCCCACACCAGACGCCTGGCCAGCATCTTCCTCAGCCTCAGCTAAGGCTCAGCTGTTCAGGTCCATCTCGTTTACTGGACCTGGGGAGATGGGGGCTGAGAAGTGGGTGGGTGAGCAGGAAGGGATGCAGAAGAGAGAAGAAAGCAGCATTCCTGGTCCCACCTTGGTGGGGAGCATACAAACACACCAATTTCTGAGCTCATAAATGGATTTGGTTTTCTCTATGCTTTTTCAAATATGTCCTGCTACTGTCCTAATTTAGTATGGGCCAAATAAATTCCTAGAAAAAGGCAAGCGTGCACCACGCCCAGGACAGTGGGGACTGCATCCAAACTTTTTGTTTGTTCCAAATCCAGCTTCCCCGCGGTGGTTCTCAACTAAGGGCAGCAGCGCCCTCTGGAGGCATGTGGAAAATGCGCGGTGGCGTTTTTAGCAGTCTCCCTGCCTTGGAATTTAGTGGGTCAGGGCCAAGGGTGCCCGCAGTGAACAGGTCAGACCTGCACACTGAGGAAGTGTCTGGCCTAAAATGCCAGTACTTCCCCCGCCCTCCACTGAAATCGCCGTGGGCTATGGGAGGCTGAGGGCGAGGCCTGTTCACAAGTGTGTCCCCGGGGAGCCTGGCACATAGTGGGGGCTCCATAAATGCTTGCCGAGTGAAAGAATTCGTGACTGCAGTATGCTAAGGCACCAGCTCCCAGAACTCAAGTGCCTGCTCCAAGCACACACTGAAAACCAGACTGTTAAGTCATCAGTCAGAAACAGACTCGGAATCTAAAGGGAAAATATCCTCTCTGCCAGAAAGTGCGTGAAATAATCTTTAGATGTGGGGAAGACTGTGTTCTCTGTCCCTGGAAAGCTGTCACCTGGAATCCTGTCACTTTTCCCATTCAGAAATATGAGGCAGTTGAAGAGATACAGTCACAGAAGGGGGAAAAAAAAAAAAGGATAAATGCCGTGACATTACAAAGCAGCCAAAACCTTATGCACAGCAATTTTCCCCCACCCCACCCCCCATATGACAGTGACCATGAATGAACATCGCAAAGCAAAATTTGCCAGAGCAGTTACTCCCGGGCATTCAGGAGCTCCATCCTCAGCTGTGACACCTAGCAGCTGGGAGACTTTGGGTAAGTTGCCGAACTTCACCAAGCCTCAGTCCCCTCACCCATAAAATGGGGATGATGATACTTACCCTACAGGGTAACATGAGGGTTACGTGAGATAGCGTCAGTAGAGCAGGAAGCACAGTGCCCGGCACTTAAAACACAATTATTACTAAATCTCTGAAAAGCAACCCCAAATAGCCAGCAATAAAGCCACTGACCGCCTTGCAGAACAAAACAGACACTCAGCTGTTTAACCCAAGGACATGGGCAGACCACAGAATGTCCTGTTCTTACAAGACACAGATGAAGTCAGTTTATTCTGCTTCTAAGTCCTTTTGTTCCCTGGTTGACCGACAGTGCTGTGATTCACGTTAAATTATAATTGTGTTTCTGTATCCCTCTGGTGATAAATAGTTCACTATCAGGCCTCTTTTGCAAAAGAAAAAAAAAAAAAAAAAAGAAGGTCTTCGAGCCAACTTATTTCTCATTCAAAGTTTACATTTTTCTTCCCCCATCCTCCACCTTCTCTCCACTGGGTCCCATTGCTGGCATTTTGCTGTACGGAGTAGATTTGTGCTCCATTCCAATAACTTTGAACACTGATAATAATGAAAACGCTTGGCATCTGTTTTCTGTTGAAATGTGAAAGCTTCAGAGCAATATTTACAAAGCCTACTTCCCCAACCACGGCTCTCGGCTTTGATTAAGTAACACTAAAACATGACATTCCAAATCGGAGTAACAAGCTGTTCTTGGGCTGTGTCGGGGCCAATCCTTTATATTTTCAAATTTATGAGTATGCTACTAGAGAAATATCACTTACCCAGCTGATCCAACAAATATGCTCCCCCCTCTCATTCACATGCGACGGTTTGGTTCTTCCCGACTCAAATCCCAGAGTCCCCTTCCACACGTTTCGGAGACTGGGTGTGATGTGGGAGACATCTCGACAGTGGTGTTGCATGACTTGGGGCATATTCATACAGTGACTGATCTTTTGGAGAAGGCGCTCTGGCGTAAACAGATCAAGGTAGCAGCAGGGAAGGCTTTTTTTTTTTTTTTAATCAAACTCAAATCCCGATTCAGAAAGCTGAGAAAATTCCCCCTTGAAGAGTATGTGGGCAGGCAGCAACTCTCACACATCCAACTACACAGATTTAAGGCAAACCCACCATCGTTAACTATTACTATGTATTGTGGGCTGAATAATGGCCCCCAAAGAGATCAAGCCCCAATACCTGAGACCTATAAATGTTACATTATTTGGAAAAGGGGCCTTTGTGGATGTGATTAAGGGTCTCAAGATGGTGAGATTATCCTGGATCATCTGATGGGTCATAAATGTCATCACAAGGGTCCCTATAAGGAGGAGGCAGAGGGAGATCAAACAGAAGAGAAAGCCATGTGGCCATGGAGACAGAGATTGGAGTGATGCGGCCACCAGGCAAAGAATGCCAGCGGTCACCAGAAGCTTATAGAGGCAAGGGATGGATTTTTCCCTAGAGCTTCGGGTGGGAACACAGTCCTGCCAACACCCAGATTTCAGCTCAATGAAACCAATTTTGGAATTCTGGCCTTCAAAACTGAGAGAATAAATTTCTGTTGTTTTAAGACACTAGGTCTGTGGCATTTTGTTGCAGTGGCCACAGGGTAGTAATATGCTATAAAAATAAAAGGCAAATCATAACAGAGTCAAGGTTTCACACTGGAAAGAACCTAACCTAGTCCTCCCTCGGTCCTGTCTTACAGACCAGGAGGATGAGCAGAGAAGAGGCCAAGCGCTGTAGTAAATCCACAGAGTGGGAAGCAGAGCCAGGACCAGGCTTCTGAGTGTCCCAGCTCTTTTCAAAGAAGGGAAGTCACACCCTTGGCCTGCTTAAGGGCCTTTCAAATCTTCTCAACGTTTCCAGCACTGTCCACTACCGTCCAATATGGCAGCCACTAGCCACCTGTGGCTATTTAAATGTAAATTCGTTAAAATTAAATGAAATTTAACATCCAGTCCCTCAGTCACACAAGCAACATTTCATGAGCCCCACACTCACATGTGGCGAGTGGCTGCTGAATTACATGGGACAGGCAAACATTTCCATCATTTAGAGGAAGTTTACTGGACTGGACAGTGCTAGGCCAGGCACAGGGAAGGCCCGGTCAACTTCTCACTGAACTTAAAAACTCCATGTCTGTTTGTTCCTATTATATTTCCAACACCTAGTACACTGGCTGGGCTGCCTTGAGAGTCCCATAAGGACTTATATGAAGGGGCAGAGTGGCACCAGGAATTGTGACTCCCTCACAACTTCTTGCTGAGTAGGGCTTTCCTGTTTCCTTTGAGGGACATTGCAACATAGGGCAAGGACCACACCCCACGCAGCTTCCTTGTCCAGGCCCAGGAGCAGCACAGGGAGACCAAAAATAGGACAAAGGGGACTAGACTGCTCAAAAGGGGACTAGACTGCTCAAAAGGGGACTAGACTGCTCAAGACCCTCCCAAGACCCAGCTAATGTCCCAGGAGAATCGAGACACCATTCAGGGGCTGCTCCTAATTTCTTCTGATGCCTCTTAGGATACCAACAGAAGTCTGACACACTCTCTCTCTAGAAAATACCAAGGAATACTTATATGGCTCTTCATAGTTCAAAAGCAGTGTCCTGGTCTCCTTTGATCCACACAACTGGTCAAGCAGAAACCTCCATTTAATGAGTGAGAAAACTAGATTCAAAGAGATAACAAGAGATGATTTGCCAAAGACAGGCAAAGAAGCCAAGATTCCAGTGAAAAATTCTGACTCTCAAAACTTGCCTTTCATACCACATTCTCCTTCTTCCCTTGAAGACATGGAGATATGTCCTAGGCCTTTTTGAGAGCACAGGCTGGGGCCACTCACCTGTGTAGCCCAAGTGATATCTAAGCAGTGTCTTCCTCAAGCAATAAAATAATTTTATACATGGTTTTCACATCTCACTCTCTTCCCCCAGTAGAAGTTAAGAAGACAAATCAAGTATAAGGAGAAATGAGACAAATACAGTAAAACCTTGGATTGAAAGTAACTTATTCTGAAAGTGTTCCACAAGATGAGCAAACACTTCTAATAAATTTTAACTTGATAAACATGAGTAGTACATGACAGCAAACATCACATGATCACAATCGAGCCCATGGTTCTTGAAATTTGCTTTGATACATGAGTGGTTTGGATTACAAGCATGTTTCTGGAATGAATTAGGCTTGCAAACCAAGGTTAGTAAGCATAATAAGTACTTGGAAATGCACTTCTTCTTTTTTTTTTTTTTTTAATGTTTTATTTATTTCTAGGACAGAGAGAGAGAGAGAGAGCGTGAGCAGGGGAGGGTCAGAGAGAGAGGGGGTCACAGACTGAAACAGGCTCCAGGCTCTGAGCTGGCAGTCAGCACAGAGCCCAAAACGGGGCTCAAACCCACGAACCACGAGATCATGACCTAAGCGAAAGTCGGACGCTTAACCGACTAAGCCACCCAGGTGCCCCGGAAATGCACTTCTGAGTAGTCAACTCCAGAAACAGGATTGTTGCACACATTCACCTCAGAGAAGTGAATTCCTCATACTGATACAGAAAGGTTTGTGTCAAAAGTGAGACAGGGTTTTTAGGGCAGACAACAGGCATTTGTGCCCATGTGGCCATGTTCTGGAGGTTTTCGTCACACACACACAAACACACTTAGTAATCTGTTCCCAGAATATAACAGAATATAATTTAAACCTCACCACACCTGAAATGTGGTCAATTAAACCACAACTCTATGAAGTAGGTGCTAGAATTAATCTCATCTCCCAGCTGGAGAAGCCAAGGTCTGGAGAGCTTAGGTAAATTTGTTCTCCATCATCACAGCTTGACGGCAACAAAACTGGGATCTGAACGCAGGTCTGTGCTATTCCAAGCTCCTTCCCATGGCAATACTCTGACTCTCAACAAAGCCTAAAAGAGACATTTTGGAATGGGAATATATAAGAATTTGTCATGGAAAATAAGGCCTCAGGAGAAAAGAATTCTTCAAGAGAGTTATGAGGAGGTTCTACATGGATAAATATATACTTATCTCACATATTGAACATATTCCTAATTCCAATCTTAGTGTTTCCATTGTCAACATCTGTGGGGTTTTTTGTTTGTGTGTTTAAGGCTGCCCTCTGTCTTCAGCAGGAAAACCCAGAATCCATCAGAGTCCACAAAAATAAAAATAAATGTTACCTAGGAGAAGAACCAATGGTATGGAATCCTTTTCTTAGAAAAGTACTTACTGATGACGAGTTATATTTCTAGAGGAAATTGCTTCTTGACTCTAAGAATCTAAGACTCTTTAAAAAAAAATTTTATTATGGAAATTTCAAGCATTCATTAAAGAAGAGAGAAAAGTACAATAAACCCCTATGACTTGACCTTTTATTTCCAACAGTTATACACTCATGGCCAATCTTGTTTCATCTAATCCCCCTGCACTCACTTTGTTTGCTGGCATTTTAAAGTAAATCCCACACGTCTATCACTTACCCTGTGAATACTTCAATAACTCTGAATGCATCTTTAACTGATAAAGACACCCTTTTCAACATAATCACAATCCATTATCACACTTAACAAAATTACAGTAATCTCTTACCACTTGAAACCCAATCATGCTTAGATTTGTCCAAATGTCCCCCAAAATGTCTCTTTTTTTTTGCAGTTAGTTTGTTCCCATCAGAATCCAAGCAAGACTCATATATATCACATTTGGTTCTGTTTCTTGAGTCTTTTAATTTTACACCACCCACAAAACTGAACGCAAAATGGATTAAAAACTTAAACATAAGACCTGAAAACTATAAAACTCCTAGGGAAAAAAAAAATTAGGAAAAAGCCCCTTGACACTGAGTGGTCTTGGCAACAATTTTTTGCCAAGGACACGAAAAGCACAAGCAACAGAAGCAAAAATAAACATGTGGGATGACATCGAACTGGAAAGTTCTGCAGAGCAAAAGAAACAACCAACAAAATGAAAAGGCAATCTACAGAATGGGAAAAAAATATTTGCAAACCATACCTATCTGATAAGACATTACTATCCAAAATATACAAGGAATTTCATACAACTCAAGAGCAAAACAAAACAAAATGAAAACAACACACACACACACACACACACACCAAAAATAAATAAATAAACAAAAAACTAGATTAAAAAATGAGCCAAGGACCTAGACATTTTTCCAAAGAAGACATATAAATGGTCAAAAGGTACATTAAAAGATGCTCAACATTACCAATCATCAGAAATGCAAATCAAAACCACAATGAGCTATCACATTTGTCAGGATAGCTATCGTCACAAAGACAGGAGACAGGAGGTGTTGGGAGGATGTGTACAAAAGGGAACCCTGGGCACTGGGGATACTGGGAGTTACAAATGTTCTGTGAGCACAGCAAACGCCCCAGTTCAGCCAGGTCTAAAGCACTCCGTACAGAATGCTTCGACTTCTCGGTTCCCCACCCTGCAGAGCACAGTAGAAACCAAATGCCCCGAGAATTTCATAATGGTTTTGCTCTCAAGTTAAGATTTTGCTGTCCTACTCAATAGGACAATATGTCAAATCAACACTCTTTCAATAGAATATATCACCAACAGGAACTGTTGTTAAAAACTTCAGTACAAAAGGCATTTCGGAAAGGTGCTTACAAATTAACTGGGGAAAAAGAACTAAGAGAAGTGGCCAACGAGAATGGAGGAAGGTCTTTAGCCTCAAAGACACAATCATTTAAAAAAAAAAAAAAAGTAGTCATTTTATGGAAGGTAGTTACATCAGAGATAGTCTAAATCAAATTTTTAATATGCTTATCTCCTGGGGACTTTATTAAAATTCAGATTCTCAGTCAGGAGTTGTGGGGTAGGGCCCGAGAGTCTAAATCTCGAACAAGCTACCAGGTGATGCTGACATTGGCGGCCCACAGACCACCGTTTCAGTAGCCAGAGTCCAAATGCAGATGAAGGCCTCATGAAACAAGAAAGTTCCCTCTCTGCCCTTCCTGCCTCCCCACATCCTCCCGGCTCCTTGCACCCCCACTCATTCTCTAACTGTTCAAAGCACAACCATTCCTTGTGAGCAGCGTCTCTGCAGGCGAAAAATCTCACGCACAGGACACCTGCTCCTCGTAATGCTGCTGATTAGATAATCTGAAAACTTTCCCAGTAAAAATACTTGAAAATACTAAAGAATGCATTTCAAACGAAATGTGTGAGGCACAGCTGACCTTACGGGAAAGTACAGAAAATCTTTGGAAGCTGAAACAGAAAACTGTAAGCCAAATAGGTGAAAGCATCAACAGATGCTATGCATCCTAGATCAGCCCCAGGAAACGTAGAAACAGGTTTTCATACAGAGGCCGGACAAAGATGGAAGTCACTGGGTCTACAGGAGGAGCAGTATGGGAGATAAGAATCCCACATGGTGCCAGGACCCTGAAAGGTACCCCTGTAAGAAAACATCACTAGAAAACACCCATTCACCAGCACAGGGAGATTAAATAAAGCCTGACTTAGCGTGGACTCCGAGAAGAAAACATTTTTTCACCCAGAATTCATAACCCTGAGTCTTCATCCGTCACCTCACTACTCAAGTGGTCTAGGAATTCCTCAACAACAATCTTAGCACAAAAGGTAGCTCTGACTCAGTAATAGCCCTGGGGTACCTAGCAGAGGCAAACACCAGGGCTCTCAAGGGTGTAGAGGTATTCTCTCCTCTCCCTGCCCCTCCCCAGCTCGCACTCTCTTCATCTCTCTCAAAAAAATAAATAAATAAAATTTAAAAAGAAGCAGCAGCAGCTGTGTGGCAAAAAAAAATAATAATAATAATAATAATAATTTAAAAAAATAAAAATAAGGGGCGCCTGGGTGGCTTAGTCGGTTAAGCGTCCGACTTTCGCTTAGGTCATGATCTCACAGCTCGTGGGTTCGAGCCCTGCGTCGGGCTCTGTGCTGACTGCCAGCTCGGAGCCTGGAGCCTGTTTCAGTCTGTGACTCCCTCTCTCTCTGACTCTCCCCTGCTCATGCTGTCTCTCTCTCTCTCTCCTAGAAATAAATAAAAAATATTTTAAAAAAAACTTAAAAAAAAAAAAAATAAGAGGGGGAAACTGTAGCAAAAATTGCCAGCCCTATAGCTGCTCCATGTCCTCCATGATCCACACCAGCAAAGCGAGCACCTGACGTCCTGCGTCTCCACAGTTGAAGTGCATTTCAAATTCAAGTCTCACTGCTTAATGGACATAAGAGAATCTGAGAAAATGCAGTGCTTGGCTTTCCAGATGCAGCAGTATGGAGAAGCACACAGAACTGATGCCGAGCAAGTTCATCGACCACAGACAGGAACTTCCTTAACCAGGCATAGGTGTTTTCCAGAAACCTACTGCAAACACGTCACTAATCCGTGAAATGTCAGGACTTAATGTCAATAACAAAACCAGTCTGATGCTATTAAATACTGCGCTACATGCCTGATCTAAGTGCAATTTTTTAAAAAAGTGTTAGCATAAGAAGCGATACTGTTGATGTGCTCACAAGTAACATAACTGTCTACAAAGAAATATCTAAATAATCTAAACTATTAGAATTAAGAAAATTCAGCAGGCTTTCTGGATATAAGATCAATATAAAGAAATCAACTGCATTATACCAGTAATAATAAAATAGAATATGCAATTTTTAAAGTACCACTTAAGGACAAATCTAGCAAAAGATGGGTAAAGTTGTCATTTAAAAATCATTTAAAAAGGGGGAGGGCACCTGGGTGGCTCAATTGGGTAAGCACCTGACTTGGGCTCAGATCATGATCTCACAGTTCATGGGTTCAAGCCCCGCATCGGGTTCTGTGCTGACAGCTCAGAGCCTGGAGCCTGCTTTGAATTCTGTGTCTCCCTCTCTCTCTGCCCCTAGTGTTCTGTGTGTGTCTCTCTCTCAAAAATAAATGAACATTAAAAAAATTAAAAATCATAAAAAATGTATTTAGAAACATAAAAGACCTGAAAAAATAGAGAGAGATATACCATGTTCATAGATTTAAACAACTTAATATCAGTGAGATGTATTCAGGATGTCTGCAACTAATTACAGTATAATTTAGAAACTTTAAGCCCAGTTGAAGATGCATCCTTACAGCTCAAAAAAATCCAAGGTTTATGCTCAAGAGATACTCTCACGGACAACACAAGACATGTAAGAATGCTACTTAAAGCATTGCAAAAGCAGCAAAAAGCCGATATCTAAAATGACCATCAACAGGAAAATGCATAAACTGTGATACAGTCATACAATGGATCACACAGCAGTTAAAATGAATAAAGAGCTTCATTTACCAACATAATTGTGAAAAAAGAAAGCCACAGAAGGCTATATGCATCATGACAATTTCTCAGTATTTAGACATGCAAAATCAAACAGTTCATGGATACTTACACATATATCACGAGTATAAAATCATACATGGGAATGAAATGTATCAGAGTAGTAGTCACCTCTGATCAAGGAAGGAGAATGGAATTGCCGTGAGACATACAGAAGTCTTCACCCACATTTGTAATGCGTTACTTAAAAAAAAAAAAAAGACCTGAAACAAACACACCAAAATATTAAAATAAAACTTAAAAAGAAATTTGTAATTAGTAAAGCTGGATAGTGGGTACAGGGGTGCTCATAGAGTCTGTACACTTCTCTGTGGATCTGAGAGGTGTCCTTTACAAAGAGAACAGCAAGGTTAGCTAGCTTAACAAAGGTGACACACAGGCGTGGGGCACTCTCGTCCCTCATGTATGTCAGAGGTGGTTTACACTGAGCAGGTGTCTTCCTAAAGCTTCTGCAGCGAAAGCAGCTCGGTCAGCTGGACCCCCCCACCCCACCTCTCTACCATCAGTCCCATTTTCAATGCCTCGTCTTCCCATGTGACCAGCTGGCCATGAGACCAAGGTGCACTCAGAGGAAGGAGACTCCCCCTGTCCCCCACCCCAGGCCTCCAGCCTAGGCCACGGGCACCACCTGGAAAACATACCACTGAGGCAGGAGTCTGGTAACAAGGCTTCCTCTGGCCTCCCCCTGCCCTCTCCACTACGGACCTCACTGTGGGGGGCAGGGTTTGGCAGATCTGAACCCCCAGATTTAAGAGCATCTAAAGGGCACCAATTTTCATCTGACAGCAGTGGCAAAGGCACCTCACCTGGGACTTGGGGACTTGTTCTTTCGCTAAAGCACAGAAAGATCTCTGGTGTGTCCGCCTGGGAGGCCAACGACATTACCTTTATTGGTTTACCCCAAACTCTTTTCTCAGGAAACGAACTCGGTGCTTTAAGCCAAAAACCCCACGGAGATTAAAGTGGTTTGAAAACCCCATTTGTGAAGGGTCAAAAAAAGTTCAACTTTCTATCCTCACTCTTAAGTACAATTGTGTAGTGTTTCATGCAGTAAAACATTAATAAATTTGTCAAGAACAGAGAATCAGGGCTCAGGGCGGTCTGTGAAATTAGATTTCTCAGGAAAACCTTGGCCTGAGCTCTTCAACTTGGAGAGATGGTTCTTTAGGACCCCAAGCCACTAGAAATCCACACTAAGTGCATCTATCACTTCACTCTTCATTCTGCATAGACCCTACCGTGTCTTCCCGGTGCCCTGGAAAGGAAACCTAAATTCCTAAGCAGGACTTAGGTGGCCCTTCAGGACACACGCCCTGCCCTCCCTTGGACTGAGCCCAGCTGGTTCATCACTGTGGCCCCAGCACACAAGGCAGTGCCGGGCGCCTGATAAAGAAGAGGGCAGAGGACATCTGCTCCTTCCCACCCCCTCTCCCTCCAGCCTCTGGCTCCTACTACAAGTGGCAATAAAAAAAATTAAAAACAAAAAACAAAAAAGCCCCCAGAAATCCCAAGGAGGAAAATGCACTTGCTCTGCAAAGGAGAAAACTGAGATTTCACTCCGATCCGCAGAGGGCTGGGGAAAGCACGCAACTGGCACCACGTCCTAAACAGGGAGGTCATGGTGTCGCAACAGAAAGAGCGGCAGACAGCCTAGTGCTGGAGCACAAATCCAGCCATCAAGGCACAGGCAGGTCCCACTTCTTCCCTAATCCGCCCGCCACACCTGGCTCTTCCACAAAACGACCCGCCTCTGTAGACCCTGTGAACCCCAGCAGTCCTGGACTAGAAGGTGCTCCATCACAGAAGGCACAAGCATCGTGCGTTAGTGTACATTTTGGGGGACAGGTACTTTCAAGTGGGAGAGTTGACAATCGACGGGCCATCAGTGACGATTCTGTGCATTCTGTCTGCAGGGCGGTGGTGCGCCGCAGGGGGCCGGAGTCAGCTGGTCCCAGCTTGGGGGGGGGAGGCCTCCTGGGAGCAGCTCCTCCCAGCTCCACCGTCAGGGACAGGGACATCGGCCTGGCAGGCTGAAATGTGCCGCGGCGGGATGGACACGGCAGAAAATGGCAAACGCTACAAGTTAGTGCCTTTTATTTTCCTTCTCCAGAGTCAGTTTTTAAACATTTAGCAGACATGACGAGTTACGGAGAACCATGCTCAGGCGTCTGAGACTTGGGTCCCCAGAGAGCAGAAACAGCCTGTGTGACAGTGGCGCATCCCACACAAACAGGTTATTTATTGCTCTCTGAGAGGAATGCTTTACATTTCTTACGTTGCTGCAAGTTTTCGGTTTCTAATTAGTTTCCTGGGAAAACAAACAAACAAACAAAAACAACAGTACCCCTGTCAGCACGGGCCCTGAATCTCTCTCACTTCTGCATCCTCAAAGATTTCCCGCCACACACCAACCCCTCCCTCCTTTCTGGCATTCTTTTCAGCAGATCCTCATTCCCAAGTGTCACTCACCTTTTGGTTTTGTGAGACCCTCTCTCGACCTCACACCGTCCCGCCCCGCCCGTCAGAGGCACGTCCTTCCAAATGTACTCGTGGCCCCCAGCTCTGCCCTCATTCGCTCCAGTGACACTCTCCTCTGGAACCTTCCTGGCAATCTCTATGGTTGCGGAGTGGCACCATTCCCTGTGGTCTGCCTTCTCCCCGTGCCTGTTCCCTCTCCACATACCGGCTCCTTTTCCTGTCCCGAAACAGTCATGCAAATGCACAGAAGACCCACCCAACTGTCAATTACCAAAGTCAAGGGGCATTAGGGTGTGGAGTCTTAAAACTTAAGATTGTCCGAATGTCCCACCAAAATGTAGTACTTACATAGTTAAAATAAATCAAGTGACCCCCAAAGTTTTATCCTGCTCTAGAAAGCACGTCAGGTGGCCAGCCATCAACACTGGCCCACGGGCTGCCAGTGGCCATACGCAAGCTGCTGTCTCCCAATTCTGTTGTCATCCAGACGACAACTACACTCTTGAACTGCGTCCTCAGAAGCTGAAAAGCCACCTCCACCCAGGGTCTTCCGCACACACATCGAACCCAGCACTGTATCCCGCACCTCTGCTACACCCCCTCCCACTCGGGGCAGGGCCCCAGCAGCATGCAGACACCAAGTGCCCAAGACCTCTGCATCAGGCACGCTGACTGTGTTCAAACTGCCCTCAAATCTAGCGACTCGTCTGGATTCCCAAGCCACTTTGCTATTTCAGGTCTTCATTTACCACCCAAGTTAGAGCAAAAGTCTCCGGGTATAATCTTCTTTCTTCAATCTACCTCCCAAACCATAACTAGAAAAATCTTACTAAAATGCAAATCAAAACACATCACCCTTCCAGCTAAGGCCCCTCCGTAAATCCCTAATCACAATATTAAAATCTGCAACTGGTCACAACAGCATCAAAGAAAAAGCTCCAGGGGCACCTGGGTGGCTCAGTGGATTAAGCATCCAACTTGTGATTTCAGCTCAGGTCATGATCCCAGGGTTGTGGAACTGAGCCCCGCTTCAGGCTCTGCAGGGAGCATGGAGCCTGCTTGAGATTCCCTTCCCCCCTCTGCCCATCTCCTCAGCTCACACTTGCTTGCTGTCTCAAATTTAAAAATTAATAATAATAATAAATTCATTCATTTAAAAAAAAAAACTCCTCCAACTGAATTGAAAGCCATCTTTTATCTTCCTCCACCAACAGTTCACATATTCCAGTCATGTTAAACAATTTGAAGTTCTCTAGAATGCATTCCATTGTCACTCCATTTGTCAAAGGTTACCTTGCTAAGTAGTTTTCTTGGAATTGCTCCTTCTTCCTGAAGGCTGGGCATGGATGCCCTTTCTATGTTTTCTATGACAGCTACCTCATCATGGAACCACTATGCTCCTGTAATAGTCAACTCATCCATTTACTACAAGCATCTAAAGGCAAGATGTCTCATTTCTGCACTCGTTCTGACTGACATGGAGGAAGGGGCTGAATAAATATTCATAAATCTCGGACTCAGAAAGGCCCTGAGAATTAATTCTACTTCTTCCTCCGTCTCTTCATCGAAGGCCTGTTACTCTTTGTAACCACCTTGCTAACTGAGTGTCCAGCCACTTGAACACCTCTCGTGATGAGAAAAGCACTTATTAAACACTGACATCAACAAGGCCTCACTCTGGACATATACATGGACTTCAATAGAAAGAGCACACAGCTCACAGTCTGTTGGCACCTCAACTGACCAGAAGACCACGACCCTGCTGTGGCTGTGGCTCGACGCAGCTGACTTCCACATTGTCCCCAGTGGCAGGAAGAGCCCTGGGTGGGAAGGGGTGACTGCTGGAAGTGAGTCTGGAAACAATGAAGTCAGGCCATTTTCAAATAGTTAACACAGCTGAGACTTCCCCAAACTCTTTTTGCCCTCGCTTGTGTCTTCTATGTTTAAGCTCCAGAATCAGTACATTGTCAAAAAGGAAAGTCTAATGGGACCATTTTGTCCTAATTCCAGAAAGTCTAAGAGAGCAGAGACCGTATGACTCAAGTCAATTATTTTATTGAAGGAGAGAAGTTACGCAAATGTTAACTGATTGTTGGCAAAGGAGGGAAACACGTTAGAAGTCAGCTGTGTTGGCAGAAGGGAGAGAGCACCTAAGGCTCTCTGCCTAACAAAATGCTCAGAATCCGGGTTTCCACATTTCTCCATGGCTTGAGAAATGGATCACTTTCTCATGGGTCACTTTCTGTCTAGAGGATTCTGGAAACCAAATGAGGTTAAGATTCTTTCAGGTACCAACCAAGAGGCTTTAGGTCTTCTCTCAGCTAAGGCACCCGATGGAAGTACACAGGCAACCTCGGAAGTCTTATAGGTTTGGTTCCAGACCACAAGAAAGCAAACACCACAGTAAAATCAGTCAAATGAATTTGTTGGCTTCCCAGCACATATAAAAGTTATGTTTATACTACCCTGAAGTCTAGTAAGTACACAACAGCATTACGTCTAAAAATCAATGTACACGCCTTAGTTAAAAAATACTTTATTGTTGATAAAGTGCTAACCATGACATCGGAGCTTTCCGCACGTCAATCTTTTTGCCAGGGAAGGGTCTTGTCTCGACGTGACGGCAGCTTCTGCATCAGCGCTTGCTGCCTCACCTTGTGCTCTCAGGTTATGAGGACAGCCTCTTTCCTTTATGCCTCGTGAACCAAGGTCTGCCAGCTTCAAACTTTTCTTCTGTGGCTTCTTCGCCTCTCAGCCTCCATGAAACTGGAGAGAGTGAGCACTTTGCTCTGGATTAGGCTTTGGCTTAACAGAATGTCCATTCTTCTATCCAGACCACCGAAACCTTCCCCAGATCAGCAGTAAGGCTGTCTGCTTTCTCTGCATTTGCATGTCCGCTGGAGAAGCCCTTTTGATTTCCTTCAGGAACTTTCCCTCTGCATTCACACCTTGGCTAACTGGCACAAGAGGCCTGACTCCGGCCCATATAGGCTTTCAACATGCCCTTCACCCTGAGCGTAATCACTTCTAGCTTTTGACTTAAAGTGAGAGAAGGGGGGCTCTTCCTGTCACTTACACACTTAGAGGCCAGCATAGGGTTCCTAACTGGCCTAATTTCAATACTGCTGAGTCTCAGGAACAGGGAGGCCCAAGGGCCGGGGGAGACGAGGGAAGGGCTGGTCGGTGAGCAGTCAGAACACACACAACACTAAGTCCGCTGTCTTCTTCTATGGACACGCTTCATGGCGCCCCGAAACAAGGACAATAGTGACCTCACAGACCACCGTAAGAAGTATAATAGTAATTATAAAGTTTGAAATACTGTAAGAATTACCAAAATGTGATACAGAAACATGAGGTGAGAACTGCTGTTGGAAAAATGGCACCAAAAGACTCGCTCAACGCAAGGTTGCCACAAACCTTCAATTTGATAAAAATGCATTATCTGCGAAGCTCAATAAAACGAAGCACAATAAAACGAGGTATGCCTGTAATTTATTTTTCAGATTCCTCTGCGGGATTAAAAAGTCTTTTTCTCATCGCATTGCCATGCTCCCTGCTCTTGGTCCTCTTTTCCATGTACTGGAAAATAAAAGGAAGGGGGGAGAGAAGAGACAGCAGATTATGTTACTGTTTATGTATCCGCGGAGTTAAATATTTTAAAATAACTGCAAAATAAATGGTTTCTGCTGATAAAATTCTTATGTCTTTTATTTCACTGAATCTGAAACTACAAACACAGTACAGCATCTACATCCTAATAGGTGCACAAATATTGACTGAATTAATTTCTTCCCAAAAGATGAATTCAGGAAATATTTAAGATGAGTGAGTTTTGCCCCTGTTCTTTAGGAACTCACAATCTATCGCACGCATCTAAACTCTGCTTGAACACATATAGTCTTGAGGAGCTCACTACCTTGAGAGGAGGCCTGTTTCACTATTGGACACTTCTACTCGTTCCAAAGTGTTTTTTATGTTGAACCAGTGTTTCCACTTAAACTCTCCTACTGCCTGCTATTTCTTCGTGCTGCTATAATCTGGTAAATATCTGGGTTAGAGATAACCCACTTACTACCTCGTTTTTGGGCTGAACATTCCTGGCTTCCACAGAGGTTAACAGAACATGGCCTCTGCCTCCTAGCCACTACCAAGCACCTTTTATAAAGTGCTTTAATATCAATACCCCTTATGAAAAATATCACAACCAGAATTAAATACAGTGCTCCACATGGTCCGACAGATGTGGGTTACAGTGGACCTACTAGCTCTTAGCACCTAGGCATTTTGCTTCTATGAATACTGTCAAGAGGAACTGGCTCTGGGCAACCATATTATCCTATCAGTTCACATGGAAACTTAGTCAGCTGAACATCCCAGGATATTTTTCATTGTAAAGTCATCAAATGGATTCTCCCTAAATCCTATGTTTCTGTAATTAGTCGGACCTAAATGCAGTTTTCACTGCATTTAGAGGTTTTCAGCCTAGTATTTTGATTTGACCAGTAGGTTATTAAGTAACAGGAAATACACAGCCTGGCACTTAGAATATGCACTTGTTTAAAGCAGAGAAACTTGAATATAAGTGTTTTATACAGATATATGTACAGGTTTATATACACCCATACAGACATTATTTTAGAGGTGAATGAAGGGTCCCTACTAAAAGGGAAAAAAAATAAAAGTAAATTCAAGATGAAAAAACTTAAGTATACAGCTAGACATCAAGATCTTTTAGGAGCCAAAGATAAGGGAAGAGGCCACAGAAATGAAATCGGTGACAGAGAGCTAACTAGGGACTTGACTGTATCCTCTGCCTCTGACCCCTGAGACAATGGTGTGGAAGTTCATGTACATCTTCCGGTCCCATAACCACAAAAATATAGGGAGCTAGGCTAGATCATCTTTAAGAAGTTTTCTAGATCTAAAGTTTTGATTGAAGAGTTATAATATAGATTCTGGAATGACAGTTTTCAAACTTTTTTTTCTTCTGAGACACCAGGTCCCTTTAACCAAAATCCTTCCTTTTATCTGTCATACATTAATTTTCTTCTTAAGATTTTTTTGGGGGAAAGGGCATTTCATTGCTTTAACAAGTTTTTTTTTTTAATATTTATTTATTATTGAGATAGAAATAGAGCATGAATGGGGGAGGGGCAGACGGAGAGGGAGACAGAATCTGAAGCAGGCTCTGGGGTCTGAGCTGTCAGCACAGAGCCCGACATAGGGCTCGAATCCACAAACTGTGAGACCATGACCTGAGCCAAAGTCAGACGCTTAACCAGCTGAGCTACCCAGGCACCCTTGTTTTGTTTTGTTTTGTTTTGTTTTGTTTTGTTTTTAAGGCACTATTCTAGAAAACGGAGGGATACCTACTCTTAGAAAAATATTTGATATCTATCTTTAATCACATATGCTGGGCTGTCCCCAGCAATCAGCTTGGGAGAAGGGATTTAAGGGTCTATCTTCAGAATACCATATAGGGGGCCCAAAAGGCAGGTTAAAGAACAAATTATAGTCTATGTTAAAATATATCTTAAGATATCCCCAAAGGGAGTCCAGACAGCCTCTAGATTACAAGAAGGGGGAAAACGATGAACGTGATGTTATTCACAAAACTTCACTCAACAATGTAGACAGAGTGGAAGGTCAGTTAACCAAAACCCAACTCAAACCAAACTGATTAAGAGGGACAAAAAGGATGCTGCAAAAGTAATATTAGTGATTCTTTCAATAAAAAGGGGGTGGGGTGGGGGAGGCAGTAACACAGCGGCAGAGAGAAGCTAAGGGAAACTGGCCAGCTCCTTCTAGTTAAAAGCTTCAAGGAATGAACTGCTCAAATGGCACGTGAAGGAAATGGTAAAGGAGCACGTGAGAAGCAATAAATGGTAAACCAGAAAGCTTATTAAAGGCAGAGAGGAAATAAATGAGCACAGGTTCAGAGGACTGAAGCATGAAAGGGCAGAAAAATATCTATAAATCAGGTAATGAAACAACATAAAAACCACATAGAGGACTTAGAAAATAAGTCAGGGAGAAAAATCTAGAATTCATATGAAAACAAAGTAAGAAAAATATCTACAACATCCTACCAAACAGTCACTAACAGCTCGGGACCACCTGGGAAGAAAATTTCATATGAAGATCTAATCACCAAACCAATGGCAAAAATTATTGAACCATAAGAAGAAAAAATAAATCTAAATTTAGGGGAAAAGGCGATCTGACACAACAGTAAGCATGTGAGAAATAAACTGCTGCACTGAATAACACAGCGCGGGCTTCACTTCCCATAATCGTATGCAAACAAAACGAAGCCCTAGGTTCAGCTTTCATATAAACTAGCTTTACCAGTGAAGAAAAACTCGAAAAATCCATTTAAAACACTTATACGTGTACATGTGTGTGCAAAGAAAATTATCACCCTGAACTCAGAACTCCAGAAAGTTCTTCAAACATTAAAGATACTAGAAAGGGATTCCAGGAAGAGAAAAAACAAACAAAACCAAAAAAAAAAGCCCAAAAGCCTCAGATTGGAAAATATAAAAAACAAAGATATAGATGCTGGAGAGCTTCAAATACTGTAATACCTTTCAACATGAGGCAAATAGGAAAAAAGTTCAAAAATATGGAAAATGTAAGAAAATTGGAAGACAGGTTTTTAATACAGATTTTTTTTTAAGTTTTAGATATAACACATCTCATATATGAAAAGAAATGGAATTAAATTTCTTTTCAAAGATTTCAAAAGCACTCTGATACATGCCCAAGTCCACGTCACGGCCTCAAACCAAGTTTGGGAAAGGAGTCTTTGGGATCAAGTTGAACGAGATCCTTATGGCTTGTCCATGCCATGGTTATAAAGAAATTCACAATTTTAAACCTGTAAGGAGACCTGTAAGTCTAGTTCCCGCCATGTTTTATGAGGAAACAGGCCCAAAGAGTATTGGTTTCCTGCTACAGGTAATAGCTGATGGACAGAAGTCATTCTGCTAAACAAATTCAACTTCCCTAACCTTGCAATTCATCCAGAAGAGTTACAATGATTACAATAAGGAAGTTGTTTTCATTTACGTGCATGCAAAACAAAACAAAAACAAAAACAAAAAACCTCAGCAATGTTCTAAAATTGTCCCCAGAAGAGGCTTTTATTTCTCCTCTTGGTTTTAGGGGAGGACATATGTCTAAAGCCACTTCTCTCTGTTATACTAAAATTCGGAATAAAAATTAATAATGACAGTATTATAAAATATTGTTCAAAAATGTTGTTCTACTGTTCAACCACTTTTATCCTTTAACACTTTCTTACCTCATTCTTCAAGCATTTTCTCATCTCCCGATCAAGATCATTGCAATGACCAAAAAATTTCAGAATGCTGTGCTAAAAGGAAGAAAAGGGGTAAAATATTTCATCCCATAATGTGCTAAGGTCTCTGGCACATAGAATTTAAATACTTATTCCTACAGAAATGGGTTTAATGTGTCGCCACCTTGTTAATAAGCAAATAGGTAAATCACAGGTATAAGGTATACAGATAAACAGACTTATCCTGGTCTTCCTAAAAGAGAGAGAAAGGCTCTGTAGGTAGAAATGAAAAACAAAAAGACTTTTTTCCTTGATAAAGGGAAGCATATTAAACTGCCAAAACCTCACAATGACAGAGTGTAAACAATTCTGTTTTCGAGTCACTCTGTCTTTAAGGGCATGTTACAATCACAGCACAATCCATTATCCACTATAGGGAGTGATGTCAAAGTGCACCGTGGCCATATTAACATGACCAGTAACTTCCTTCACTAGCAAACACTCTGTCCCACTGAAGAATTACCTAATAAATGCTGGGTGCCAACACTATTTTCTCATTGGCCTCCATTCAAAATGTCATCAAAATACATCAGAAACACATAACACTCTTATTAAATGGCCTATATGGGCCACATAAATAAGCTACTAATCCACAATATAAGAACATCTATGTCTGAAGTTCAAAGTCTGCTCTCTCTGAAAAGCAAAAAATAAAAATCCCCTAGTGGTTTCAAGGCCTATATGACAAGGATCACGGCAAAAAGTACGAATGCTCCAAAGCAGATTACGAAGAAGGCTGAGGTCAAGAATGTGAATTTTAGCAGGGCCATAATTAGTGTGTTTGCAATCACAATTTTTAAGGGTGCCTAGGATAGCATGGCGATGGCCTATATAATAACATGCCATGAATGCCGAACTTGTAGCTATAATAATAAGCACCTGTTCCATTTCTTTCTAATTAAGGCTTTTCATGGAAACCAGACAACACACAATTCCTAAGCTATGCCTCATGCTACCCCCTCCCCCTGCCTCGATGCCACCTTCAATGTCTTCTTCTGGTCTACAGTCAATGAATGGGTCAGTTTTTCTGGCGAGCATTTAGGGTAAACTGACATCGCCTACCAGTTACCTAGTGACCTTTTCAGAATAAGTATTTCTTGTGTATTCTTCCTAAACTATTTCTCTGACCACAGATGAATGGGAACAATGCATTTTCACACACCTTCTGGTGAAGCAGAAACAACAGAAAGGATTAATGTTGAAAATGTAAGGCAATATTTCATAGGTTAATTCACAGGAATTTCTATCATCTCATACACAAACATCTTTTTTAAAAATCTGAGACAAAAGCTAATTTTTTTGCTTTCACCCAATATTTTAGCCCACAGAAATACACTCTTGTGACGTTACGTGAAAAACAAACCCGCTGGAAGTGGTAAAAGGAACACCCGTGGACTGCAGTTCTCTTGCACGCACGTGGCATAAGCCTCCAATGTGTGACGTCTGGTTCTAGAAACCAAACTGCCTGGGCCAGTAACTGAATAAATGGACCAATCAATCGACATCTTAAAGACAAGCACTAGGGATTCAGCAGTGAGGAAGGCGGACCTGGGCCCTACTTGCACAGAACACGGTCACAGAGAAGAGCCAACGAGCAAAGTGACTGCCATAAAGCAGTTGTTCTTCAAGCGCAGTCCAGGGGCACCAAGAGTTCCCAGGAGCTCTCCAGGGGGCATAGAAGGTAAGCACTATTCTCTTGATAATCGGGGATCTTATTTGTTTTGCTCACTGTCATTCTCTCACAAGACTACAGTAGAATTTTCCAGAGGCCACACAGAGGACAACATCACCAAACACTAGACATGAGGCAGACAGGAGACACACCTATATTCTATTAAGCCAGATACTAAAGAGAACTGCAAAAATCCAAAAACAATGTCATTCTTTGTGGTTTTTTTGTAATGTTTATTTTTAAGACAGAAAAGTGCACATGAGCACACCAGCTGGGGGGTGGGCAGACAGTGGGTCCGAAGCAGGCTCTGCACGGACAGCAAGAGGCCCGACGCCAGGCTCAAACCCACGAACTGTGATTGTGACCTAAGCTGAAGTCAGATGCTTAACTGACCGAGCCACCCAGGCATCCCGAAAGAAATGACATTCTTTTGACTCTGTCTTTTGTTTCGTAAAATAAGATCTTTTTTATGAAAAATTACTATGTTAACATGCACTGAGTTTATTATTATATTTTTAGATACAGTTACATTTTTTAAAAATTTCTCAGTTTTAATTTCTAATTCATAAATATCGGTAGCTAGAGTCCACATACACAAAAGTTATTTGGGGTCCTCAGTAGCTTTTAAGAGTGTCTAGGAGTCCTGAGGCCAAAAAGTGTGAGAAGTACCTTAAAGTAGGAAATGGACCACGTATGGTGTCACTGGAGTACAGAGCGACGACACCAGGAGAATGTAGGCCAAGAAAGGAGGAAAGGAAGAGGAAACGACAGGCTACAGAATAACGCCTGGAGGAGGCTGGAACGCGGTGTCCCATGCGGGCAAGCGGAGCCGGTGGGGAGGGCTCCGAGACCAGGAAGGACAAAGCCAGCACCCAGCATCAGGAGAGAGAAGCGTGCGCTCACACGCCCGCAGAAAGGAGCCCGTGGGAGCAAGGGGAAAAGAGGGCAGGAGGGTGTGAAACCCAAGGCTAAGTAGGCCCTGAAACAACACGAAGGGAGACACTGGGATTTTATGCTGCGGCAGAGGAAGCCAGTAGAGCGAAACGATGATTGAACGTAGTCTGAACAGTCACTCCGACACGGTGTGGGACGTGAGTGAGGGCAGAGGAGAGGGCAAACCGGTCAGGGGACCCGGGTAGCCCCACTAAGAGAACTCTGGAACTAACTGGTGTTCGGAACAGACACATAAATCAGCAGAAGAGACTAGAGAGCCCAGAAATAGACCCAGTCACGTGTGGTCAACTGATTTTGACAAAGGCAGCAGGATAATTTAGGAGGTAAAGACGGTGTCTGCAACGGACAGTACTGAAGAAACAAGACCCAGAGAGAAAGGAAAGCAGAGACTCCTACCTCACCCTAGACACACATATTAACTTGAAATGGGTCACAAACCTAAATATCAAAGCTAAAATCCTAAAACCTTCAGAAGAAAAAAATAGGAGAAAATCTTTGTGAACAGGAAACATAAAGATCCTTAGAATCCAAACAACAAAAAACAAAACAAAAAGTCCTCACAAACAAACAAAAAAAAGCCACCTAGTAATCAGACTTCATCAAACTTGGAAACTGCTCTTTGAAGCACAACCTTCAGAAAATGAAAAAGGGTATGACAGGCTGAGTACATACTCACAATACACTTGTCAGACAATGTCTTCAACTTGTCAAGACAATGTCTTGACTGTAGAATGAAAAAAAATTATTAAGACTCAGTACTAAAGCAAACGACTCAATTTTAAAATATGGGCAAAAGAAAATAATAATAATGATTAAATAAGTAAGTTTTTTTAAAAAAATAAAATATAGGCAAAAGACTATACGAAAGGTCAAGAGGCACATGAAAAGAAGCTCAAATGAGAGACTACTGCACAGCCATAAAGTAACGTTAAAAAGACTTACAATATCAATTCTGTGTCTACGTGTACGCTGAAAAGAATTTGCCTAAAGGATATTGTCACCAACAACGTTCTTTGAACAAAGATATCTAACTTCACAGATCACTACCTGTTAGTCTTAAATTCTACTCATTTAAATGATACATACTAACTTTATAATTTTACACATCTACAGTTTATGAATATCATGAGGAAAACAGCACATCATGCAAAGTTAAAGAAAAACACAAACGCTCTTGGTAACTGTCTCACGTATCAATTATATGGGAAAAAACTCAATGTTTGTCATCCGTAAAAATATCAGCTTTAATTGAATGCATTCCAAAAATGTGTTTCTTTTCCATTTTGGTTTTAACCATTGAATTTTACTTCCATTCCACTAACAAGTAAGTTAACCTGTCAAATTAGGCCAATCATAATTTAAATCTAGCTAACATCTAATTGTTAAAAAAAAAAGTTTTTAATCTCCTTTAAACACAGAATGGTAGACATCAAGGAAAATATTTAAAAATTCTTAAAATAATTACATTATGATCAAAAGAGTCCATTTAAAATAATTGGTCTAACATCCTGTAGTTAAAAAAAAGGAAAGTATTTTATTGAAAGAACATGGGTTCCATATCATTTCAAAAGTTCCCTAACAAACCACCATGCTTAATTTTTACTAATCACAAAAGGAAATGGTATCTGAAAAATCACAAGCATCAATTACTAATCTTTAGTAAGCTAAGATCCGCTATATGATCATTCCCTTCCCTCAGCGAAGGTAACATTTCACATCACTGTGTTGTACCTAAGTTTCATTTTCGCTTTATGGTCATTTTTCTGAACTCTTACATTTTTGTGACATTCCTTAAGCAAGTTAATCAAGACGTTGCATTCTTCAGTGTGCAAGTGTGGAGATAAGTCAGGATGCATCTTTAGGAGGAGGTGATGGAGCACAGCAGAGCAACCTGTGGATACAAGAGTGTCTTGAATACGTGTGACTGTAATTGTCCGTGAGACCCAAAACTATTTCAGTAAAAACCTGCAGTGCACTTTATCAGAAACAAACACTGACCTTAGGCAAATTATTAAACTTGAGCCTCAGCTTCCTTATCTGGCAATGTAACAGATTCAGCAAGTTATCAGGTGTTCAGAGAACCTACAGGTTCAGAAAAAAGCAAGACTTCTTCTAGAGAGGCCCAGCTCTGGAAAGAAGTGCTCCAGAAGAAACAGGCAGCCTCTATTAACAAGCCTGATTTCAACTATTTCCTCCACATTCCTGAAACTGATTACAACTCATTTTGTGCAGATGAAATTCTACAAAATAAGGGAACTGGTTTATTAATCCTTTTAAAACGTATATTCCTCTGAGAGGGTTAAAGCCCCATCAGTCTCACATTAGTGTGAATTAACATGGAATGTTTTCTTCCTAACATCTGGCTGAGAAAATCTAACTAAACAACGAAGAGAAACAAAAAGAAGTGAAAAAAAGTTTTCTAGTTTAGCAGATCTGTCCATAAAATTCAATTACTACAATGAAAGCAAGATGATGAAATAAATCCCAGAAATTAAATTTAATTGGTTAATTCACTAAGTAGAAATTTAGCAGCCAAGGTCAAAGGAAAAGCATTATTTTGAAGCATTTGCTATAGTTATACAGCACTATTTGCCTACTCTTTTTTTTTTAACCTATTCTTTTTAACTTGGAAAAGGGTACCAAAAGAAAGAACCAATTATCACTTTCATCTTTTAAAAGGTTCAAGGAAAAAAACAAAATAATGACCTTAGTGGGCAAAGAGTTCTTAGGTCAAAAGCACAATTCATAAAAGAAAAAAATTGGTAGAATCTTATCAAACTTAAAACTTTCTCATTTCAAAAATATACCACTAAAATGAAAAGATGCAGGGATGGAAAGTACAACACAGGGAATGTGGTCAATAATATTGTAATACACATCTCGCCATGAGCATTTCATAATGTATATGCTTAAAAAAAAAAAAGAAAGAAAAAGATAAGCCACACTTTGGGTGATAATGACATGTCAATGTAGGTTCAGTAGTAAAAACACACAACTATAGAGGGGGATGCTCATCATGGGTGGGAGGGTTTGCATGTGTGGGGCTGGAGCACATGGGGTCTCTCTGTACTTTCTGCTCAATTTTGCTGCAAACCTAAAACTGCTCTAAAAAATAAATACCCTACTAGCTAGAGACTAGGAGAAAATATTTGCAAACCCTGTTTGAAAAAGGACTTGCTACCTACAGCATATAAAGAATGCTTACAAACCAGCCCAACATTTAAAATGGACCCCCCAAAATGGGCAAAAGATTTGAATAAATGCTTCACAGAAGATGGTACAAGAATGGTTAATTAAGCACATGAAAAAATGCTGAACATCATTAGTCACAAACTAAATTCAAACTAAAGCCACAATGAGATACCACCACATTCCCCCCCGAATAGCTATAATCAAAAAGGCAGACAATATCAAGCAGTGGTTAGGACGCAGAGAAAACAGATCTCATGCACCGATAATGAAAATGTAAAATAGGACACACTTAGGAAAACAATTTGGCCGTGTCTTAAGGAGTTAACACACTTACCCAATGACCCCTGACCACGGAAACTGCACTCCTAAGAATCTACCCAAAAGAAATGAAAACATATCACCACACAAAGACATGTATGTTAATGTTGACAGCATTATTCATTATAGCCAATAGGAAACAACCCAAATGTCCAATAATCTGGTAACTGGGTAAATAAATGCAGTATGTCTAGACAATGGAATAGTATTTAGCAGTTAAAAGGAATGCATGGACGCAGGCACCAACATGGATGAACCTCAAAGCACCAAGCTGAATGAAAGAAGCCAGACTCAAAAGACTGTACTGTATGATTCCATTTACACGCAATGTGTAGAAAAGGCAAAATGGTAGAGAAAAAAAGGCTGATGGGTTGTCTAAACCTGAAAGTGAGAGAGAGGATTATTTGCCATTGGGCACAAAAGAATACAACTGCGTGAAGAAAGTGTTTTAAAATGGGATTTTGGTAATGGTCGTGCAATAGCAGTTTACTAAAATCACTGAACACACTTTACTAAAATTCACTGGTGGGTGAATTTTAGGAAATGTAAATTATATCTTAACAGAGCTGATACAAAAACGTTCAAGAAATTCAAACTGCCTATCTACTTTTCACTCTCAATAAGTCCTTAACAATGACTACACAAAGAATTCCAGAGCATTACACTATCCCTACTATTTAAGAATTCAGCTTCTAAAAAGCCTAGTGGATCGCGGTACCACTGAGTGACTAAGGGCATGCGCATGCGTACACAGGCCACATACCACAGCGGAAGGTCCCAAACCAGGCCGCCATGCCCAACTAAGTACTGGAGTATCTGAAACGGAAACTGGAAATGCAGCCAAGTTCAAATTTTGTTTGCCTGCCACTGACTACAAAGTCTTCTTAATGACATAATCTTTTTGCTCAGAAAAACGAGGTCTCCTACAGTCTAGCAATTTAAGTCCTCTCATGTTGTACCATTTAGCCACCTAGAAAATGTCTTTTTATTTTGTAAATTTATTTAACAAAATATTTTTCCCTATTTCTATCAACTAGTCCTCAGATGTGTGCTTTTACAATTGGGAAACAAGCTTATGATGTACTGAAATGACCTCTTTGGCCAATTAAATACTTTTGAAGACACTTGGCTGCTGAGACAAATGCATCCACATTGTATAGAAGTAGAAATGAGTAATTATCATGAGTATATTTTTCCTCCCTCCATTACAAAAGTTTATGCCGCTGCAGACCCAGTCAGAGTACCAATAAGATAACTTCCTTTCTACTTACTTATCCTACGTAACTATGTCAAAGAAGCAAATCGTTTCACATAGTTTCCTTTTCCTATTCTTCTTGGTAAAAAGCTAAGCTACTACTTCTTAATCTACAGCTCTAAATACTGACTGAATCCCTTGTCTAACAAATTCCTCGCTTTACCAGTTATCCCCCCTTTCCTCCACCCTATCTTTTTAGTGAGCTACCCCTTTCTTCTTTCCCTCTACCTACCCCGTACCCATGCCCCCTTCCAGCATCCAGCTGGCTTCGCCTCCCATTGGTGCTTACACAGGTGTACTGTCACACTCTCAGGAGCAGTGCACAGAGCACAGCTATAAAACCGTGCCACTGTTCCTACAACACTCAGTGTGAGTGCTCGTATCTTCCAGCAGTCATCTTTAAAAGCCTATTCTGGAGCACCTGGGTGGCTGGCTTAGTCGGTTAAGCATCAGACTTCATCATCTCGCTGTTCGCGGATTCGAGTCCCATGTCAGGCTCTGTGCTGACCGCTGGGAGCCTGGAGCCTGCTCCAGATTTTGTGTCTTCCTCTCATTCTGCCCCTCCCCCATTAAAAAAAATTTTTTTTTAATGTTTATTTAGTTTTGAGAGAGAGAGAGAGAGAGACAGAGTGTGAGTGGGGGAGTGGCAGAGAGAGAGGGAGACACAGAATCTGAAGCAGGCTCCAGGCTCTGAGCTGTCAGCACAGAGCCCAACGCGGGACTCAAACCCACGAACTGTGAGATGATGACCTGAGCCCAAGTCGGTCGCTTAACCGACTGAGCCATACCTTCCTCATTTGTGCTCTCACTCGCTCTTGCTTGCTCTCTCTCTCTCTCAAAAACAAATTTAAAAAAATAAAAAATAAAAGCCTATTCTAAATAACATTACTATAACTCAAAGTAATTTGTGAGCTGAAGAAAACTAAATGTATATTCCATATTCTTACTTTTAAAATTCCTTCAAAGCAATGAATCTACATGATTAGTGTATAAAATAAGTTTTAAACACTTAACACACAGTAGGTACAAGTCTTCTAATCCTTCCAGTAAGTGTAAATTCAGTGGAACCATAAGAAATTGCCTTTTTGTACTTCAAGTATGCATTACTCACATTTTCATATCAAAAATAAGTCCCAGGTCACATAGTAAGTGGCAGAGTGACTACCCAATGGCATCTCTAACCAGGACAAATTATTCCTATGCTCAAAACAGAAAACTTCCCAGCAGTTTGTGGATGAAATAAATTCAGATAGGAAAAACTATTTCCCAAAGAGCCTCTGGTTGACTACAAGTTCAACAGGCACTAATTGTGGGTTCCAAAGAAGTCAATGTAACATTATCCTGCATTACTAGAAATAGAGGGTCTGTCTACCTCAACAAAAAGAACAATACTGTATTCGTCCAGACATATGTGAATATTCCTGGAGAGAGTGATCAGAATTAAGATGGCTTTGACTCTAAAACTCTTCTCAGGAACCCAATAATGAAACTGGGAATATTTAGCAATTTAGGGAAGCTCCCATCAAAGCAGACAGATCAAAGGAATAACCTGGTTCAGCAGGAGAAATAACGGATCTGAAGGCAAAAGTTGTGGACTTATCTGTCCATAAGTTATAACACTTTGGTTACTTAATCTGACCTAAGTCTCTTCCATAAAACGGAATTAGCTCTTGACCTGTATCTGAGTGGTCATGAGGTTTAAAATAACATATGTGGGAGTATCTGAAACAGTGCGCAGAGAGTGTGACATATGCAAAATGTCTGAAATGCTCATCACATGATAGGAAAGACTGAATGGAATTTGCAATGCTGTTTCCAAGGTGTTTCTGAGGACAGGACCCTTAACAAAGGCAGATGTCACCTCCCTGGAGCTGTCCAACAATGAAGCAAGCTGCTTTGGGAAGTTCTCGGTTATCTGTCTGTCTTAAAGTACCCCAAAGAGACTGGCTACGTCAGTTAAGGATGTCACAGAATGTATTTCTGCACTGCATTCGTCAGTTTCTTCTCAAATATAAGTTCACAATTAAACTTATATTTTTATAAGATTTTAACCTACTTCCAGAAATGAAATTCACAATGGATAAAAACCTGTCACTGCTAGGAAAACACAAAAGAATTTCAAAAGGATAATGCCAAAGTCATCATGAACATCAGCAGCACTGATGAAACAAAGGTGAGGGGAATATTCATTTGTGACAAGACTTCATGCGTGCCTGCTTGCAGTAAGAAAAAGGAATACATTCCATTCACAGTGGTACTATTTATACACAAAACTGCAGTCGCACCTTTACACTGGCATTTAGAAAACACCAGAAGGTTAACCTGTCACAGTTACAGTGCTTGCCTACCCAACTCCACCCACTGCCTTAAGTATGCACACATGTATACTAAAACAGATGCTGAAACTCTTAAAATTAAATGTTCAGCTGTGACAACAACCGGGTGACTGGCCCCTGCACAGCAATTTTAACTTTTACTTGGGGGTAAGCTGGGAGGTCAGAGCAGTACGGTACTCTCACTAAAGACGTAAAGATCACAGTCTTATTTTAGTCGTTCACCTGATTCCACCAAGACGGAGGTAAAACTTTCCTAAGGAGTATTCCATGATAGATTTCAACCACCAGGTGGCACAGTTTTCAAAACATAAGCCAAGAGGTAAGCAATACATGGCATGACCTCTAGTAAAGAAAAAGGAGTAAGCATCTTAATAACACTTCAGCAAATCTATAATCACAAGGAGGAAACTCCCTATTTTAATGCCACTTGTGTTTTCTTTCAAAAGATTTTGCTGTTTTGTGGCTCCACCAGAAAGAAATTCACACCACAGCTACAATTTCTAATGTCACTGTAAAACAGAAACGGGGTGGGGGGGGGCGCCTGGGTGGCTCAGTCGGTTAAGCATCTGACTTCGGCTCAGGTCATGATCTTGGGGTTCGTGGGTTCGAGCCCCGCATCAGGCTCTGGCTGATGGCTCAGAGCTTGGAGCCTGTTTCAGATTCTATATCTCCCTCTCTCTCTGGCCCTCCCCTGCTCACGCTGTGTGTGTGTGTGTGTGTGTGTGTGTGTGTGTGTCTCAGAAATAGATAAAAACATTACAAAATTTTTAAAAAATAAAAAACAGGGGTGCCTGGGTGTCTCAGTCAGTTAAGCGTCCGACCTGGGCTCAGGTCATGATCTCACAGTTTATGAGCTGGAGCCCCACACTGGCCTCTGTGCTTACAGGGCAGAGCCTGGAGCCTACTTGGATTCTGTATCTCCCTCTCTCTCTGGCCCCCCTCTGCTCCCATGCTCGCTAGCTCTCTCACTCTCTCTCAAAAATAAATAAGCATTCAAAAAGCAAAACAAAAAACAAATCCAGAAAAGTCCCTTGTTCAGAGTTTGAAGAATCTGTTCTCCAGAAAAAACTGTAAACTTAATAAACACGTAATGCTTTCTAAAACATGTATTTTTTAAGGCCTACTTTTCAGAAAGCCTCGAATCAGTTAAATTAGTATTTCTCCAACTACATCAAACTATGCACCAAACTCAGCAGAGGTAGCGGACACAGCAGTGCACCACCTACCCTACAGTCTTCTATTTACCCCAGTTGCGCAGAGACCAAACCTAAACATCTGCTATTGAGTGACAAGTACTCCCAAATACACACCACGGCCCACTGCTTCGGAGAGGAACCCCTGGGCTGCCCGGGGAAAAAATCCACAGGGCTCTTAAGTTCCACCACACAGCTTCCCAAGAAATGGAAACACACTCATCAGCACTCAGTAGGCACTGGGCATTCTGCTAAACCACCCGAATTTCAGAGAAGAAAAAAAAAAAAAAAAAAAGCAGTCCATATACCTCAAAAAACACACAGGCTAGTGAGGGAATGTTCTTGCAAATGCACATAGTAAATGCCCAATAAATGCTTGCCAAACGTTGAATTTGGGGTTATTATAAAACTGAGAATTGGTTCACACCTCAACATAGTTAACAACAACAAAAAGAAAGGATAGAAATGAGCAAGGCTCATTTTAAACAACCTAAACACGTGCAGGAAAGGAGATATACGGGAGTCACAAGAGAATTCCTTTGCCAGCGCAAACTTCTTTTATGCATTTAAGATTTTAAATGAAGGTTTCCAGAACGCGGGTTTACTTAAGACTCTCCAGCAAGCACCTATTGGGAACCTACAAGCACGGTAACTTCTAAGCCCCAAAAAAGGCATCTGAATGTCTAACTTTCCTTGGAAAGTGTGCTGAGGAGCTCCTTGGATTCTCGCTTCCCAAGACAGACTGGCGGCAGCTCTTACTGCCGCTGAGATGTGCAGCTACGTGCAAATTCTAAACTCCTAGGTGGTCACAATAATAATCATACAATTCATTGAGAGCCCACCGCTCAATGTCAAACGCTGTAACTGTCGATGCGATGGGCTGTACCCATTTTACAGGCGTGGAAGCCGAGGCTCAAGGAGGGGAGGACCCCCTCCCCACCAGGTGACCGGGCTCGCGAGGGGCGACACAGGCTGCAGCAAGGACTGAAAGGTCTAGACCAAAGCATGCTCTAAACTACCAGCGCGTCCTCGGCAGCTGCCTGCGGACGGGGGGCCCGGGACGCACCTCCGGCTACGTCGGCAAAGCGCCCGGCGCCGTGGTCGGCCTCGGAGCAGCGGGAGCCACGGCCGCCCCGAGGACCAGGGACCGGACCTCCCAGGTCCCAACCTCCGACAGCGGCTGGAAGGGACACGGCGGGGCGCGCGCGAGCAGGGCAAGGGCGGAGGGACAGGTGCGTGTCCCGCGGCCTCCCCGGACACCGCGGCCAAGAAGAGAGCGCTGCTCGGAACGGCCGGGACTCCCGAGACTCACCGGACTCGCGGCCACACAGGGAGGGCTGAAGCGACAGTCAGCAGCGAGGACTCTTCATCCAAAGGCCAGCCGCGCGGGCGCTGGAGCCGGAGCAGCTCCTGGCGGCCAAGTCCCTCTCGCCCTCCACAGCCGACCCGGCTCGGCTCGGCTCGGCCCCCCGCGGCGCCCGTCCTCCGAGGCGCATGCGCCACCGGCCTGGACGGGCCCACCTGCGCGCGCGGGGGGGGGGGAGGGAGAGCGAGCGCACCGAGGCACAGCAGGGCCTCAAACCAGCAAACCGAAGCCACAAGCCAGACTTGGTGGCCGAGGTTAACTGCACTTAACGAATGGACTCTACTGACAAGAGCGATGCGAGGGCTTGGCGAGTTTCAGCCCTGCGGCTCCCCGACGCCGCTCCCTGCGCCTACGGTACAGTCCAAAGAGAGCGCCCGGCGGGGCGGGGGCGGGGCTGGAGGGCGACGGGAACCGCGATTGGTGGCTTTGAAGGAGCGGCGGGCGGGAACGGCGGCCAAGAGACTCTGTTGGAGATGACTGACTGTAAGACACCCGCGCGCGACCGGGGACCGGGCCCTTGAGTGTGGCGGGAGCCTTGAGAAGCCACATCCCAGGCTTGTGGGGCGACGTTTCCGCGACTGCCACGCGTCTCAAGGTGCGGGATCGGCGCTTGGCCTCGGGCAAGAGGTGGGGGACTACAGTTGGGACTGGGATGAGGGAGGGCCGTGGTACCGTCCGTGACGTCACATCCGCCCGCAGTGGGGCGGGGCCTAACTAGAAAGTACGTCAGCCCCGGAGCCTCCGCCGGCTGTCACGTGGCGGGTCACTTTGCTCTCCGATCCTGGGGTTGGTGCTGTCCTGGGAGTTGGTGTTTTGATTTTTTAAATCAGCCTTGGCTTCCGTTATTTTCCGCCCATGAGCTTTTAGTACTTTTCCTGATGCCCCGGTGCTGGCCTTTCCATGTAGATCTACAGAAAAGTTACCTAACAGGGCTCTTTTTTGTCATGCATTCGTTCAACAAATATCTATGTCTTGAGCTGCTGTGTGTGTGTGTGTGTGTGTGTGTGTGTGTGTGTGTGTGTGTGTTTGCGCGTGACCGGCACTGTGCTACTAAGAGCTAGAAGCGTAAAGAAATTAGTCACAGGGAATCGGGACAGTTTGCTCAGAGGTTTACCAGCTTCATTAGTGAGACTGAATGCCCTACCAAGAGTCTGTAGAATGGCATTTTGCAAACTTTACTCAAAATTAAGAATCTTCTGAAGCATTCTAAAAATGCAAGCTCTCAACGCGCAGCTGGGTGCCCCAGTCCACCCCCTCCCCCACACCCAGTGCAAATTGATGGAGCCCTGGGAATGCATTTTTACAAGCCTACCCCCCACCGCCAACGTTTTCAATGGGAGAAGTTCCTTTGATATATCACTGACTGTTGGAACCCTATTTCTTCCCAGGTTATCTCCTCAAGCGCACTGCATACCGAGAATATCTAACATTTCATTCCACGTGTATTTATCATTTAAGGATATAGCCATAAATAAGGCAAACATAGTTGCTACTCCAGTGGCTCAATATTTTAAAACCGTAATCAATAAGCAAGATCATGTTAGATAGTTCTATAAAGACAATAAGCAATGGAAAGTGGGGAGATCCCTTTTGAATGGGTGGTGAGGGGTACCTGGGTGGCTCAGTCAGTTAAACGTCCAACTCTTGGTTTCAGCTCAGGTCATGATCTCAGTGTTCGTGGGTTCAAGCCCTGAGTAGGGCTCTGCGCTGACAGCTTGGATTCTTTCTCTCTGTCCCTCCCTCTCTCTGTCTGTCTCTCAAAATAAGTAAACAAAAAAAAAAAAAAAAAAAAGAATGGGTGGTCAAGAATAAGTCTCTCTCAGTAGAAGCCATCTGAGCTGAAACTTAAATTACAAGAGATACCCAGGTGAAGATGAACCTGAACGTTCTAGGCAGGGGTAAGTGCAGGTGCAATGTGCTTTCTCTGGAAGTATCCTTCTTTTTTTTTTTTACAAATAGTTTATTGTCAAATTAGGTTCTACATAACACTCAGTGCTCATCCCCAAAGTGCCCTCCTTCATGCCCATCCCCCCTCCCCCCCACATCCATCAGTCCTCAGTTTTTGTCAGCATTCAAGAGTCTCTCATGGTTTGCCTCTCTCCCTTTCCCCCACCATTTCCCCCCTTCTTCTCCCCCTTGGTCCTCCGTCAAGTTCCTCCTAATCCTCCTATACGTGCAAACATATGGTATTTGTCCTTCTCTGCCTGACTTATTTCGCTCAGCATAACACCCTCAAGGTCCATCCATGTTGCTACACATGGCCAGATTTCATTGTTTCTCATTGCCATGTAGTATTCCATGGTATAGATAAACCACATCTTCTTGATCCATTCGTCTGTTGATGGACACTTAGGCTCTTTCCATGTTTTAGCTATTGTGGAGAGTGCTGCTATGAACATTGGGGTACATGTGCTCCTATGCCTCAGCATTTCTGTATCCCTTGGGTAAATTCCTAGCAGTGCTATTGCTGGGTCATAAGGGAGTTCTATTGTTAGTTTCCTGAGGAACCCCCACACTGTTTTCCAGAGGGGCTGTACCAGTTTACATTCCCACCAACAGTGCAGGAGGGTGCCCGTTTCTCCACATCCTCGCCAGCATCTAGAGTTCTCTGATTGGCTCATTTTAGCCACTCTGACTGGCGTGAGGTGGTATCTCAGTGTGGTTTTGATTTGTATTTCCCTGATGAGGAGGGATGCTGAGCATCGTTTCATGTGTCTGTTGGCCATCTGGATGTCCTCTTTGGAGAAGTGTCTGTTCATGTCTTCTGCCCATTTCTTCACTGGGTTGTTTGTTTTTCGGGCGTGTAGTTTGGTGAGTTCCTTATAGATTCTGGATATTAACCCTTTATCTGATATGTCATTTGCAACTATCTTTTCCCATTCCGTTGGTTGCCTATTAATTTTCTGGGTTGTTTCCTTTGCTGTGCAGAAGCTTTTAATCTTGATGAGGTCCCAACAGTTTATTTTTGCTCTCGATTCCCTTGCTTTTGGGGATGTGTCAAGTAAGAAGTTGCTGCGGTGGAGGTCAAGGAGGTTGTTTCCTGCTTTCTCCTCTAGGGTGTTGATAGTTTCCTGTCTCACGTTCAGGTCCTTTATCCATTTTGAGTTGATTTTTGTGCATGGTGTGAGAAAATGATCTAGTTTCATTCTTCTGCATGTTGCTGTCCAGTTCTCCCAACACCATCTGTTAAAAAGGCTGTCTTTTTTCCATTGGATATTCTTTCCTGCTTTGTCAAAGATCAGTTGGCTGTATACTTTTGGGTCCACTTCTGAGTTCTCAATTCTGTTCCATTGGTCTATGGGTCTGTTTTTGTGCCAATACCATACTGTCTTGAGGATGACAGCTTTGTAGTAGAGGCTGAAGTCTGGGATGGTGATACCTCCCGTTTTGGTTTTATTTTTCAGTATTACTTTGGCTATTCGGGGTCTTTTGTGGTTCCATACAAATTTTTGGATAGTTTGTTCTAGTTTTGAGAAGTATGCTGGTGCAATTTTGATTGGAATTGCATTGAATGTGTAGAGTGCTTTAGGTAGTAATGACATCTTAACTATATTTATTCTTCCTATCCATGAGCATGGAATGTTTTTCCATTTCTTTGTGTCTTCTTCAATTTCCTTCATGAGTTTTCTATAGTTTTCATCATACAGATCTCTTGTATCCTTGGTTAGGTTTATTCCGAGGTATTTTATGGTTTTTTGTGCAATTGTGAAGGGGATCAGTTTCTTGATTTCTCTTTCTGTTGCTTCATCATTGGTGTATAAAAATGCAACCGATTTCTGTACGTTGATTTTGTACCCTGCAACTTGGCTGAATTCTTGGATCAGTTCTAGTAGGCTTCTGGTGGAGTCTGTCGGGTTTTCTATGTAGAGTATCATGTCATCTGCGAAGAGTGAAAGTTTGACTTCCTCTTTGCCAATTCTGATGCCTTTGATTTCCTTTTGTTGTCTGATGGCTGATGCTAGGACTTCCAGCACTATGTTAAACAACAGTGGTGAGAGTGGACATCCCTGTCGTGTTCCTGATCTCAGGGGGAAAGCTCTCAGTTTTTCCCCGTTGAGGATGATGTTCGCTGAAGGCTTCTCATAGATGGCTTTGATGATGTTTAAGTAGGTTCCTTCTATCCCAACTTTCTCGAGAGTCTTTATTAAGAAGGGATGCTGTATTTTGTCAAATGCTTTTTCTGCATCTATTGACAGGATCATATGGTTTTTATCTTTTCTTTTATTGATATGATGGATCACATTGATTGATTTGCGAATGTTGAACCAGCCCTGTAACCCAGGAGTGAATCCCACTTGATCTTGGTGGATGATTCTTTTGATATGCTGCTGGATTCGATTTGCAAGGATCTTGTTGAGGATTTTTGCATCCGTATTCATCAAGGATATTGGCCTATAGTTCTCTTTTTTTGTTGGATCTCTGTCTGGCTTGGGAATCAGAGTGATGCTGGCTTCATAAAATGAGTCTGGGAGTTTTCCTTCGACTTCTATTTTTTGGAATAGCTTGAGAAGAATTGGGATTAATTCTGTTTTAAATGTCTGGTAGAATTCCCCAGGGAAACCATCAGGTCCAGGGCTCTTATTTGTTGGGAGATTTTTTATCACTGATTCGATTTCTTCACTCGTTATGGGTCTGTTTAGGTTTTCTATTTCTTCCCGTGTGAATTTTGGTAGTGAGTGTGTGTTTAGGAATTTGTCTGGAAGTATCCTTCTGTACTAGAGGAAATAAATGCCAATGAAGCTGGAGTTCAGAAAGCCAGAGAGAGAGAGAGAGTGATAGATGATAGGGAGGGAGGCAAGAAGCAAACACAGGGCCTTATAGACCATGGTGAGGATTTTAGTGTTGACATTAAGGTAGGTTGGTCCTGTATCCAAATAAGAAAACAAATCAAACTCAATTTTAATGATCTTGATTCTTTTCTCCTGTTCTTAATTATTTTTCTCTTTCTAAATGACTCCTAATAGTTACTTTTTTTTTTTTTTGTAACTATTGTTTTCAGTATCTTCCTAAAATCCAATCGACTATTAGTATCTTTTTGGAAGCAGACAATGGTAATAGATTATATGCAATGTTAAGCAAACACTCAAGTGGTAGCAATGAGTCACAAACCTGATTCCTGTAGAGGGATACTTCTCTTTTTGTCCTTGCTAATCTCATAGGCATGGTGGAAGCAGATGAGATTGACAGACTGACTCTAGCTTCTTTTCTTAAATATGTACACCAAGGTTTATATGTTCTTTCTTGCAAGATAGGCAGAGAATTAATATTTAAATTCTACAGGTATCTTGCTTAATCTTTGTTGAGAAACCATGCTTGGTTTTTATGTGCCATAGTTTTTTTGAGTTTATTTATTTTGAGAGAGAACATGCCTGCATACATGTGGGGGAAGGGCAGAGAAAGAGAGAGAGAAAGAGAGGGGGTGAGGGGAGAGAGAGAATCTAAAGCAGGCTCCATGCTGCCAGCACAGAGCCCAACACAGAGCTCAAACCCACAAAAGACAAGACCACGACCTGAACCAAGATCAAGAGTTTGATGCTTAACTAACTGAGCCACCCAGGCACCCCTCTGTACCATATTTTAAAATGGGGGGCAGGGGGAAGATGCCTGTCAGTGTCCTCAAATGAAGTAACAGGGTTGAGATCCGCTGTCCCCCTTGACCCAGAAGGTCTCAGAAACCCCCTTCCCAGTGCCACAGCTGTACGATAGCTACTGTGCGATGCTCCCAAAGGTCATTGCCCTTATCTGTTGCTGAGGGAGCCATACCAGACTGGGGGCTGAAGAGACAGCTGAAGAATCTGACTGTCAGGCACCAGGCAGGAAAAGTGAGGTAGCAGCACTATGTTAATTGGTAACGTCTTAAATGAGAAAGAGACTGCAATCCTCTTCGTCTCCACCTCTTATGTGTCCTCTAGACTCATACATTCCACTGTTTACCAGTATCTCCTCTTGGAGCCTAACAATTAGCCTTAAAATGTCCATGTTCCAAACGGCCTTCTTGAGCTTTCCTCTGCCCACACCTCCAGTCTTCCCCAACTCAGGTAATTAATAGTGACTCTGTTCTTGCAGCTGCCTGGTACAAACATTGGTATCACCTTTGATCCCTCTTTCCCTCGCACCCCACATCTAGTTCATGAGGAAGTCCTGTGGGCTCTTTCTTAAAAGCATATCCAGAATCTGACCTCTTCCCATGCCCCCCTCCTCGGTCCCCCATCATCTCCTACCTGCATTGCAGCAGCCTCCTACCTGGCTTCCTGCTTCCACCCTCCACCCCCTCCAAGACAGTAGCCAGATTGATCCTGCGAGAAAACCTAAACAGTAATATATCCCACCTTTTCTCAGGACCTTCCAGCAGCCAGTGTCTATCAACCAGTGTCTTGTGACCCCTGGGCCCTCCATGTTCTCTGACCTCATTACCTCCTCTGTGCCTCCTTACTCTCCACTCTGGCCTCACCGGAGGCATCCTTCACATCCTTCACTGTTCCTTGAAAACCCCAGGGCTTTTGCACTTGCTGTTCCCTCTGCCTAGCAAGTGCTTTCACCAACTAGCCACGTGGCTCACTCTTTCTTCCAAGTATGGGCTGAAATGTCACCTTCTGTATGAGGCCTACTTGCTCTACCCCCACCTTCCCCACCTCCTTCCCAGCTTGCTCCGCTTTAACTACCTTTCGTTTCCTAACATTGCTCCGTTCTCTCTGGAGCACTTACCACTTTTAACACATTTTGTGATTTTCTTGTGGCCCCTCTCTCCCCACTAGAATGGATGCTCACACTAATAGGGATTTTTGTCTTTTTTCTTTTTAAGTTTATATTTATTTATTAGAGAGAGAGAACGAGCGGGGCAGGAGCCAGGGGAAGGGGGCGGACAGAGGATCTGAAGTGTGCTCTGTGCTAACAGCAGAGAGCCCGATGCAGGGCTCAAACTCACAAACTGTGAGCTCATGACATAAGCCAAAGTCTGATGTTTAACTGACTGAGCCACCCAAGCGCCCCGGGATTTTTGGCTTTTAGGTTAAAGATATATCTCTCCCCCGTGCCTACCAAAGTGCCTGGAACGCATCGGTGCTCAGATTCTATTACGTGAATCAGTAAATGAATGAATGATTTACGTGTTGTTCCCATCAAAAGATCAAAAATACTCTAGCCTGTCAAGGAGTGGGAGCACTAATTTTTAAAACCTCCAAAGCCATTTAAATATGTAGCTCAAGGAGAAAAGAATCAAATCCTCCTTTTGAAACACTCTCTGCAGAGTGCCTGAAATAAAAGGTAAATGTTTGGGTGTTTGACCTACAAATCAAAATCCTGGCTAAACATATATGAAAAGTTCAGTTGAGTTAAACTTTGATGTTAATAATTAATTAATACTTTGCTGTGCTGTTTTTGCTTTTATTAAAGTGCCAAAGAGATGGATGAAACTGTTGCAGAATTTATCAAGAGGACCATCTTGAAAATCCCAATGACTAAAATGATGACAATCCTCAAAGCCTGGGATTTTTTGTCCGAAAATCAACTGCAGACCGTAAACTTCCGGCAGAGAAAGGAATCTCTCGTTCAGGACTTGGTTCTGCTCTGTGAGGTAACAGTGCTCAAAATGATATACCTTAAGCATCATGCAGCCCCTTTGGTTTTTTCTTTTAATAATATTTTTTAATAATAAAGTTTTTTTTTTTTTTTTTAATGTTTTGAGAGAGAGAGAGCATTAGCTGGGGTGGTGCCGAGAGGGAGAGGGACAGAGGGTCTGAAACAGGCTCTGCACTGACGGCAGCGAACCCAATGTGGGGTTCAAACTCAACAGACCATGAGATCATGACCTGAGTTGGACGCTCAACTGACTGAGCCACCCAGGCACCCCAAAGGTTTTCTTTTTTAACAATTTTTATTGATTTATTTCAAGAGAGCACAAGTTGGGGAAGGGGGAGAGAGAGAATCCCAGGCAGGCTCCACACGGTCAGCATAGAGCCCAGAGCAGGGCTTGATCTCACATACTGTGAGATCATGACCTGAGCCAAAATCAAGAGTCAGACACTTAACTGACTGAGGCCCCCAGGCGCCCCACTTCCTTTTTTGAGTCCAAAAGAAATTTAGTGCAGCTGCTAAGCCATGAAGGGTTGTGGCCTATGTACTACAGCGAGGAAGAACCTAGTTTTTCATTGGCTTTTTCAACTTCCAAAGAATGCCTACATATCAGTAAGAAAGTGACCACTATGGGGGAAAATGCAATCCATACAAGTTAAAATAATGACCTATCAGATTGTCAAAGATGAAAAAATAATACTCAGATGTGTTGGTAAAGTTATATGGAAAGAGACCCCCCTTTCACATATATTTATTAACTTTTTGTTTTAAAACAGTTTCAGATTTTCAGAAAAGTTACAAGCATAGTACAAAGAACTTTCATATTCCTGTACCTTCTTCCCTCATTCACTTTTAAATAGATATGCTTTAGGATCCAGCAATTGCACTATGGGAGATTTATATAGAAAAATGAATAAAAATCAAGGAGGTAGGGCCACCTAGGTGACTCAGTCGGGTAAGCGTCCAACTTTGGTTCAGGTCATAATCCTGCAGTTTGTGGGTTTGAGCCCTGCATCAGGCTCTGTGCTGACAGCTGGGAGCCTGGCGCCTGCTTTGGGTTCTGGGTCTCCCTCTCTCTTTCTGCACCTCCGCTGCTTGGGCTCTCTCTCTCTCTCTCTCTCTCTCTCTCTCTCTCTCACACAGAAATAAACGTTAAAAAATGTTTTTTTTTTTAAAAACAAGAAAGTATATATAAGTATTATAAGTGATATTCGTATACTTAGGTACAAACATGCAAATATTTATACATAAATAAGGATGTTAAGTAGCCTTGTTTAAAAAACAAAAACTGGGAAACCACTAAACATAGGACAATAAATAATGTTACGTCCACGTAACCACGTATTCTTCAGCCATTAAAGAGGATAAACTAGATCTTTATGTACAACGTTGAAAAACAATATATAATATGCACGTACGTACATGTATAGAGCAGTGGTTCTCAACTAGGACGATTTCGCCTCCAGTGTCTGGAGACATTTTTGGTCGTCAGACCTGTGGGAGTACTACTGTCTCCTGTGGGGCAGAGACCAGAATGTTCCTTAACACCCTAGGACAGCCCTCCACACTCTGAATGGCAGTCGTGCCCTGACGTGGAGGAAGTTTAGAGGGATACAGCTGATTAAAAAACAAAACAGGAAGTTGAAAGTGATAAAGGAGGAGTAAACCCTAGAGGGGGAAGAGTGGAGAGTGCGTGAGTGAGCCAGGTGTGTCTGCCACTTGGCAAGAGAGCAGAGACGGGTGACACCTGTTCTAAGCAACCCAAAAATGTGCCATAAATGGAGCAGAACACAACTATCCCCACGTTCACTCAATACTTTGTCTTCTCTTTCAGAATAAGCGCGCAAGTCTCCATGACGCAGCCCTCTTAGACATCATTTGTGAGTGTCGGTGATTTGTGTTTACACTTACCCCGTCCCCTTATGTCAGAGAGGCAGCTCTGATGTCAGTCAGGTGGCCCTGGCTTCAGCCCCTCCTCTGTCATGTACCAGTCTCGGGTCCTTGCCCAAGTCCCATGGCCTTGCTGGGCCTCGACTCCGCCCTACAAAAATGGAGAAAACAGTAGTACCGGCTTCACAGGGTCATTGGAAGGGTGAAATAAGAAGATGCTTGAAAAGCTCCTGTGGCACGGGCACGGGCACACAGTAAGCACATAGTAAATGTTCGTTAGGCTCTGGATCATTATTAACAGAATTTGAAAGTTTATTTCTGAAAATTTGTTCCTATTGCAGTAACTTGTTACCGCTCCTCCCCTTCCATTTCTTTGTTTGTTTGTTTTTTCCTCTTTGTGTCCTAGGTTTCTTCTCTGTATTTTCTTTTTTAAGATGTTTACTTCCCTCAGCAGGAGGCAACAGACTGTGGGGTCTAAGAACACAGGCCAGATTTCTTGGGTTCAGTTTATGGCTCTGCCATTGTCTCCCCGTGAGTCCTGGCGGAGGCCATTGACCTCTCTCTGCCTCAGTGTTATCATTGGACAAACCTGTATAGTAATGATGATATCGCCGAAGGTGACAGTGAGGATAAAATAAGAGTCCAGGTCATGTTCTTAAAACAAAGCCTGGTTGGGGCACCTGGGTGGCTCAGTCAGTTGAGCATCTGACTTTGGCTCAGGCCAGGATCTTGCGGTTCGTGAGTTCAAGCCCCACATCAGGCTCTGTGCTGACAGCTCAGAGCCTGGAGCCTGCTTCAGAGTCTGTGTCTCCCTCTCTCTCTGCCCCTCCTCTACTCACATTATCTCTCTCTCAAAAATAAATAATAAACATTTAAAAAAATTTTTTTAATTAAAAAAACTCTTCTTTTAAAAAAAAGCCCAGTAATTACTAATTAATCATTATCAATTGATATTAACTGCCTCTGTGACCTGGGGCATAACAAAATTCATCTTTATATTCTGCTCCAACTACAAAATAGCTGAATTCATTTAGCACATCTGCCTCTGGTTAAGTCTGTCTCATTTTCAGTGACTGGATGATATCTGGACTTTAAGAGGTAGATCCACATAGTTCCCCTTTCTCACGCATCTGTTCAGATGTTCACTGAGCACTACCACGCAGCAGGCTATATGCCAGCCACTGCTGGGTCAAACAGGTTGATTCATACTCTCTTAAGAGGTCCCAGTGTTACGGGGGAGACAGGTTACCGAGTCACACAAATACATTCTCACGGACTGTCGCAGGTTTTGGGAAGGAGAAAGCACAGGGAGTCTAAGAGAGCAGAGTGGGATCGGCCACACCAAGGGTTCAGGAAAGACTTCCTTGAAGTCATGAGCTAAGAGCTACAAAAGATGAGTGGCATTAACTAGGCAAAGGGGAAAGGGGACATGAAGGAGAGGAGGGCAGAGTGCACAGCACCAGAAGTCTTGGAGCAGGAGGGGCAAGTTGAGGAGCAGAGCGAAGGCGGGAAATGCGAGCTCAGTGGTGCAGGAGGGAGTCTGAGTCAATGAGGCATAGGTAGGTGGATGATTCAGACACCTAGAAGCCCCTCGAAGGATTTCACACTTTATTCTAAGAATAATGCAAAGCCTTCCAAAAATTATGAGCAAGAAAAGAATAACGTTCTTGTTTTTTCAAAGCTCCCTGGTTACAGTGCAGAGACAGAGACCAGGGTGGACTAGAGAGACTTAACAGCATCCAAGCAAGAGAGGAAGGTAGCCTGGATGAGATGGGGGCGGGGGAGGGGGGGATGGAGAGAAGAGAGCGAGGCCAGGAGATGCAAGGGTTAAAGCAGACTGGGCTTGCTGGTGGCTTGGTCCTAACAGAGTGAGCAGGACCAGTGCCCGGCTCCCGCTCCAGGTAGTGCTAAGTGCTAAATGCTACAGAGGAAAGCAATGCAGGGCGGAGGGCGGGTGGATTTGGGCACGGGTTCCGGGCAGGACGCTCTACATAGGTGGCCTCTCAGTAGAGACCAGAATGAGGTGCACCTCGAGCCAGGAGAAGAGGGCTCCTGACGAAGGGAACGGCCGATGCGAACACCCGTCATGAGGAGCACCACATCTCCATCGTGCCGGGCGAGTGCGGTGTTCAGGGGGGTAGACCCGCGTGGGGATAGAAGAAGTGGTCTAAGTAAGAGTAAATGCGAAATCTCTACTGTACTGAGTAATTCTTTATGATCTGTTTTAGTTGTCCAGAGCAAATGTAATCCACACAAAATTTACACTGGCATAAAAATGCGTATGAACTAATGTTTAAATTACTGTTATTTTCTCTGGCATCATATTACATTAAATACATATTTAGAATATGTATGTATAAGCACATTACTTGAGAGTCCTGTAATATAATAGTTACAGTTCTTTCTCCCTCTCTCAGATACTCAATTTCATCAGCATCAGAAAGTCTGGGATGTTTTTCAAATGAGTAAAGAACCAGGTAATGTTTTCCATTATATTTTATTTTATTTATTTATTTACTTACTTATTTTTAGTAATCTCTACACCCAACATGGGACTCGAACTCACAACTCCCCCGAGAACAAGAGTCACATGCTTTGCCATCTAGGCCAACTAGGCACCCCAGTGTTTCCCATTTTAAACTGAAATTTGTATTTTATATTTTGGCAATTTTAAAATGAATAGTAGTATGTTCCTCTTAAATGTCTCTTCTTTCAGGGCACCTGGGTGGCTCAGTTGGTTAAGTGTCCGTTTCTCTTTCAGGTCATGATCTCACGGTTCATGGAATTGAGCCTCAAGTCAGGCTCTGTGCTGACAGTGCAGGGTCTGCTTAGGGTTCTGTCTCTTTCTCCCTCTCTCTGCCCCTCCCCTGCTCACGCTCTCTCTTTCACTCTGTCTCTCAAAATAAATAAATAAACCTTAAAAAATTAATTTAAAAAGTCTCCTCTTTCAAAATGAGGAATTTCAAAATTACTCTTTTGTGGGAAAAATGAGAACTATATTCAGCGACACTGTGTCCAGGGTACAGGCAGTGGCAATGTGATTACTCCAGTGTCAGTCTTCGAGGTCACACAAAACGCTTACCTCCAGAATCCTCACAAACGTTTTTCTTGAACATTTGTCTTTATTGATTTGTCTTTTCTTTTGACTTTGACAGGTGAAGACGTTGACCTTTTTGATATGGAACAATTCAGAAGGTCCTTTGAGAAAATCCTTCGGAGAGCATTAAAAAATGTAAGAATAACATTTATCTGAATTTCCATGAAATTCAATTTTGAGGCATCTGTGCAGTTAAAATTTGCTTCTACCCTGGAGTTGTTTTTTTTTTTAATTTGTAAGAATTTTAGTTAGTAATGTTCCATACTATTCTAGGCCAGATCAAAGATAAATCCTATTCATTATAAAAACTTCCCTCACCCCTCACCTGTCAGTTCAGGGCCAGACGCTTCTCTCTCTAGAGGAGCACCACGTACCAGAACTGCCTGCAGTGATGGAGATGTTCTGTGTCCATGCTGTCTGGTACACGGGCTGGTAACCACATGTGGCTGTGGAGCCGTTGAAACGTGGCCAGCGTGACCGAGGAACGATTATGTCAGTCTCACGTGACTGCGGTGAATTCTAGGCCCGCGGCTACGGTATTGGTCAGCGCGGCTCTGGAGCACCCACAGTCTTCAGCTCCCTTCCATCCTCCACAAGTACCACCCACTCTCTTCTCGCAGGTGGAGGCGATCACGTTTTTAACAGCCTCACTTACTTCTTTCTGTTCCCACCTCCTCCGCCTTAGTCCTCCTTGCATAGAAAGACATGTCCAAACACCTGTCACTGTCACCGTGCTCTGGCCGCCTGCTCCAGAATAGGGGTGTTCCCTCTTCATACACAGACTCCGTGACCTGGTCTTTCTGTCTCCGCAGCTCACGCTCTGTGACGTCTGTCGTACTTGTATCCACCCCCTCGTCACTGAGGATCTTCGCTCATTTCCTTTCTTACAGAGGCCCTTCTGTGTGAGGTTTGAATCCACCCCCCGCATCCTCAGAGGGCCCACCTGCCCTGTTCTCTGATCTCTATCCCATTTGTAATCACTTTTCTACCACTCTCCACTCTACTGCTTTTAAACCTGTTCTGGTGTCGGTGGAACGACATCCATTCTCCAGCTCATCCTCAAGCTCACTCTTGGGGGGAAATATTTATTTCTTGCCCCGGATGTGTCCCTCACAGGGAGGGGTCCCATGGGCCCATTGACGCCAGCGTCCCTCCACCATCCCCTTCGCCTTTCTCTGGCAGGAGCATCGCACCTGAATGAGAACAGGTGCTCACGGGGACACCTATTCTGGTCTGTTCAGCCAGAGGCAGCTCCGCCCCAGCCAGCGGGGGCTTCCCAGAGTGGTTCTGCCACCATGCCCATGTGGGCAGCTCTGCCTGACTCTGGATTTTGTTGTCCGGAGGGCCACCTGCCTGTGGATATGGCCAGTCACCATTTCTTGGTAAATATGTGTTGGCCTTACCTGTCAACTGTTTTGCTTTATTTCTCAGTTGATCCAGAAGGACAGGGAAGAGGGGTGGTATTTAGTGGCCCCCTTCAAAGACCTTCCCAAAAAGACCCTTTGAAAGGGTAATGCATCCTTGCTGGCTTCATGCTTAAGCCCCTTCCGTTCTTTTTTTTTTTTTTTTTTTTTACTGTCTTTATTTTATTTTGAGAGACAGAGACAGAGAGCGAGTGGGTGAGGGGAAGAGAAAGAGGGAGACACAGGATCTGAAGCAGGCTCCAGGTTCTGAGCTGTCAGCACAGAGCCCGACACGGGGCTCAAACTCACAGACTGGGAGATCATGACCTGAACCAAAGTCAGACGCTTAACTGACTGAGCCACCCAGGCGCCCCAAGCCCCTTCCATTCTGGCCACTGCTCTTGCTGCCATATTGAAACTGAATTTTGAAAGGCGACAGTTCTCACAGTGTGATCCCTGGAGCAGCTGCATCAACGTCACCCGGGAACGTATTAGACATGCAGATACTTGGGCTCCCTCAGACGCTGTAAGGGCAGGCCGGAGCCCTCCAGCTGCTTGCTAATGCCCAGTGAGGTTTGAGAAGCTGCCTATTCGGGGGCACCAGTGACATCATAATATCCCACGGCCTGTTCTCTTTCAACAGGAATGCCAATTGCAAACACTGCTGTGTGCCGGGCCCTGGGCTGAGCCCTTGCCATTCACTAACTCCCTGCACCCTCCTGACGAAGCATGGTGGGTCCCACAGGGGCAGAGGGCAAAGCCACCATTTCAACCCAGGCAGGTGGCTTCGAGGTCATGCTCTTCACATGTACACTGGCAGGCTCTTGCACCCTCATCTCCACCATGTTCCAGATGCACAACGCCCGTGGCTCGGGCTGGGGAAGGTCACGTGTCAGAACTGGCATCAAACCCTCTCGATCCCGAGTCTCTGTCTTTTCCCGGTGGTCGTCGGCCCCCTCCTAAACTGCTCCTCAGGTTCTCGATGACCAGCCGCTGCCCTTTCCTCCGGCCCTGGCCCTTCGCTGGAGCATCACCACAAGGCTCTGCCCTCAGCCCTCCCCTGGGGTGTTCCGGTTGTGGGAGGAGACGAGAGCGGTGGTGACGGAGTCATTTATCGTTTCCCTCTAAGAAGCTAATCAGTTGTCCCAACACCGTTTGTAGGACTAATTTAGCTTTTTCTACTGGTTTATTATCATTGGCTTCCTCAGATCCATTCACACTTTTGGGGTCCATGCTCTGCTCATGATGTGTTTCTCCTCGGGCTATCCTGGGTCCCCAGCCTGCATGTCAGGTTCACCACCTGTAGTCCACACTCCGTGAAACCAAACCGGTCTTCTTGAAGCTCTTGAAATTGCCATAGGCTGTTCCCTTTCCTTGAAACGACCTCCCTGACCTTGCCTTTGCACAGCTCACTCTTCCATAGCTTTACTGGCTCCCTCAGGGAGTGTCCCTGATCCCCCTGGAGGGCTGTCCCCTGGAGTGTGCTCCTGTCACCATACGCCTCCTACTTCCTGCTTTAACTGTCAGCCTTCCTCCGGATGCATAGTCTCCTTGAGAGGAAACGACCATTCTGCTCACCTCTGATAGCATGAATGCATTGGGCATGGTCTTTGCAAATTCCTCATTCCTTTAATTGCTGCAGTTTTGTAAGTAGTTAAGGATGCCTGGGTGGCTCACTCTGGTGATCATCTGACTCTTGATTTCAGCTCAGGTCATGACTTCATAGTTTCGTCAGTTCGAGCCCCACATTGGGCTCTGTGCTCTCTCTCTCTCGCTCTCACTCTCGCCCTCACTGTCTCTCTTTCTCTCTCAAAATAAAGTGGGGGAGGTGAGGAGAGACGGGCAGAGAGAGAATCCAAGCTCCACACTGTCAGCACACAGCCTGATGTGGGGCTCGAACTCCAGAATCATGAGATCACCACCCGAGCCAAAGTTGGACGCTTTACCGACTGAGCCACTCAGGCGCCCCTCAACTGCTAGATTTCTTCTCTTCCATCACTGCTGTGTTCCAGAAGATTTTCCCTCCTGAATGAATTTCAGGCAGACTGGTGGGAAAGACAGGAAGAACAAAGGAGCTCTTTTATGGGCCGAATCTTCCTGCTTGAAAGGCTGGCAAAGGCCCAACACCTCTGTGTCTTCCCTGTCTCCCCTGTTCCGCTGCCACGAGCTGGCCCACATATGCTAAACCGTTTCTCAACTGACCGAGGACTCCCAGCCCAATTAACTTTCCTCTTCCTAACTTAACGAGCAGCTGGATAACCCCACTTTCCCAAAGGCTGCAGACGGTGATGTCACGCCACACAGAGCCTTGACATAGTAACTTGCCTGCTCTTCTAGAACAGGTATCTTAGCCTTTCTGCGCCAAAGATCCCTTTTGCTGTCAGTGAGGTTTATGGATCACTTCTTGAAAATTATTTTTAAATACTATAATATAAAGAATTAAAAGGAAAACCAAATGCATTAAAATACCATTATTAAGGTTATTAAAATGCAATTATTAAAGGTCTTAAATACCAAGTTGTGCCGTAGTACTCATGTGCTTCTTTATTAACACCATAAATAATCTCACAGTAGGTCTAAAAACAACTAGTTTCAAAGTAGTGATGGCATAAATGATATTTTTGAGGCATGAGCAATGCTACAATGGGGTGAAATATATTTGGGATTTCTACAGACAACAAAGTAACAGTTCCCAACATTCTACTGTTTCGTTGCCTACCTTCGGGATTAAAGAAGAGGCCAAAGTCCAGTTAGTTTGTAGATCTGCTGGTTCTGATGAGGGCCTTCAGGTTAGGAACTCCTGCCCTTGAACCAGTTGGGTAGCGAAGCTGATGTGAGAGGGAGCAGGGAGCCTAAGTGGAGGGTAATGGATGGAGCCTGTGCTCCAGGGGATCTGATCCAGAGCCTTTGAGAGGATATGTGTCTCTGTATGCAGGGCTGAGAGAGACAGGGAGAGAGCGAGAAAGAGACATTAGCTATATGTCTTACCAGGTAAAACTATTCAAAATACATTGTTCTTAAGAAACTTATTAATAGGGGCACCTGGGTGGCTCAGTCGGTTAAGTATCCAACTTCGACTCAGGTCATGATCTCATGGTTTGTGGGTTCGAGCCCCATGTCAGGCTCTGTGCTAACAGCCCAGAGCCTGAAGCCTGTTTCAAATTCCGTGTCTCCCCCTCTCTCTCTGCCGCTGTCCTGCTTGCACTTTGTCTGTCTCTGTCTCTCTCTCTCTCAGAAATAAACAATAAGCATTTAAAAATCTCAAAAAGAAAACTTATAAAGAAAGAAGAGAGAAACTAAAAAATATGTTTCAATTGTAAAGGATAGCACCTTTTCTCTCCTTTTTTATGCCTGTACATCATGTAATACTATATTGATAGTCTTTGCTAAATATATTAACATACTTCAGTACGTAGCAATTCTGTGCATTGTAAGCTTCATTTGTCTCCCATGCTAAACTTTGTTCTGAGATGTTCAGTAGCTTGTGAGTCATGGCCAGTTATGAGCAGGTTATGGCCAAGGTAGCCCTGGCCAGCAGTACCAGTCCCAGGTTAGCCAACCACTTAGGACACGCAGCTGGACTTATCTCCTAGTTCGGCTTGAACAGTATTAATCGCAGCTATCCTCAGTGAAAGGTGCTTTATCCTGGCTATTTAAGGATGATATCTGCTAAGGTAGTTTCTTAGGAAAATAGTAAAGGTCTGCATTTGGGCCCTCCCTCTTCAAGTATCTGAATATCATCTTTACTAGAAGAATGTGAGACAGAACATCTTAGCCTGTTGATTTTTAACCTTTCTTTGGATCATAGACCCTTATGAACATTGTGGTAAGTGATCCAGCACCCTTCTTCATGAAAGCGTGTGTGTGCCCGACCACGTATTCAATTTCGGAAGGACACAGACCTCCTTTAAGCTTCTCCACAAGCCCTTGCTTACCTTATCCTCATTCTAGACTGGAGAAGTTACCCGAATATGTTGAGTTGCAACCAATATTTTCCCTCTGGTAAAAATGTGCCCTCCATGTAGTGCATTCAATCTTGATTTTACAGGCTTTGCTCTTGTAACGTAACACAGAGAGGCTATCCAGAATAAGACCCTGCCCTCTTCTTTCAAGCCAGCTGAGGCCCGCTGAGCGCCTGTCGGGGCCAAGTGCAGTGCTGCTCACCTGGGCGGGTCAGAGAGCCCCGCATCCTCCACACCCCAGACAGGGGAGGGTCCCTCGTCTCATATACTGAGGGAATGTGGGAAAGCAGCCAGATGAAGAGTGGGCAGAGTCGGAGTAACTGCCTTCTTTGCTAATGCCAGCAGCCACATTACCACCTGCTTTCTCGGCAGTGCGATCCAAGAGGGAGGAAGTAGAGACGTGGGCAGGCCAAATGCATCTGTGTCGGTGCCTCCTTTCCAGGGTCTGACTTCCAAGGGAAAGCTGAATTGTGGGGCAGCTAAGAATCTAGGAGGAGGCCATTAAATTCCAAACCAACTGGCAATTACATTTAAAAGTTTAGAAAGATCTGTGTTTTATCCATGAAATGGAAACCAAATAGAATTTTCTATATTCTTGCCACGTAACTTTAGAGTAATTGTTAGCATCTGAGCTAAATGGATAAGAGCATTAGGGTTAATATATTTGAGCTCATTACTACAGAGAAATCTTACTATTAAACTTTACAGTGCACACTAGGTCTGTGCTTGATGCCAAAAAGGTTTCATTATAAAACAGGTGCGTCATTTGTAAGCTTGCCTTACTTCAACTCTTAGAGGTCAATGAACAGTTTTTCAGGACAAGCCCAAGAAATTGCTCAAAAATTGTGATACCATGATTGTAGGATTTAAAATTTCTTTTCCTTCTGGGGCACCTGGGTGGCCCAATCAGTTAAGCGCCTGACTTTTGCTCAGGCCATGGTCTCATGGTTCGTGAGTTTGAGCCCCACATCGGGCTCTCTGCTGTCAGCACAGAGCCCACTTCGGATCCTCTGTCCCTCTCTCTCTCTGCCCCTCCCCTGTTAGCACATGCTCTCTCTCAAAAATAAATATTTTTTTAAAAAATAAAATCAAATTTGTTTTCCTTCCAAAAGACTGTGCAAGGCATAAATGGATAATTGCAAACAACCACAAAATCTTTTCCCAAAGATTCCCAAAACACTGTACTGAAAAGTAGAAGAGGCTCTCCCAGATCTCAGCCTGTGTGCGAGGTTACACAGATATCCTTCACCCCTAAGCAGCACTAGTTGTTGGTGCTACAGATTTTTTTAATTATGACTTTTCTTTTTTTAAAGTAATCTCTAGCCCAATGTGGGGCTTGAACTCACAGCCCCAAGATCAAGAGTCACATGCTGTACCGACTGAGCCAGCCAGGCCCCTCCGGTGCCACAGATTTTAATTAGGAAACTTAAATCTTTTTTTTTTCTTTTTTTATTATTAAGGTGACGGTCAGTTTCAGAGACGCTGAGGAGAATGCAGTATGGATTCGAATTGCCTGGGGAACGCAGTTTAGAAAGCCAAACCAGTACAAACCTGTTTATGTGGTATATTATCCCCAGACTCCCTACGCCTTCACTTCCTTCTGCCAGCTGAGAAGCAACATGCCCCTTCTGGGTCAGGTACGGAGCCATCACCACGAGCTATAGTATGTCACTCCCCTTGTCTCATAGGTCTGTGTAGGTCTAAACTGCTCAATAGGCATTGCATAAGGAATGCCACGTGTAATTCTTGATTTCCTAAAATAAGGAGCAGAAAGTATTCTACAGATGGGGGCATATAACACAAGTATTGGTTTGGAGCTCTCTGATTGTCTTTCCATCTAGAAGCAGTGTGCACTTCAGAGAAGGAAACTACCAACAGAACTAAAAGGCAGCCTACGGAATAGGGGAAGATATTTGCAAATGACACATCTGATAAAGTGTTAGCGTCTAAATCTTTAAAGAACCTATGAAACTCACCACCCAGGAAACAAACAATCCAGTGAAGAAATGGGCAGAGGACATGAATAGAGACATTTCCAAAAAAGACATGGAAAGATGCTCAACATCACTCATCATCAGGGAAATACAAATCAAAACCACAATGAGGTGACCACCTCACCCCTGTCAGAATGGCTAAAATTAACAACACAAGAAACCACAGGTGCTGGCGAGGATGCGGAGAAAGAGGAACCCTCTTGCACTGCTGGTGGGAATGCAAACTGTTGCAGCCACTCTGGAAAACAGTATGGAAGTTCCTCAGAACCTAAAAATAGAACTACCCTATGATTCAGCAATTGGCACTACTAGTATTTATCCAAAGGATACAAAAATACAGATTTGAAGGGGCATGTGCACCCCAATGTTTATAGCAGCATTATGTAAAATAGCCAAAGTATGGAAAGAGCCCAAATGTCCAACAACCGATGAATGAATGGATAAAGAAGAGGTGGTATCTATATATAATGGAATATTACTCAGCCATCAAAAGAACAAAATCTTGCCATTTGAAACAATGTGGATGGAGCTAGAGTATATTATGCTAAGTGAAATAAATCAATCAGAGAAAGACAAATACCATGTGATTTCACTCATATGTGGAGTTTAAGAAACAAAACAGATGAACATATGGATGGGGGGAGAAAAGAGAGAAAGGGAAGAAAACCATGACTAAAGAGAACAAACCAAAGGTTGATGGAGGGACGTGGGTGGGGGAGTGGCCAAATGGGTGGTGGGTATTAAGGAGGGCACTTGTGATGAGCACTGGGTGCTTTATGTAAGTGACCAACCACTGAACTCTACCTGAGACCACTACTAAGCTATATGTTAACTAGCTAGAATTTAAATAAAAATTTGAAAAGAAAAATAAAACTAGAAACAAATGATGGTAAAGCAACGGGACATCCACATGCAAAAAAAGAATCTTGTGTAGACTTTGTACCCTTCACCAAAATTAACTCAGAAATGGATCACCAGTAAATCTAAAATACAAAACGATAAAAACTCCTGGAAGGTAACAGGAGAAAACCTCCATAGCCGTGGGTGCGGCAATGATACTTAGAGACAACACCAAAAGCACAATCCATTATAGAAAAATATATCATAATTGGTAAGCTGGACTTCATTAAAATTAAAACTTCGGCTATGCAAAAGATGACATCAGGAGAATTAGAATACAGGCCACAGAGCGACAGAAAATACTTGCAAAAGACGCATCAAATAAGGGATGGCCTGTACCATGATTTGTCGGCCTGTTACCCAGTGTACAAGTGGGCAAGAACTGTTCTGGGATCCTTGGCAAGTGGTGCCAGAGTCCACTGCTTGCACAGGGGCACTTTCTGAATAGATGCTGGATTGTAATTGTTAAAATAGGGAACAGAGGGGCGCCTGTGTGGCTGTCGGTTGAGCGTCCGACTCTTAATTTCAGCTCAGGTCATGATCCCATCGAGCCCAGTGTTGGGCTCTGCACTAAGCATGGAGCCTGCTTGGGATTCTCTCTCTCTACCCCTTTCCCCTGCTCACACATTCTCTCTCTCTGTCTCTCTTAAATAAAAAAAAAAAAAGGAACAAATAAAGGGACACATGATGCAAAAATAACTGGAAAACAGCCACCAAGTGAGTGAATTCTGTGGTTCTTATGTATAACCACAATTATATTTTCATATAATTATCTTGTTGTAAAGTAAATCACAAAATATGTAGGATATCATAACCTCAGTTTGTCAAACTCAGAATCTTGGATTCTGCCCTCTACCATCGTAAAGTATTATTATTGCCACCTTTCATCATCAATCATTTCCTTGTGTGGGAATTATATAAATGGTTACCTTACATATAAGAAAAAGAAGAAGAAGTAATGTGTGCTTAATGCCAAAATTCAACCACATATTATAGATATTATAAATATCGGGATAAACACGGTAATCCTCATAGTCTTGCTAATTTTCACTTCCAGGCACTGACGGTTGCTAGCAATCACCATAAGATTGTGAAAATGGACCTCAGAAGCCGCTATTTGGACTCTCTGAAGGCTATTGTTTTCAAACAGTATAATCAGGTGAGCCCATCAGTGACTCTCTGTGAAGTTGCATCTCCATTTTCTCCTTCACACTTGAATTAGAAGCATCTGAGCAGGTGGGAAAGTCCACCCCCAGCAGAAGGAAATCTCCAGATATTACTGAGAAAGCTCTCAGTCACCATGAAAGAAAACAATAGTTCCCCACTATCATCTTGTTATAATTGCATTGTGTTCTACCCTGCTCATCAGTCATTAGAGCTTACGTGATAGAGCCCAGTTTCCAAATTAGCAATTCCAGTTAGAAGTTCTTCTATCTTTAGGGGAATCTGACACTGTCTTTGAAGCTAAATTCTGTTACTCCATTATGCAAGACAGAAGCGGAATTAACTTTTGTCCCATCAGTCAAGCAGGTGATACAAGAGTTACAAGGAAAGGAGAAAGCATTGGTTTATTAAGGCCCACAATTTATTTATTGTTAAAATTATTTGAATGCACTGTCTCCTCTAAGGATAAAAGTAGATCTGGCCTTACGCACAGACTTGGGGTTATTTTTTCCCCCTGCATGGCAACTGCATGCCCATATGTATACACTCCTGTAAATGGATTCTTAATGCTCTCTGTGTATCTTTGAGCCTTTAGATATGTTACACTTAACGTATTTTCATCTATTCTATATAGAAGTGATAGCTCTCTGCAAGGCACTCTTTAAGGACCAAAAAATTCTAACATTAAGTTAATGATTTTCCCCCATAGCAAACCCCCCCCCACCTTACCCACCACCCCTCCACTTGCTGTATGGCAGTTGCATTCATTCCTAGGAAAATTCACATTGTCAAACACAAACAATTGCTGCAGTGTGAGTAGGAAGTGAGAGTGACTTCCGGGAGAAAAGTGGTTTTTCCAAAAGGAATGTCAGTGAGTGATTTGCCGTGATGACGACAGAGCTGTAAAGCGGAAACATCACATTGCAAAGACCGCCTGTGATTCCTCCAGCTTGTGAAGTCCCCAGCTTCTCTTCATCCAGATCTATTTTTCTGCTAACAGAGTACAGAGCTCCTCATTCAAATCAGACATGTTGCTGGCACAGCAGTCTCTGCCAGTCGCCTTCTCGGGCAGAAATGCTTAAGTCAGCCTGGATAGGGCCTCAAATCTCTTTTTGTTGGGGAAAAAAAGAAAAAACAACAACAAAAAAAATATATATATATATAAATATAAAATTTGACATGCTGCTATGTACTCAGACCATTTATTATTTATATTTCAAGATGTTAAAACTAGGAAAAGATTCACTTTTGTTCTTTCTTTCTCTCCTTTTTAGACCTTTGAAACTCACAACTCCACTCTACGTCCACAGGAAACCCTCAAGCTGGACGTGCACAGTATGTGTGTTTTAAGATAAAAGTGAAATTTGGAAGCACATCATTCCTTTTTAGATTTCTATCACTCGGTAAAACATTCGATCACTAGGAGCCTGATTCAAAACTATTTACTGCTTTCCGAAAAATGGCAAATTAACTTTCTGTTGAAAGAGGGAAACTAATAAGCTACCACAGGTTCTTTCTAGAATTTACCAGAATGGCAAGTAATAACACTAAAACCAAAAATTAACTAATAGTCTGGCATTTCTGCAGGGCCAAGCTCCACACTAAGATATTTATAGGTGTCATTTCCTTAATCTTCATAGCAATCCCGGAACAATCTATTCATCAGGCAGCTGGGTTTCAGATGGGTTTAACCATTGCTGGGCAAAGTTACACAGCTAGGAACTGCCTAAGCCAGGGGTGGAACCAGAAATGTCTGAGTCTGGAGCCCTGGCTCTGAATGTACTGGATAAACTGCTTCTTGAGTTCTCAGTTGCGACTGCGTCGTTCCTCACAGATGGTGCGGGTCTGTCTGGGGACAGTAGAGTAAGTGACTACTGAAGAGTGGAAAGGTGCAGCCTACATTATAGAAGTGAACACTTTCCTGCCTCTCAGCAATGCCTGGGCAATAAAATGAAATGGTACAGCAATTATGATTTAAGTATGTGTTTATGACTTTCCGACGGTATAGGAACTGCTGGTGGTGTCATGTTAAGTAAAGAAAGCAGGGTACAAAACTATGTGTATTTTATAATCCCAGTAAAAATATATATATCTTTTTATTTGCTCAAATGGGGGCTAAGGGCGCCTGGGTGGCTTCGTCGGTTAAACATCTGACTTCAGCTCAGGTCATGATCTCATGGTTCGTGTGTGTTCAAGCCCCACTTTGGGTGAGTCTTGCTTCTCTCTCTCTCTCTCTCTCTCTCTCCCCCTTGTGGATTCTCTCTCTCCCTCTCTCTACCCCTCAATCATTTGTGCTCTCATAAATAAATAGATAAATAAATAAATAAATAATTTTAAACAGTGGAGGGGTGAGCTAGACAAAAAATACATTAAACATGAACAGCTTTCCCTGCATTGGTAGAATTGTGTGGGATTTTTCTTTTATTTATCAGCCTGCACTTTCCAATTTTCCTATAGTAAAGAATTATTGTGATCAATAAAAGTAACCGTAAACTTTTTTTTTTAAGTTTAGTTATTTTGAGAGAGAGAGAAAGCATGCCCACATGAGCAGGGGAGGGGGAGAGAGAGAGAGAGAGAGAGAGACTCCCAAGCTGGCTCCAACCCACAAACTGTGAGATGAGGACCTGAGCCGAAGTCGGACACTTAACAGACTGAGCCACCCAGGCGCCCCAGTAAATGTTATCTTTTTAAATGACACGGGCCAGTTGAAAGGTCAGGAAGGAAAGGAGGATGCTTTATGGATGAAATATATTTCTAATGTCTGTTTTCTTTTGAAATCTCCCACATATAGTGGATTCAAGGATCATTCATGAAAACAGAATCGAGAAAGAGAGAGTCCAGAGAGTCACTCAAGAAACTTTTGGAGACTACTGTCAACCGAGACTAGAATTTGCACAATATAAGGTGGGACATTGCTATGAACATGAACTATGAGTTATCCATACGTTTGCGAAAGAAAAAAAAAACTTATGTGAAAACGATAATAAGAAACTGTTTCATTTCCTTTATCACTTTTTTCTTTTTCTTAACTTCTCCTTTTTTCTTCCTGAAGTAGAGTCAACCCACAAGGTTAGGCCAGTTGTCCAGTGGACGGTGGTATGATAATTCTGTGCATCACTCAGTGCTCACCGCAATAAGTGTCATATCACTTTTTATTCTGTTTGATAAACGGAGGAGTTAAAGTAGACCTCTTTATCATATTTATTAAGTTCCCATGGTAGTGAAGGAGACTTCTAGAAATCCTGAATTTGCCTTTTGATTTCTTCCTATGTATTAACTTAGTTCTGTATAACCAGCTGTGATCTGTATTTTTGAGGGGGAAAAATTGTAAGCTAGCCTTTTCTAGCCCGTCCACACTTACATGTAGTCGGTGCTCATAAATATGCGTTGAATGAAAGAGTGAATGAAGAAGTTGTGACATACCTAGCCCAGTTGGCATCACCAGAGAAAACTAGCCAAAACTATAAACCTAGCTCATTCCAGAAGTATGCCACTGCCCACCAGGAAGGCCAGGTTGGGGGCAAGCCCACTGACACCATTAGAAGAATTCAAGGTTTATATCATGATTGCCCTAATCTAATACTCACACTCGTACTCACAACCCCCTCCTCCCCTCTAGTAAAATTCTTTCTGCCTAGCACCCCTACAGCTAGAGGCAGTTCTTTAAATCTGCCATCGATCTGCTCAGTCAGGCCCAACACCTGTTTTCTTTGATTTGTTTTTAGTGGGCAAAGCTGATTGACATCTTTCAAGTTGGGCTCCCTACATTGACCGTTTTAACCCAGTTCCTCTAAACAACCCATACTGGAGGAACTGGCTCATAAGGTGTGGTCTCTGGACCCACCGTATCAGCATCACTTGAGAATGGGTACGAAATGCAGATTATTGGGCCCACTGCACCGTGGTCCTCCTGGGTCGAGGACTCTGGAGGTGGGACCCAGCCATCTGTTCTTACGAGCTCTCAGGCTGGTTCTGCCCACTAAAGAGAACCACGAGAATAAGTAAGAATCTGCAAATCTCCCCTAACGTACAGTTTAGAATAGCTCGATTCTGTAAGTCAGGGTGCACGTTGGTTGATTCATACCTGCTATTAATTTTCCCCACCTTTTCCATTTTTGAAGGATGTCAAACCCTCAGAACACTTGCATGGGTATTACCATGAGCATCCATTTCCCCTTTGCTTCAATTCACCAATTGTTAACACTTTGCACATTTGCTTTCCTTCTTTTTCTTGATTTCTTCTGAACCATTTGAGTTAGCTGCAGGCAATACTCACCCTGTAAATATTTCAACATCCTGCCTCTAAATTTTAAGAGGCACTTTAAGTAAAAGAATTTTGAAGTTATAATCTAAGGTACTCCAGTACCTATTGAAGCAGCAGGTGGATATTTGATATTAAGGGATTGTTAGATTGTTACTAATTTTTCTAGGTGTGATAATGTTATGGGGGTGAAGGTTTTAATGGTATAGGGCACCTGGGCTCACTCGGTTGGTTGAGCCTCCGACTCTTGATCTCGGCTCAGGTCATGACCCAGGGTTGTGGGATCTAGCCCCATGTTGGGGTCTGCGCTGAGCATGGAGCCTGCTTAAGCTTCTCTCTCCCTCTCCCTCTGCCCCTCTCCCCTGCTTATGCTCTCTCTCTAAAAAATTAAAAAATATTTAAAAGAGAGAGAGAGACTGGCAGATGGGTGGTTCAGTCAGTTAAGCATCCGACTTCATCTCAGGTCATGATCTCACGGTTTGTGGGTTTGAGCCCCGCATTGCGCTCTGTGCTGACAGCTCAGAGCCTGGAGCCTGCTTTGGATTCTGTGTCTCCCCCTCTCTCTGGCCCTCCCTTGCTCATACTCTGTCTCTCTCAAAAATAAATAAACATTAAATAAATAAATAAAGAGTCCTTCTTGGGTCTTTTCTAGGTACTGAAATATTTATAGATGGAATACCATCACGTCGTGGGTTTACTGTGGAATAGCCCAGTGACAGTGGTCAGTAAGGAACAGGAGATGGGCGGTAGGAGACTAGCCACGAGCTGATAATGGTTTCAGCTAGGTGACATGCACATGGGGACTCATTGCACTGTGCTTCTTACTTTTGTGTATTTTTGAAACCTTCCATAATCAGGTAAATAGAAACCATGGCAGTGACTCAGAAGACATGACATTTTTACATCGAAATGACAGATTTCAAAAGATAGTGCTAATTTGCCAGTAAGAATGCAAACTAAATGCTCAGGTGAAGGCCACCCGGGGGCAGACTTGACCTCCAAGGTCTCCTGTGTGTCCGGCACTGTGCATACTTGGCATTTTGTGGATGATATCATTTGACACACGGGTTGCCCGCTACGTTTGCAGTTAGCAAACTAAATGGCTCCCGCCCCCATTAATCCCTGTATTTTTTGATGACAAGAATTAATGAAACGCATCACCTGATTTCATTACAGTTTGCCATTCCAGCTGATGTATTTAGTAGTTATTTATAAATAAATTTGTTGACAGCTTGAGACGAAATTCAAAAGTGACTTCCATGGAGGCATCTTGGCTGAGAGAAAAGAGCCCCTCCGGTGCCTAATAAAGTTCTCTAGCCCGCATCTTCTGGAAGCATTGAAATCCTTAGCACCAGCTGGTAAGTAGTCAGCTTATCTTACAGGCGGGAAGAATTAACAACACGCTGTATCTGATCCTCTCTCTGCTAGCTAATTACCTCCAAGCTTCCTCCTGGCTCCCATCTGCTATCCCTGCATGCCCTATTCTGCATATATTCTGCTTCTGTACATCATGGGGGTCCATGATCCACCCACCCACCCTCTAATCTTGGCCATTTTTAAACTGACTCTTTTTTTTTTTAATTTCAGGTATCGCAGATGCACCACTTTCTCCATTGCTCACTTGCATACCCAATAAGGCAATGAATTATTTTAAAATTAGAGATAAATAAGATGTCTATGGTTTTGTAAGCACGGTATTCCCTTGACTATATTGCATATGCATTTCAATTAACAGCTAGCTGCGCAGCTTCTGTTTATGAACTTGTGTTTTAGAAATTCATTCTTGATATTGATAGTCCAGAAATGTTCAGTATGCTTGTTGGGACTGATTCTTTCCTCCTCCACTGTGCACCCTGCTCCCCCCATACCCTGCAAAGCATAGCAATTGTGGGCCTTTAAAACATGACGAGGTGTCCATTTTCTCACTCCTGTCTTTCCTCGATCCCAGAGAGACTGGGTTCTAATTGCTTGTTTCCAAGGATTTTGTCTGACGCCTTGGGTCATGGAAAGAAACAGCAAGAAACTATCTTCAATTCAGAATTTTCTAGGAAAACCATAAAATTGGTCCAACCAAAGGGTAGAGTTGGGTCCGTTAAGTTACTGCAGGAAGGAGAATATCAGATGATTCAGTAATATGAAATAATAGCTTCAATGTAAGTATGATACTGTTCATAATCTGTTTTATCCTACATATGGCATTCAAACTCACCATACTATACTGATTTTTGAATAAAGGTTTAAAAACTGGTACATCAGTTACTTCTCACAGAAATTCTTCAGTGATCATTAGATCAACAATCTAGCATGTTCTTTCTTAATAACATTTCAAAATCTATTTTGTTCCACAAAGGATCTGGGGTACAAAAACGTATGTTACGATTAAGATAAAATTAAAAGGTGAGTCAGGTCAACTGGGAAAGCAAACAAAAAGCAAGGACCGAATAAAGGCAGAGATAAAATTGCCACGTAAGAAGATACGAGTGCCTCCGTCTTCTAGAAGATTGAAAAAGTGGAGTAGAGTTAGCCAGTGGTCAGAGCAGAGAAGAAGACACCATTTGTGAATAAAGATATTTAAAAACCGGTGCATCAGGGGCGCCTGGGTGGCTCAGTGGGTTAGGCATCAAACTCCTGGTTTCAGCTCAGGTCAATCTCATGCTTCATGAGATCGAGCCCTGCGTCAGGCTCTGCACGGACAGTAAAGAGCCTGCTTGGGATTCTCTCTCTTTGTCTCTCTCACTGCCCCTCCCCCCTCTTGCTCTCTTTCTCACAAAATAAATAAAACTTTTAAAAAATAAATAATAACTGGTGCATTAGTTACTTTCGACAAAAAATCAAAAACAGGCTCAATATACAAAAATGTAAATACAATCAGAGAAGTGGTGCTAAACAATGCTTTATAATTTGATGGTATTGTCTATAGACTATAGATATGTGAAAAAGTATGTTTTTAGGTTTAATTCACAAGTGGCATAGATGCTTCAGTAATCTCAGAGTGAGGCACTGAGTCTGTAGGGGCTCAATACTGCTAATTTCGTTGTAGACCATAGTCGTGGTGCAGAGCATCTGTCCCTATGTGCACACATGTGGGAGGCGCTCTGCTCCATGCCTGAAGGCCTCTGTTGGGTCTGCACAGAGGCCCTGCGGTTTTCCCCGGAATGGTTTCACACAGGCTCACAGCCCTCCCTGGTGCTTGGCAGTGATGTGCAAATGGAGCCTGCCTGAGAAAGACACTAATCGTATTATCCACCCTATAGTGGAGTCACTTGAGGCTCACCCTGTAGCCCTCCCAGACAGCAGGACCTGCTTCAGGAAATGAGAATACATGGAACTCTTTATCTGTTACGTACTTGATGTTCAGTCGGTCCTCTTCTTCAGGAGGAATTATCCTTTATTTTTTTTTTTTTAGTGTGATATAACATAGTTTGCATTTTATTTATTTTATTTTTTTACAAATAGTTCATTGACAAGTTGGTTTCCATATAACACCCAGTGCTCATCCCCACAAGTGCCCCTCTCTGTGCCCATCCCCCCTCCCCCCCCACATCCATCGGTCCTCAGTTTTTGTCAGCATTCAAGAGTCTCATGGTTTGCCTCTCCCCCTTTCCCCCACTATTTCCCCCCTTCTTCTCCCCCACTGTCCTGTTAAGTTCCTCCTAATCCTCCATTACGTGCAAACATGATATTTGTCCTTCTCTGCCTGACTTATTTCACTCTGGCCTTGTGTAGCAACATGGATGGACCTTGAGGGTATTATGCTGAGTGGAATTATTCTTTAAATAAGTATGATTTGGTGAACTCCATGGAGGAAGTGAGTTCAATTTCTTATGTCACTGTCTTGGACTGGAACTTCTATTATGTACTTGACGATCCCAAGACACATACTGTGTTCAAATGCAGTCTTGGGAACAGATGGAGCAGTAAATGCAGACCGGAAGACTGCTACAGCCAAAGGAGTTTATCGAACTTTAGGTAAAGTCTGCAAAATTCAATAGCTGACGTTTACGGAGTATTTACTATGTCGGTGCTAAGTATGTTATATGCATTATCTTATTTTCATAACAATCCGATATGACAGGCAGCATTACCTGTCTTATTCTACTTAAGTGAATACCAGAGCTTAGGCTAACAAGTGGCTGAGCCCACATTAACCCCAGGCAATTGGACTACAGAGCCTGCACGCTTAGACACCACGCCAAAGAAACTAAATAGCCTATGGATGCTATTCCACACACATAGATTCGGGGGAGGGGGTTGTCCCACAATACTTTTAAAATCAGAATTAGCATCTATGATGGGCAGAATAATGGCCCCCTACTCAAAGATGTCCATATCCTAATTCCTGTTATCTGTAAATATATTACCTTACAAGGCAAAGAAAGGAACTTTGCAAAGGGGAGATTAGTCTGGATTTCCTAAATGGACCCAGTGTAATCACAAGGGTCCTCAAAAGCGGAAGAGGAATAGGAGAGAGCAGAGGGAGAAGGCCATGTGATAAAGACTCATCTCACCATTACTGACTCTGAGAAGCTGGACAAGGCAAGTAAACAAATTTCTTTTGTAGAGCCTCCAGAAGAAATGGAGCCCTGCCCACACATTGATCTTAGCCTCATACTCATGTCAGAGTTCTGACGTACAGAGCTGCAAAATAACAATCTGTGGCACTTTAAGCCACTAAAATTGTGGTAATTTGTACCTGCAGCAGTAGAAAGCTAGCACAGCTGCTGATATATAAATTGGAAGCTTTCACATAAAAACCTTGAAAAATACATCTAGTGATAGCACACATGAGTGGCAGCTGCCCCTTTAAACAAAGGATGTATGTTCCATGTCTCTGCAGTCCTCACGCCTCCCTTTTGTCTACACCTGGTCTTGTGTGTTCATTTACGTCGTCCAGCTGGCTCTTTTAGCTACTTAGGTTTTGGAACCCTGCCCTGAACTATACTGTCCCCCAAACTGTAATCAAATTTCAGTGCTTAAGATACAAATAAGTCCACCCTCCCTTAAAGTGATTAACTCAATCATTAGCAATTCATTTGTTTGTATAATATGACCTATGGCTAGTTACTTCTCTGCAGATTGGGGGAAAGCTTATAGTACATACCCGCTACACCTGTTGTGAGGACAAAATGAGATACAAAACGTGTAGCACATGGTAAGCCCTCAACAAACAACAGATGTAATTAACATACTATTGACTAATTGAATATGCGGGTTGTTCCTAATCTTTGGGAAATAAAGTTCCTGAACATATTGATTTTCCTTCTATACAATTATTGCCCAAGGTGAAGTTTCTGGGAAGGTGAAGAATGAATCAGTGGGACCCATACCTTCGACCCGTTCGCAGGGGACCCAGGTGAAGTTTTGTAACCCTCCCGCCTTACCTGGCGGCGGCTCCCTGCCGACGCGCCCTCCACGGCCGGCAGGGGGCGCCGCGGCCGTCCGGGCCCCGCCGGATGCTAATGAGGCTGGCGGCCCCGCCCCCTGCCGGAAGTGGCTGCGGCGGGAGGCGGGGCCTGCTGGCTCGGCCCTTCTGCCGTGCGGCAGCCATGGCGGCGTCTGAGGCGGCGGCGGCGGGGTCCGCGGCTGTGGCCTCGGGCGCCCAGACCGTCCCGACGGCCGCGAGGGGAGCCGCCGCCGCCGCCTCGGGCCCGTGGGGTGCCCCCGGACGGCTGAAGGGCAGCCGGCCGCGACCCGCGGCGGCGAGGCAGCAGCCCGCGGGGCCGGCGCCTCCGGCCCGGGAGCTGATCCAGCCGTCGGTGAGCGAGCTGTCCCGGGCCGTGCGGACCAACATCCTGTGCACCGTGCGCGGCTGCGGCAAGATCCTGCCCAACAGCCCGGCGCTCAACATGCACCTGGTCAAGAGCCACCGCCTGCAGGTGAGCCCGCCGCGGAGCGGCGCCTCCCGGGGCCTGGCGCTCGGGAGCCAGGGCGGCGCGGCCGGCGGCCGGGATTGCGGGGTCTGTGTGTGTGTGGTCTGTGTGTGTGTCTGTGTGTGTGTCTGTGTGTGTGTCTGTGTGTGCAGGGCGGCGCGGCCGGGATTGCGGGGTGTGCGTGCGTGCGTGCGTGCGTGCAGCCCGGCCGGCGGGCATGCGGCCGCGGAACGGGCCCCACCGGCCCGGGAGTCCCGGCGCGGCGGAGCGGGAGCTAGCACGCGGGGCCGCGCAGGAGGAAAGCCCTGTGTCATGCCGCGTCGGGCGCGGACGAGCCGGGGCGGCCCGGCCACCGGACCCCTCCGCCTCGGTACTTGTCGGCAACTTCGTGGGGCCCGGAGCGTCGGCCCCAGCCTGTTGATGACAAACAGGTTGCGCAGCCGGGCGGGAGCTGGAATGATAAACCCCGTCTCTTTGCTTCGACAGCCCGAGTTCTTTCCACCGCAGCCTCAGTGCCTCCCTCGGGCCTCCGGGTTCCGCCCGGTGTTTAAAAGGGAGCCGCGGATTAGCCTGGAAGCACCGCCAGGTACAGCGTTCACAGGGTTGGTAGAATCGGCTTGGCTCGGGACTGCGACCTAAGGGCAGTGTCAGTAAGAGGGGACCCGCGTATTAACGTGACAGTGGTCTGGACATCCCGTCCGCCTTCTGTAAAATGGGGCAGCGAGTTTTTAACCTTTAGTGCACGTCTGCGGAAAGCTTCCGGAAAATCCAGATGTCCGGCCCCACCCTGGGCCTTTTTTAAGTTGCAATCCCTCAGTCACTACCGTAGGAACTTTCCTTCCACCACCTCTCTCTCACTTCGTTCTATGCCAGCAGCGACAGAACTCCACGGTATGACACTCAAAGCAGTTTTGAGAATCTGTAGCTTTTGATGGTCTGGATTCACTCGGGAGTAAGTTTGAATTACCCCGCGTGTTGCCTGTCCCTGTCTGTCCTTCGGGTGAGTCCTCCTTGGAAACTTCCTTAGAATCGGGCCTCTGATGAGAATTGAGTTAGCACAAGGTTTGAGGTTATAGTCGCTAGCAGGGCAGACGTGTGGCCCAGGAGAGGGGACCCCCCCAGTCTAGTGCCAGCGTTTTCCTGGGAAGGTGAGGGAGCCCAGTCAGGAGAAGCAGGGGATCCTGCAAGTCCTCACAGTAGTTTTGGGGTTTCTCCCAGGACCCAAGTGTAGTGACTCTTCAGTGGCCTTTGGGAGTGGTCTTCAGTCTGGTGGTTTCCCTTCCATAACAGATTTTACTGAAATCCTCCCTTTGCTTCATATTTTAACTTCAGTGCGTGAACTGTATGCTCGTAGGAATTTTACATCCGCTTGGTTCTCTGAGCTCACGTGCGGCAGCCGTCACCCGCCAGTATATTGCGTCCTCAGTGATGACAGCCAAGACGCAGTAGGTCTCGGAGCACAGGTGAAGCCGCCAGTCTGACCGGGACCCTCCTGGGTTGGCCTGAGTGTCACTCCAGCAAGCACTTGTCAGCAGTTGTATTGTTCTATTCCCTGGAACTGCTGTCCTCAGCTCTACATCTGTCTGCCTTGTGAAGCATGAAGATAGCATTTACTCCCCAGGACTAGCTTGGTAGCCTATAATAGGCTTGTTTCTAAGTCTGTTCTCAAAATATGCGACTCTTAGGAAGTCTGGAGATAGCGGCACATATACAAAGTATACAAGCACATACATAATATCCAACACGTGTACAAAGTACAAAATATAAGGGGCTTAACAAGGAGGCATATGTTTGAGACAAATACAGATTTTGATTGTCAAATCTTGACTCGGACTTTTCAAAGCAGCCGTATCTTCCTTGCTGCTTCCACTGTGTGAAGTCATTGTCCCACTTCCAAGGCATTTGTCAAATGTCTCTTGTCTGAAGGCAGCACAGTGACCTCAGGATCCCTTTCCCAACTAAAAACGTTGAAGGGGAAAATGGGCTCCCCTGAGTTTCCTTCTTAGGTCACAAGAGACACCTGTTTTCGCAGGAATTAAAGAAATCTCTCCCAGAGCCCTCTCCTCTCCCCGCTCGTCAAAGAGGCTCATTCGCATCTGCTGTACTGGGGGGAAAGGGGTTCGTTTTCCGTCATGAAGGTGACCTGTACGACACAACAGCCGCACCTGTACAGTGGTGCCTCAGTGCGGTGAATCTTACCCTCACTCTGCATCCTGAGAACAAGAAGGCTCTGGAGTTCAGACATCCCTCTTGACACTTGTTGTCAAAGTATGAGAAGGAGGGAGGAGGGGGAGGCAGGGGGTGCGAGCTGACTGGGAGATCCCTGTGGTTTTGAAAACCCTTCGGAGAGACTCCAGCACAAGTAGTGCCCACTTTCTGCCCTGAAGGTGGTCTGAGTGTATCTGCTTGTTGCATAATATTCAGTGGAAAGTTTCCTTCACATTCTCTTGGTTACAGCTACTTGCATAATTCTAGTCCTTTCCTAGTGTTTCTTTTCTCTAGAATTTTGATAATCTTTTATTCCCTTCCCCGTCTGCTGCTGTATGGTTCTTATTTTATTCTGGAATTTCTTGACAAGATACCTGCGCACAACCAAATGTTCCTTTCTTAAGGTAAATGATTTACAAGCCCTTCTGGAGGGTGATAGGTAAAGGTGGGGATCGAACTGTAACATGTACAGACGTGCTGCTTTTTGGTTTTATGTGGGTTCTTCTGCTATATGTCTGTGTGCCATCCGCTGTAAAGAAATTGGAAATATCCTGTGCAGCCTTGTGTTCAGGGGTACCCCTGGGGAAGTGAAAGCTGGGGATTGAGGGAAAGGAAGAGTAGTAAATGGACATTTCTCGATTGTTAGAGATTCTTTTATTCCTTGTGTTTGAAAGCAATGCAGGGGACAGGAGGACCCTTAAAGAACATCTTATCCAGCAGCGTTTATATTTTTAAAGCATGGATTAAAGGGTTTTGTATTACGTTCAGTACAAGATTTGCTTTTAATGATTTGCCAGGAGGTTTTTTTTTAAGCAAAGGGAGAGAAAGGTTCTAAGTTGCTCTATAGACCGTACTGTACGAAGAGTTCCAATTTTAAATTTACAATAAGAAGACAACAGAGTGAACTAATCATCTCCTTGGATGCTTTCCGTGAGGGCAGTCAGGTGCTAGAGTAGAGTAGATAGTAGTGCCTCCCCCCCCCCCCCCCCAGTTTTTGCCACTGTTCTTACAATCATTTCCTTCTATTCTTTCTCCTTAAAGTGTGTCCTTCCTCCTGCTTTTCTCTTCTTCTCTTTGTTTGCTTTTCTCCATCTTAGTTTTTGATTGTTTCGTCTCAAAGATTTTTCTCAAATTCTTTTACCTAAAGTCTTTCGTAAACATTTTGGATTTTTTTTTTTTTAATTTTACTTTCAAATACTTTGTATGTAACACGTACCCAAAACAAGAACACAAAAAAGATAAAGTCCAAAAAGTGTGGTGAATTTTGTTCTTGAACAAATATAGAGAATGCCAGAACAGAACTTCACATTGTCCCTGCAGTCCACGTGGGATTGTGCATCAGCACTTCTCATCTCCCCCGTTCTCATCTCAGCCATACTGCCCTTTGAGTTTTCTGTCTCTGGCAGGAATGGGAAGAAGGCCCAGGACTGGGTTGGAGAGATGGTGATGGGGAGGGCTGAGGGGCTGGCCCTCAGAAAGCAGGAAAGTGAACAGTATCAAGTTGTGGTCATGCCTGTAAGAAAGGCAACCGGGGCGGGGGGGGGGTGGTGTTGGGATATCCTAGTGTGGCTCTCTGTAGTGTTTCATCCTGGTGCATGACGCAGGTTTGGCTTAGATGGCCTCTCAAACATAATCGGTGTAACACTCCAGGTTTTTCTTGACCATTTACTCTGTTCAAAACATTCTCAAATGCAACAGAACATACAAAAACATTCTTCTCCTTGAAAAGTTTGGGGGTTTTAGGTAGTTGGGCTGGATAAAACAGGTAAATAACAGACGAGAAAGGTAATGCAAAGCTATATGGTAAGGGACTTTGAATGTCTCAAGCTAGAGAAATTTGGACTCGGGAAGATTTAGGTGTCACTAGAAATGTTTGAGGTAATGACATAATCAGAGCTATACTATGGAAAAATGAATCTGGCAAAGTGTGAATGAAAAAGAGATTGAGATTCTAGAAGTTAGTTAAGAGGTTAATGATGAAAGTCCAAACCGCAAGTCAGGGTTGACTTGGACTAATGATGGTAGCAGTGAGAAAGGAAAGGAGAGGGAGATGGTAGAAGACCTATAAAGAGAAGTGAGTAATTGCCAACACTTGGAAGCAACCAAGATGTTCACCAGTCAGTGGTGAGTGGAAAATGAACTGTGGAACTGCAGAGAATGACATATTCTTCAGCACTAAAAAGAAGTGAGCCATCAAGCCATGAAAAGACATGGAGGAAATTTAGATATACATATATACTGAATGAACGAAGCCAATCTGAAAAGGCTACATCCTGTATCATTCCAACTAAATGACATTCTTGAAAAGGCCAAATAAGATTAGTGGTTGTCAGGGTGGGTTTAAGGGGAAGAGTGTTAGGGCTAAGCCTGCACGGCTCAGTTGGTTGAGCGTCTGATTCTTGATTTCGGTTCAAGTCACCATCCTAGGGCCAGGGGATGGAACCTCGCATTAGGCTCTGCACTGAGAGTGGAGCCTGCTTAAGATTCATTCATTTTCTCTCTCTCTCCCTTTCCCTCCCTCCCTCCATCATTCACTCTCTCTAAAAATAAATAAATAAATTTTAAAAGGAGGAAGGGGAGTTATGAATAAGTGTAGTGCAGAGATTTTTAGGGCAGTGAGAATACTCTGTGTGGTAGTATAACAGTGGATATATGTCATTACACATTTGTCAGAAGCTGTAGAATGTACAACAGCAAGAATGAACTCGAATATAAACTCTGGATTTTAGGTGATAATGACATGTCCTTGTAGGTTCATTGATTGTGACAAATGTACCACTCTGATGGAGGGGTAACAGTAATAGTAGTGGAAGAGGCTATACGTGTTTGGGGAGTGAGGGGGATATGAAAACTCTCAGTACTTTCTACTCAGTTTTGCTGTGAACCCGAAACTTGTCTAAAAAATAAAGTTCATTAATTTTTTAAAAAATGAAGAGGTATATGAGGACATGATTGGGAGTTTGAGAACGGATACTAGAAGGATTGTTACGCAGAGTTGAGGATGTATTAGAAGTGAGCATGAATTTTGTAGTGAGCCTGCAGGCAGTTTTGTGGACATTTGACAGCCTGAACATAGAAAGGGGCCATCAACCTGGCATGTTGATGAATTCCTAAGAGGAATTCGCTGATGGTCAGGTGAATGAAGGATTTTTGAGTCTTCCTTAATATTCTCCCCACATTTCATTTTCTTTTGCTAATAACACTAGATGTTAAAAAAAAATAAGTTTAATTGGAAGTATTTCATTAAAAAAACAAAACGCTAGATGAATTGATGAATAGGATGAGTTTGGTGATGAGAGATGACATCAGTTGTCATTAAAGCTGCCAGATGCCAGTGTTTTAAGAATGATATTTCATGTAAAGTACTGGTTTAGATTAGGTCACTGGCATTAGGTGGTTGGCAGAAAGCCAAAGAAGAAACAAAACTCCCCACAGCAAATAACTCAACAATAATAACCAATTGATCATGTGATAAGCACTGTTCTAAACCCTATTATGCCTACTTTACAGATAAGGAAACCAAGGAAATCTTCATTTTCTCAAGGTCACAGGAAAGTGACCAGGTAGAGAATTCAGACCATGGCAGTCAATATTCCAGAACCTATGCGGGGGATTAACCACTACACCAGGGGTTCTTAAGCTAGGTTGCACTTTGGGATCATATGGGAAGATTTAAAAACCAAGTATGGATCCCTGGGTGCCTGGGTGGCTTAAGTCAGTTGAGCATTTGACCTTTTGGCTCAGGTCACAATCCCAGGGTTGTAGAATCAAGCCCCGTGTTGGGCTTTATGCCCCGTGTGGAGCCTGCTTGAGTTCTCTCTTTCCCTCCAGCCCCCCCACCCCACCCCGCTTGCATGCACACAGGCTCGCTCTCATGAATGAATGAATGAATGAATGAATGAATGAATGAATGAATAGAAGTAACACATTTTATCGCTGCATCCCAAACTAATATATCAGAATACCGGGAGTTGGACCCAGGCAGAAATGTTTTTAAGTGTCTCATGATTTTGCAAAGGTCCCCAGGATTGTAAACCTGTCCTACATTAGACTGCCTTTCTAAAAATGCATTTACAAAATAGTTTCTGTCCTTAAGAAATTTAGTTGGAGAGGGGCTCCTGGGTCACACAGTCTGTTAAGGGTCCCAACTTTTGATCTCAGCTCAGGTGACAATCTCACTCTTGGTAAGTTCGAGCCCTGAGTTGGGCTCTGCACTTACAGTGTGGAGCCTGCTTAGGATTCTCTCTTCTCTCTCTCTGCCCCTCCCTGCTCTCTCTCAAAAAATAAATAAACTAAAAAAAAAAACATTTAGGGAACAGGAACTCTAGAAGAAAATGGTATTGAAGTTAGTTACTGTCTTGGAATTCAAACAAGAAACAGATTTCTAGATCCGGGTGGTCAGCAGAACAAGGGAATATTGTTTCTTGAGAATGTGATCTGGCCTAGGTTTATGCTAATCCAATACAAGATAATCCTGAAAGTTCATTATTGTTACCTCTCTTAAAAATGAGTAAACTGGTTCAGAGAGGTTGACTCCCCTGTCCAAGGCTACACCCCTAATTGATGGTACAAGTGGTTTACAATCTTTCAATGCCAAATGCTTTTTCTGCCAGAAGGGAGCAGGGGTATGTAAGACAAATTGGGCCTTCCTAGAAAGTGCGACTGGAAGTGAGAATAATATAAGACTGAGTAGGGTGGTGTACGAAAAGGTAACAGAGGAAGATACGGCTGTCACTGGAGACTGGAGGTATAACACAACTGTAGGTGATACATACAAGTAAGTTTTTGGAATGTCAAATCTAGTTACAACATTAGCAGAGGAAGGAAAACTATTTAAGGGACCACTTAAATAACCCAGATGAATATGAATGTCTAGACAGTGCAGTAGGGTTATAAAAGGATGGACCAGCATGGAAGACCTGGAGAACTAATTGAATTTAATATGGAAAGATAAATTATGTTATTGATAACTAAAACAAGAATAGCTTCTTTTCCCCTCTAAGTGAGTGGACACAGACTCAACAAGATCAACATGTTCCTCTTGAGATCCGCTGGGAAGGCAAACAGAAGGAGTCTTAGCCCCATGGTTATTCACGCCTCCCTTCTCCAGAAATACGGATGGGAGAGAAGGAAGTGGACATGTTCCACGAGGAATGAGTCCTTTCTCATCAGAACACTAGATAACCTGAGTATCTACCTGCTGCCACAGCTTGTGAGGCCCAAGTGAATGAGGACTTCAGCCACCTCCGCTTTGACCTCGGTCTGTACTTTTGAAGTGATCAAGTTCATTCCAGCTTATCTCTTCATCCTGGCAAAAGACCCAGCAGGCAAAGCATCCCGAGACGGGGGCCCAAGCAACAGGAACTGCCCTTACTCCAGTCAGACCTCACATGACTGACGCAGGACAGTGATCAGCCTGACCTCCACCACCCACCCGCACGTACCTTTGTCCCACATTTCCTTACGTAAACCTGGAAGTATTTTCAGCACTTTGGAGACAGTGTTTGAGACACTAGTCTGCTGTCTTCCCAGTTCTGGCCTCACTGAAGTAAATCCCTTTGTTTTTCCACCACTCAGCTCTCTGCCCATGGATTTTGTCAGCGGCAAGTGGCCAGACTGTTTGGGACCCCTGGAGCCACATGCTCTTGTACCCTTGAGCCCTAGTTACATGAATACATATACTGTTGTTTCCAGTGACCTATAACGAGGTCCTTCCCCACCCCTCACCCCCACTACTGCCGCCACTATCACCTTCCTTTAGGGCCAGACGGGATCACACTGGAGTTCATGGGTGTCTTACACCTGCCGTATGTGGGCTCACCAGGGGCGCCAACACAGAACACTTGAAGTTAAATTAAGTCACCAGTTATTTTAAACTCCTAGCCAAAAAGCCAATCACATACTTAATAATAAAGGATTACTAGGAATACATGAGTTAATGTATATAAAGTGCTTAGAACAGTGCCTGACACAGTAACAAAAGCTATATTAGTACCAGTTATTAGAAGGATTATTAAATTTCACACATGGTACAGTGCCTATATTCAAGCTGTTTCATAAAAAGTTGTGTCCAGTAGTTTCAGCTACTCAGGGCAGTGTCATGACCAGAGAAAGTCAGGATGCTGTTGGGAAGGCCTGGGCCACGGTCAGAGGAGATTTTTTTCAGGGATTCCCACTAATTGCGGGTGGGTTAAAAGGGAAGGGAAGAATTAGGGATGATACCAAAATCTTGAGCCTCAGAAACTATGCATATACACAGAGCTTGGCTTTAAGGACAGAGATTTTGAGTTTAGAAGGAAGAATTCTAAAGGAATAAAGATTTTTAAACAACAAAGGTTTTTTTTGTTTTGAACAATTTTAAAGTAGGTTAAGCATCCAAATCTCGATTTCTGCTCAGGTTCCGTTCATGGGATCAAGCTGTAAATTTGGCTCAGTACTGGACACTCAGAGCCTGCTTGGGATTCTCTTTCTCTCTCAAAATAAATAAACTTAAGGACAAATTTGACACATTTATTGAACTACAGTTTCTCCACCATTTACCCATTTTAAGTGAATATTTAGTAGGTTCATATGGCTGTGCCACCAGCACCACAATCCAAAATAGAGCTTTTTTTTTTTTAATTTATTTCTCGGAGAGAGAGAGAGAGAGAGAAACAGCGTGAGCAGGGGAGGGTCAGAGAGGGAGACACAGACTCTGAAATAGGCTCCAGGCTCTGAGCTGGCAGTCAGCACAGAGCCTGACGCGGGGCTCGAACCCACGAACCGCGAGATCATGACCTAAGCAAAAGTCGGACGCTTAACTGACTAAGCCACCCAGGCGCCCCCAAAATAGAGCATTTTTAACCCTTAAAAGATCCCCAAGAAAAAGCCATTCCTTGTTTCTGCTCACAGCCAGTTCTATTGCTTTTTTTTTTTTAAATAAGTGCTTAAAGTAACTTTTTCTTTTGCAGGATGGCATAGTAAATCCAACAATAAGAAAAGATTTGAAAACCGTACCGAAATTCTACTGTTGTCCAATTGAAGGATGCCCCAGAGGCCCTGACAGACCATTTTCTCAATTTTCTCTCGTAAAACAGGTACTTTACTTGTCTTAAGTATACTTCTTTGAGGATGAGGCGCAGGTGACGTAAACCTAGTGTGCATTCCAATCCCTTCCCAAACGTAACTGGAGAACTCTTGAAGAGAGCTGCTTGTGGGAACAGCCGCCCAAGAGTCTCCCAGGTGGGGAAAACGTGAGTGGGGTGTAATGCGAGTGAAGGAGACGTGGCTTGTTCTGAAGGCGAAGATGTCCAGGAGTGGGTTTGGAGGAAAGACGAGAAGACCGTTTCCTCAGTGAATGAGAAGTGTGTGTCCAGATCTCTTGGGTGATTCTGGGTGCCTCCGAGGCCAGAGGGGCAAAGGCATGTAGGAAATGGTCTCCTAAGGGAGCACATGACTGCAGAGGTCAGGCAGAGTTCCAGAAGCAGACGCCTTAGGGAGGGGGCCCAGCGAGTAGGGAAGAGGTGCTATAGGACTGGCAGAGACTGGCCGAGATCCTTCCGCGAGCGTCTGCCGGAGGGTCCTGAGGAACGCGTGGCGGACCTTCCCCTGCCTGCAGCACATCTCTAACACCTACATGGTGGGACCAGGAAGTTTCTCCCAGAGCAGGAGTGACTAGGAACGCTTCTCCGTTCCCTCAGACCGCCGCGGTGCTGTCTGCCCAGTGGGCTCAGCGCTAATTCGGGTGTGCGGGTCGGGTCTGAAACACTCTGAGTGCTTGCAGTTGCCCATTGTCGCCCCTTCTGTGTTCTCCCCAGCACTTTATGAAAATGCACGCCGAAAAGAAGCATAAGTGTAGTAAGTGCAGCAACTCTTACGGCACCGAGTGGGACTTGAAAAGGCACGCCGAGGACTGCGGCAAGACCTTCCAGTGCACGTGCGGCTGTCCCTATGCCAGCAGGACCGCCTTACAGTCCCACATCTACCGAACTGGCCACGAGATCCCTGCAGAGCACAGGTAAAGGGGAAGAAGCGCTGGCCCGCAAGTCAGCGGCTGTGGGAAGAGTTCCAGATGAAACTTCTGGAGAGCCGTTAGTGCGGGGAGAAAGGAGGAAGGACGCAGATGACACGTGATGTGGACGAAGGGAACTTTTGAGAAAGCGAGTAGAACTAGGAAAGGATCCGCATCGATCTGACCCGGTTGTTCTTCCTTATTCCTCCCCAGCATTCCAGCATTTTCTATCAAAGGGATGTTAGATTATTGAAGAGTTCAGTTTTACCATAAAATTTTAAAGGTCAACTTTATATTTGGAGTAATAGCTTCCTACTTTAGAAACGGTAAAGGTTGCATTATATAATCTGCTCGCTTCCTTATGCTGACAGAGCTAAGCTCAGCTGAGTTCTAGTACTTGGAGGTATACCCAAAAAAAGATGTGCTTTCTCCTTCCCTGATTGCGTGTTTCTCTGCCCACCACCATAGTAGGCCCAGTTCTCAGACGCACAGAGGGCCAGCTCCTCTTCACCGGGTGAAGTCTGACCTCTGCTGTGGGTGCAAGGAACAGTGTGTGTCAGCGGCTGAGGAGACAGCACCGGGATTGAAGACAGCTGCAGCTTACACTCATTTTTCTCTTTTTACTCTGTCGTTGCTTTCAGGGACCCACCTAGTAAGAAAAGGAAAATGGAAAACTGCCTGCATAGCCAGAAGCTGTCCAGTAAGACCCCTGAGTCGTTGAGCAGCCAGCCAGCTCCAAGACCAGACACTCAAGAACTAGAAACTTCAGAAATCAAGCTAGTCACTTCTTTTGAAGACTCTTGCAACTCTAATGCCGGAAAGCAGACTCTTAGAACACCTCCAAGATACCCTCAGAAGTTGCTTTTACCCAAGCCCAGAGTGGCTCTGGTTAAACTTCCTGTTCTGCAGTTTTCTCCCACGCCTGTCTTTGTGCCCACAGCCGACTCGGCAGCCCAGCCTGTGGTGCTGGGCGTGGATCAGCAGGGTTCCACCCCGGGCGCTGTGCACATACTACCCCTGTCAGTCGGAACCCTCATCCTCGGCCTAGATTCAGAGGCTGGCTGTCTTAAGGAGAGTCTCCCTCTTTCAAAAATTGTAAATCCTGTTGCTCTAGAGCCAATTAGCACAGGCGTTCAGGTGAACTTGGGTAAGAGCCTGTCTAATCCTTTACAAGAGCTGGGAAACACGTGTCAGAAGAATGGCATTTCTTCAATCAACGTACAGACAGACCTGTCTTATGCCACACAACACTTCATACCTTCCACACAGTGGGTTGGCCCTGATTCCTCCGTATCATCCTGTTCTCAAACGGATTTGACGTTTGGTTCTCAAGTCTCCCTTCCCATTAGTGTTCACACTCAAACATTCTTACCCAGTTCTAAGGTAACCTCTTCCGTGGCTGCCCAGACTGATACGTTCATAGATGCCTGTTACCAGTCAGGTGGGATCTCCAGAGAAACCCAGACCAGTGGGATGCAGAGTCTGACGGATGACCGGGTCCAGATGGACCAAGCTGTAATGTGTGGAGACATTTTTGAGAGCGTCCATTCATCCTACGGTGTTGCCACAGACAATATTATAAGCAGCAGCTTAGTAGCAGAGACTGTCACTCATGGTTTGTTACCTCAGAACCACCCTAAGACTTTAAGTCAAGAGCTTGAGAAATCTGCACCAATTATAAACTTCAGTGCACAGCACAGTATGCTCCCTTCACAGAACATGACAGATAATCAGACCCAAACTATAGATTTATTAACTGATTTAGAAAACATCTTGTCAAGTAACCTGCCCGGTCAGACACTGGACAATCGTCTTTTGTCCGACACGAATACTGGACCTGACACCCAGCTCCCGTCTGGCCCAGCCCAGAATCCCGCAATTGATTTCGATATCGAGGAGTTCTTTTCCGCCTCAAATATCCAGACTCAGACTGAAGAGAGTGAGCTTAACACCATGACCACTGAGCCAGTCTTAGAATCGCTGGACATAGAGACCCAGACTGACTTCTTCCTCGCAGACACCTCTGCCCAGCCCTATAGCTGTAGGGGAAACTCGAACTTCTTAGGCCTTGAAATGTTTGACACGCAGACACAGACAGACCTAAACTTCTTTTTAGACAGTAGCCCCCATCTGCCTTTGGGAAGTCTTCTGAAACACTCCAGCTTTTCCATGAGTACGGACTCGTCGGACACTGAGACCCAAACCGAAGGGGTCTCTGCTGCTAAAAGCACACCTGCTGCAGAGAGTAAAGTTCAGTTGAGCAGCACAGAGACACAGACCATGAGTTCCGGCTTTGAGACCCTGGGGAGCTTGTTCTTCACGAGCAACGAAACTCAGACGGCAATGGATGACTTTCTTCTGGCTGACTTGGCCTGGAACACGATGGAATCTCAGTTCAGCTCTGTAGAAACCCAGACGTGTGCAGAACTACACACGGTCTCCAACTTCTAAAAATGAAGTCCGTGCGTGGGCCGGCCCTTATGGTTTCCTTCCGGGCCAGCGAATAGAGGGTGGGACAACAGTGTCAATGCCATTGAATGTAGTTACTGATGCATTTACTTGGGTTCTTGGAAGTTCTTTGCCTTTTGTACTTGGAAACATGAAATTTGTGTATAAGTGTGAGTGTATTATAAAGTGTAAGATGTTGATCTGAAAATGATTGTTTCTGTGTTGCCTCCCTTTGCCCTCTCACAGTTAGTCTTCCCATCTCAAAAAAACAAATGTATCCCACACCTTTAAAACCCATCTAGCAATTAACTGAAGCCAAGCTTACCAGGTACTAGGATACAGACTTTTCACATCTGCAAAACATTTAATTTCAGTTTAAATGTGACTTGCTTGACTTAAATTGCACCTAAACTATCTGACGGTGCTGGAGAGGAATTCCTGTTTCCTTTGGCAAATCTAAAGAACTCGGTTGCCACGCCGCAGATTTAGGCACCAGTGCTTACATGGCGTGGGACTCCTGCCACCTGCAGCTTCATCAGCTTTGACGTCTCCCTTTTTTCTGACTTGGAGACCAAGGAAAAACCACAGCTGTCTTTAGCCTTTGAGACCATCTTCATGTAATCAATGCCATTCTTCCTCCAAACGAACTAGGAGTGATCCCAACACACGTGTACAGCACTTTGCTCAAAGACGTGTTTCAGCGCCATTACTGCTTCAAGAAGTAGCGGCAAGCACTCGGCGTAGATAGTGATCTTTCTGCTCCGAGTGACCGTGCGTCATCCCAGCCGCTGAAACGCTGCAGCGTGGAATCATGCCCCCTAGCTCGTACTGGAGTGTGCCCTGTGAAGCACCCCTCCTGCTCTCCCCAGTACACGGCTGAGGGGGAGGGGGCGGCTCCAGAGCTGCTTCTCAAAGTATACCCATAGGCTGGATCATGAGTTTTGTCTCTCTAAATGTTAAAAAATTAATAGTGGAAAGAGAAAAGGACATCCCTCTCTAAATTTCAGTACTTGATGTAAGCTTGAATAGGGCAAGAGTGCAATCGATTATTGTCAAATGAATCTTTTCATCCGCCTCTCGTCTTTTCCTTGAATAAGGAAAGACATTGGCCCAGCAAGGGTAGCATTTGTGCCTTGAGGACAGCAAGTATAGAACACATCCACCTGCACTGTGGTATT
>NW_024080633.1:4323090-4500945 GCF_003009895.1 Hyaena hyaena
ATCAACACCCTAGAGGAGAAAGCAGGAAACAACCTCCTTGACCTCCACCGCAGCAACTTCTTACTTGACACATCCCCAAAAGCAAGGGAATCGAGAGCAAAAATAAACTGTTGGGACCTCATCAAGATTAAAAGCTTCTGCACAGCCAAGGAAACAACCATTACCAAACTTTCTATTTTGATGTAGAGTTTTTATTTGACAAAAGCTATACACCTTAGGGTTTAAGCTGTTGAATTTTTAAAGAAATTACTCCCAATTCATGCATTTGCCAATTCATGACATTTTGTTTACTTTTTTAAATTGTTTTTGAAAATGCAAGTGAGGGAGGGGCGGTGGGGGGAGGGACAGAGGATCTGAAGCAGGCTCTTTGCTGACAACAGCAAGGCCAACATGGGGCTTGAATTCACAAACCATGAGATCATGACCTGAGCTGAAGTCAGATGCTCAACCAACAGCCAGCCAAGTGCCCCCCAATTCATGGCCATTTTGTAATGGGGTCCCTTTAATCTTTGGAAGTAATGTAATTCTAGCTTAAGAGCAAAAATGAGAGGGTTAGATTATGAGTAGTTCTTTGCTTAGTCACTAATTTGTGAAAAGCCAGATCAGTATGTTTCCGATTCCTTGATATAAAGGGGAAATTAAAATACAAAAATTTTGTGGACTTACCTAAAAGATGCTGAGTAAGGTTTGAAGCTACTTTTGATCAGAAGAAAATGTAAGCATGTCAGTGTAGTTATGAAGTTGAGTGTTTTATTAATAGTGGCAAATGACAGGGTGAGACTTTCATGCAGTCCTTTATGGTCTCAGTTTTAGACAGTTTATCTTAATTCCGGTCCAAACCTCCCCAAAACCTGCTAATATTGACTCTAAGAAGCATTTACTCTCCAGTATATTTATTTATTTATTTATTTATTTTTATTTTTTTTTTTAATTTTTTAATGTTTTATTTATTTCTAGGAGAAAGAGAGAGAGACAGCGTGAGCAGGGGAGGGTCAGAGAGAGAGGGAGTCACAGACTGAAACAGGCTCCAGGCTCTGAGCTGGCAGTCAGCACAGGGCCCGACGCGGGGCTTGAACCCACGAACCGCGAGATCATGACCTAAGCGAAAGTCAGATGCTTAACCGACTAAGCCACCCAGGCGCCCCCTCTCCAGTATATTTAAAGCAGCACTTCTCACACTGGTCTTCGGAAGGCTCTTAAAGAAAGAGAAGGGGGAACTTGTACCATTAGAGATTTAGGGATGAATACTTGAAATCTCAAGTGTTTATGCAGCTTATGCAGTTCTCATCGGAAGTGCGTTAAAGTATCAGTGACCAGATCTGTCGCTAGGAAAGAAGATAGGTCTTTTGTCTTCATACTCCCAACATCTAAAATCACTGTGTCAGACGACATGGATTCCCATCTAGTTTCTTCAGCAAGATGTTCTTATGGCCAAGAGGGTAGTCAACTAAATACCCTTGCTTTGCAACGTTTAAATCCAGAGAGGTCTTTCTGTTGTGTGACTACTACTGATTAACATGCATCCTGATGTATTAGTTTACATATTAGAGGCAGGCTAAAGATGAAGGGGATTCCCGGCTTGTCAGTGTTCTCAGACTAACAAATGTGGCACTTTTTGAGAGAGAGCAGGAGCAGGGGAGGAGCAGAGAGAATTGCAAGCAGGCCCCACGCTGTCAGTGCAGAGGCCGACATGGGGCTCACACTCATGAACCATGAGATCATGACCTGAGCCGAAATCAAGTCAGTCGCTTAACTGAGCCACTCATGCACCCACACTACACCTAAAAAATGTGCATGTTTGGGGTGCCTGGGTGGCTTAGTCGGTTAAGCGTCCGACTTTTGCTTAGGTCATGGTCTCGCGGTTCGTGGGTTCGAGCCCCGCATCGGGCTCTGTGCTGACTGCCAGCTCAGAGCCTGGAGTCTGTTTCAGTCTGTGATGCCCTCTCTCTCTGACCCTCCCCTGCTCACGCTGTCTCTTTTTCTCTCTCTCTCTCTCTCTCCTAGAAATAAATAAAAATATTAAAAAAAAAAGTGCATGTTTGAAAGGAGCAAATGTCCAAACCATGTGAATAAATAAAAGCATTGTCTATAGTACTTGAACTGGAAGAATACCAGTAGTCATTCATTTCTTTCAACAAACTTGAGGGGAAAACCTCTACATTTTATATTGCCTCACTACTAACAAAATACACACATTTGTGGGGCGCCTCGGTGGCTCAGTCGGTTGAGTGTCCGACTTCGGCTCGGGTCACGATCTCGTGGTCCGTGGGTTCGAGCCCCGCGTCGGGCTCTGTGCTGACACCTCGGAGCCTGGAGCTGCTTCAGATTCTGTGTCTCCCTCTCTCTCTCTGCCCCTCCCCTGCTCGTGCTCTGTCTTACTCTGTCTCTCAAAAATAAATAATTAAAATACATTTGTAACTTTGTTCTAAGTCCACAAAGTAGTGAAGGTTGGCATAGGAGAAACTTTTTGCCAAGGCCCCTTCCACTAACTTTTGATACTTGTCATGCAGGTTAATTTACAGGACAGAACTCTACAAAAAAGAAACAAAACAAGTGATACTTCTTCTTAGTTTATTGGTGAAATGGTCAAATATTTGAAAAAAAATGAAAACCTTTAAAGAAAAATGTATCTCCATGGCAACTTTGTTACATTTCAATGTGAACAAAGTTTTTTTTATTTTGTTTTTGGTTTTTGGTTTTTTGGTTTTTTGCCTAAAGGCCTGAGCTTATTAGTGTGGTATATGTCAGTAAGACCTTGTTCCAAGCCTGGCACCTTCTTCCTGATTTTGCTTGCAGCTTTTTACCCTTCCCTTCCTGGTGATCCACCCACAGCTTTTTTATGTCCTGGTTTCTTTTTATGATTGCATCTCAAACATGCTGCTCATTAGGACTGAATGTGAAAGTGATCGCCCTCCTACTTTATCTTCTTTTTCCTGGGCTGTAACAAGAAATTTAATGACCCCAGAGGAGGTAGAGCTTGTGCTACAATACAAATGTGGCAGAATTCAAATGCATCTGAATTAAGGAATCACTAAAGGGCATTTAACTTTACAGCGTACCTCAGTAACATTTCCCTGTTTAAAAAATGAGCCTTCAAAAATTAAGATGTTCTAGTATACTTTTAAGAAACCATCCAGGGCCATCTGGGTGGCTCAGTTGGTTGAGCGTCTGACCTCAGCTCAAGGTCGTGATCTCATGGATTCGTGAGTTCAAGTCCTGCATGGAGCTCACTGCTGTCAGTGCAGAGCCTGCTTTGGGCCCTCTGTCCCCTTCTCTCCCTGCCCCTCTCCCAGTAATATTCTTTCTCTCTCTTTCCCTCCTCCCTCCCTCCCTCTCTCTCTCTCTCTAAGAAAAAGGGGAAAAAAAGAAAGAAACCATTTAAACTTGGGCCAATTATGCTTTCGGAATTAGTTATATTGCCTTATTTCAGTTCATGGAGACAATTTTTGTTTAGCTATATCTGGGAGTCTAATACACTTAATGAATTGTAAATGCAACAATTTATTTTTTCTTTTTTGCCATTTTGGTAAGATGTGCTGTATTTTAAAACCATTTAAATCACTATTCTGTAATGAGATAACGTGCCTAAGTAGTAAGTCTTCAGATTTAATGTTCTCTAAATAATCACCATAATAAGTACATTCTCTGACATTCCGTTTTCCTGAAATTACATTAGAGAAATCAGTCATGAGGGTTTGGGTGAATAAGCACAGAAACTAAGCTTTTGTAGTGTCATGAGCAGTATCAGAACTAGTGGTGTTTATCCCAAATTAGTGTTTGATTTCTAGTTTTCTTCAGAACACATGCAGCTTAAAACAAATATGGCAACAATCCTATAGTACTGAAAATATGACTGCCTTATAGTATGTTTTCAAGTTAACAAAGTTTCCTTAAGCAGAAAAATTGTTTGATTTTAAAAGATACACAGGAAGAGACGTCTGTAGGTTGAGCTAAATCGGGAACAAAAACTAGTTTCATACATACATGCAAAGCATCAGTTTGCCAGTGGCTACTAAGGAGTGGTATCCACGGTATGGGCAGCCTCTTAATATTCACACCAATTTATCACGAGCAGTGAATGTTGGGAGTGTTGCTTAAACAGGAAGGAATTCTGAACAATGGCAGCAAGTTTAAATACATAACTTAATATCATAGGATTTTTCTCGGAAACCTTGCCGAAGCAATAATGCACGTTCTCTCAAAAGACGAAGACGGGAATGCCAACAGCCTTTCCAGACCCTGGCACAAGGGGCCTACTGTTACTATGAGATTGTCTCCGAGGAAAAAGCGGGCTTGTGGCCAGCCAGAAGACCAGACCAGGACAAAGCTGAGAGCACCAGATGGCTTTAGATCCAGAGCACCCATGCTTTCCAGGATGCGGCAGGCTGGACATCACCCACATTTTCTTTGTCCCTGTACCAAGGCTTGTGCTTGCTCTGTAACTAAAGCTGTCAGAGAAGCTACAAACAGAGGCACTGGATTCTAGAATAGCTAATTCCCTAAAGCACTGCTTCTCAGTGGGGCTGATTTTGCCCGTGTGGCACTTGGTAATGTCTGGAGGCATTCTTGATCCACACGACTCAGGGACCATTGGCATCTAGTGGACAGAGGCCAAGGATGCCACCAAACTTCCTTCTTTGTACAAAACAGTCCCCACAAAGAATTATCCAGCCCCAAAGTCAAGAATGCCTGTGCTGAAGAACGCTGCCCTAGGGATAGGGCCAGTTGGTGGGGTGGAAATTTAAGCATTGCTGTAGATGGCCATATCAGGCTGGGCCGTTGGATCCTTTAAGTAGTATGTGTGTTTAGAGAGCATGTGTTACTAGAGAAGGTTGAGTCTTCGTGGTATTACGTAAAAACAATGTTTTTAAAATATCTTCAGGACTGGTTACAATAAACAACTTTTGAAGTGTATGAATTGAAATTCACTATGTATTTTGTAGGCAAGTTAACTGCACCAAAATGACAGAATTAGGAAAGTCCTTTAGTACCAATCCCTTAATTTTGTAAAGCAAGGGCAAGTAAACCCAGTTATAGAAAAAAACAAATGCCTCAATTCAACTCCTAGGAGAAAGGAATACGCTTCTCGTTTTACTTACGTATATGATATTAATCTGCAAAGCGAGTATTCAGACTGGTGCAGTGGAAAGTCAGGCAAAACAGCTCGAGGGAAAGGGCCAGGAAGAGAGGGCAGCCCATGGATTGAGTAATCCCAAGCCAGGAGCATCTGGCAACAAGTTGCAAAGCTGTGGTCTGAGGACTCTTAGAGAGTAAAGGCTCCTCAAACTCCAAATGACAACTCGACATGTCCACAGGATTTCCCAACGATTTTGTTTTTTCTTTTTTCTTTTTAAAGTTTATTTATTAAAGTTTTTTTTTTTTTTTAAAGTTTATGAGAGAGAGAGCACAAGCAGGGAAGGGGCAGAGACAGGAGGAGAGAGAGGACCTCAAGCAGAGCAGGGCTCGAACCCACAAACTGTGAGATCATGACCTGAGCCAAAATCAAGAGTCGGATGCTTAACCAGCTGAGCCACCCACACACTCCTCGACAATTTTAAGTAGCCAGTCATTCATTAAAGGGAAATGATCCAGTTACTTATATTTGATTTGATCAATACATTAAAAAATATCACGCATCTCTGTTGGCATTTTACGTACATTACCTCCTCTTCTTCACCACATCCTGTGTCTGAAATTGTTCCCATCTTACAGGAAGGAATGGCATTCTCCAGCCCTCCTTCCTGCCTTATGTGATATTTTCTACCCAGGCCTCCAGGTATTCCATACCTGGGAATTGGCCTGACTGAACACTCTCTCTGTTGATTGATTTCTCCTTGGGTCATAGGAGAAAATGATGCTTGACCCCCATGCATTTGCTCAGGATAAGAGACTAATACCCAGAAGGGGCTTAGAACCCTTAGAAAGAACAGCGCCTTGTACATTCAAGGGAATCCTTGCATTGTGTGGCTAATTGAACTCCGGGCCAAGTTTAGTCTGGACAGCAGGAGCGCGGCATGATGGTCTCCGGGTGCCAGGGTCCCAGTGAGCCTGGCAGACAGTGGGAGAGTGCTCCCTGAGGTACCAGGGACAGCCCTGATATGCCCGTGGTCACAGCCATAGGAACCCCTCTGTTTATTCCCCACCTTGCTTCTCTGTAGCCCCCTAATGCAGCACTAAGGTGGCACGGGCACTGGACCCCAAGGAGCCCCAGATGTGAGTCCTCCAGTCATGCAGCTTGGCCCTCTTGGCCAGTTGGGGAGACCCAGAGAGACATAGACTGGGCTTCTGTGGTCTCTCTGGGTCCTGAAGCCCTTGAACTTGGGAGAGAAGGAGAGTAAGAACCAACTTGATTCTGGGTTCAAATCATTTTATAGCATGGTCCTTGAAGTACAGGTAGATTTCACAAAAGGGAGCCAAGTCCAGAATAAAAAGAATAAAGCTGAAAATGAGCGAAAGTCTCCCTGAGTAGCCACAGTCCTACATAATTGTCCAAATGAAGCCAGACCTTATTCTGGTTTAAAGTCTTCCCTTCGCCCTTCAAAAGTGCCACCCCCTCATCTCTCTGTCAGGATAACGTCTGTCTGTCCAGGTTTCCCGCCCCTCCAGCTCCTCCCCTGCCTCACCCAGACCCTCAGCAGCACCCCAGGCCTCAGCCTGGCCTCTTCCAGAACATGGCCTCGGGCCCTAAGGAGCCCTGGGTCAGGCGCTGCCACAGTTCCATTTGGTGATTTGTAAGGTTTCAAGAAAAATAGAAGTTTCGGGGCGCCTGGGTGGCTTAGTCGGTTAAGCATCCGACTTTCGCTTAGGTCATGATCTCGCGGTTTGTGGGTTCGAGCCCCGCGTCGGGCTCTGTGCTGACTGCCAGCTCAGAGCCTGGAGCCTGTTTCAGAGTCTGTATCTCCCTCTCTCTCTGACCCTCCCCTGCTCACGCTGTCTCTCTCTCTCTCCTAGCTAGAAATAAAAAAATATTAAAAAAAAAAAAAAGAATAGAAGTTTGGAAAGTCTTATTAATGAGACATCCAAAACTAATAGAACAAGGGATGAAACACAGCCTCACAATGTGCTTGGTTGAGAGAAGACTAGAGGATCCAAAACCTAAATGAGCCCATGTTAACATGCTTAACACCCTTAAATGGTGGGATTTCCCCCTGAAAGTTTTATTGGCGACCTAGAACTCTAATCAGGGCTGCATTTTATGAAACATTTAGCCTTTCTCTAGACTTGGACATCAGAGCACCCATGTGGCTCAGTCAGTTGAAAGTCCGACTTCGGCTCAGGTCATGGTTTCACAGTTTGTGTGTTCGAGCCCCACATCAGGCTCTGTGCTGACAGCTTGGAGCCTGGAGCTGCTTCAGATTCTGTGTCTCCCTCTCTCTCTCCGTCACCTGCTCACACTCTGTTCCTCTCCCTCAAAATAAACAAACATTAAAAAAATTAAAAATAAACATTAGACTTGGACATCAGTCTGGATGTCCTGATTTAATCTGAATAGAAACAGGCAAAACCTGGAGTGATTTTTCTCCACACAAAACAAGCCCAGGCTAATGCAAATAAGGTCCCAGAGGAGCTTAATCAGGTTAATTGAAAAATTACTTAAAGAGGTGCCAAATGTGAAATGTGCCTATCTATTCACAAAGTCTCCTAGTCAATATTTTGTTGGCCAGATTAATTATTTGCTCAAAAGGAAGGATACCACAAATCTTTAAATTTGGGCCCTTCCTTTGTTTAGAACTGCCCTCCTAATTCTAAATTATTATGTTTACTCCCAAATCTATAGAATTTATAACCCTTATCTCAACAAAGAATTTTTCTAAAGAAAAACAAATTCTGTTTTAACTTAGATCAGTATTTTCAAACTGCCTTGAGATCTCAAAATGTAAACACCTCTGGACTGAGTGGGCAGCTCTGTCCCTCACTCGCGCTGGTAGACGCTTCTCTCCCAAGATGCTTTCGCCTATTTTACATGTACTGAGCTTAGTCATTATCCTGCTCTTTAAAAGAGGGGACTTGAAGAACCACTGACTTAGGTGGGCAGGTGCGGAGCCGGAGGGCCCTCACACAGCACCGTGTCCAACACTCCATAGTCCACACACGGTGAGAAATCAGAGCTGCTTCCCGGGGGAAGAATCCAGACGGTTTCTGCAGGGAAGAAGGGGTGGGCGGGACCTAAAAACTGCCTCTAAACTATAAAGAAGCGTCCAACCTTAGAAGGCAAAATACACCTTTTAATGACCGCTGTACTATAACCATTTCTGCATTTCCAGTGTTTTGCAAAAACCACAAAACAGAACAAAACCCACCTAAAGTAAGAGACATTACAAAGACCAATTACAGAAAGCAGATGTTTACAAATACCATCATATATCCTGTCTACCCATCATCTGGGGGACAGAAATCCAAAGTACAACCTACCTTAAGCAAATGCAAACTACGTAATTACAGAGCGGCTAAATGGTTATTCATATGACAAAATGGTTTTTCAGAGCATTTCTCTACATAGCATGGTCACTTGGCACTTAAAATATAACTCATTTACAAATGTTTAATTTATATACAACTTCAGGAAATATGTACTGGGGTAAAATGAGGGAAGAAGGGGGACAGGAGAGGGGAGAAAGTAACATCCCTATTCCATAAGTGTCTGTCCGGGGTTGTAGAGTTCCCAAATATTAGATTCAAGGTAAGGCTGAAGAAGCATGTAGGGTGACAATAATGATAACAACATTTAAAAAATAATAATTATTCTTAACCTGCTTCCCAAGATGGACTGTATTTATGGAGCTGTGGCTAAAGCTTTTCCAGACATGGAGACGAGCATGAGGCTGAAAGTATATGAACCCTGGGACACGCAGCGTGTTGTGGGTACGATATATCCGTGGATAGAAGGTTAGGACATCTTGGACGCAAGGATATTCATTTGGACACAGGCTGGAGTTATCTATGAAAGCAGTGTTTCAGATCTTTGTTGCAAGCGAAAATGAGGCAACAGATCGATATCTGCCTGGCTCGAGAAACAATTTGGTCTAAACAAGCTCCTACACTAAGCTTAAGGCACAGGGGTGGGGAGGAGAGAGCCCCTGCCAGTTGGCTTAGGGTTGACATGGGCCTCACTGAGGGACTCCCTTCAGAGTCCCCGCCATCCACGCGGCTTCCAGCGGGGAGTAGAGAGAGGAGGCAGGCAGCGGCGAGAATGGTATTACCAGCTTGAGTTTTGTAAATGGCTAGGCAACAGAAGCAGGTGACACATAGATATGGGAGCTTTGAGAATAAATCAGAACCCATGCAATGAGGTTCAATTTCCTCTGGTTCTACTACAAAAAAAAGGGGCAAGGGAAGGGAGCGTGGGAGGGGAGAGTGTGGCAGAAGAGAAGGCTGGGACGGGGAGGGTGACACAGGGAGAGGATGAATGAATTTCAAACGGTGCTCATTCCCAGGGAATTCTATTGTGGCAACTCAGAGGAGTCTGTGAGTGGAGATGGGAATAACGACTCTGCTCACTGTGAGGGAGGGCAAGAGAGTTCTCGGGAACACTTTGGTCTCCAACGTTTTGGGCCTGTTTTCCTGCTTGGCCTCCGTGAGAATGCGCTTTTGGGTGTTCACGGCAGGTCTTGGCTCCCTGCCTTTGAATTTGGCTTTGTTGTTTGGCGCTCCCTGTTTCTGCAAAAGCTGCACGGTGGCCAGGTAGCGGACGTTGCCGGGACTGGGAGGGCGCACCAGGTGTTTCTCAGGCAGCAGAGACCAATGAAGGCAGCCTCGCTCGTGATCGGCCAGCAGGGGAGCCGGGGCCGCCCGGGGAGGGGAAGGCAGTGTGTCACTGGCCTTAGGGGGCTTGGCCAACTCCACAGGTCTCATTTCACCTTTCCCGTCAACCGTTTTCAATCCATACGCACAAGCCACACACTCATCCTTTTCCACACTCAGCACCTTCTCTTCCGGCTGCAAGAAAATGTTCTTACTCTTCTTACCCAGAACATCCAAGCCCTTTGGGAGTGAAGCCTTCAGGGGAGGTAGTACTAACAGGGCCCTGGATGTCAAGGAGTCTGAGACGGAGGGGCCTCGGCTGGGACTTCCGGGGCCCTTGCCCCGAATAGCCTCAGGGGTGGCCCAGTCTTCCTTGCACCAAATAAACTCCTTTATTTGCAGACTTTTTTTCTCTCCCTGACTGGAGTGGGGAAAGCAGATCTTGCTGATCTCCCTGGAGGCTGTGGCGGGGCCTGGGCGGGTCCCCGGAGTCTGGGAGGGGCTGCCTTGAGCCTCCTCCGGACCCACGGACCCCAACTTCCCCACCTCTGACTGAGACCTGGCCTCAGAACTCCCTTGGGAGAGACTGACACAGAGTAAGCAGCTGCTGGCACTTTCTCCCACCCTCGCCTTTTTAAGCTTCTTCCTGGGCCAGATGCAGGCAGTTGGAGGTGTCCTTCCCCAGCCTTGAACCTGCAAATAAAACAGCATGTTACTGGGGCGCCTGGGTGGCTCAATTGGTTAAGCGTCCGACTTTGGCTCGGGTCATGATCTCACGATCTCACGGTTCGTGGGTTCGAGCCCCGCGTCGGGCTCTGTGCTGACTGCCAGCTCGGAGCCTGGAGCCTGCTTCAGATTCTGTGTCTCCCTCTCTCTCTCTCTCTGACCCTCTCCTGCTCATGCTGTCTCTCTCTCTCTCTCTCTCTCTCTCTCTCAGAAATAAATAAAACATTAAAAAAAACACAAAAAACAGCATGTTACTTGCGGCCAAGCTGCTCAAACTCCAGCTGCCCCAGCTGTGGCCACACCCCCATTTGGGCCATCCTATTTGAACTGATACTTTTCTTACAACTGACTCACCATTTTTTAAAAATTTTTAATTCTATTTTTTGCCTCATACTAAGTGATAGTATTTGTAATAGCATTTGTAGTAGTATTTGTTCATCTGAAACACTAGCTATAGAGTTTAATACTAAAATACTAAGCAAAAATGCGCATCTTCATGTCTTGACTGTATACTTTTTCAGATGCACGTTAAAATAAGGCCACAACTCTTAAAATCAGAACTGTTTGACTTATGGGGCATCTGGGGGGCTCAGTCAGTTAAGCATCCAATTCTTGACTTTGGCTCAGGTCATGATCCCAGGATAACGGGATCCAGCCCTGCGGTGGGCTCTGCACTGACAGCACAGAGCCTGCTTGGGATTCTTTCTGCCCCTTCCTTGCTTCTGGGCACGCATGCCTGCTCTCTCTCTCTCTAAAAAATAAACATTAAAAAAAAATAAAAGAGAATGCTCAGCTCCCCAAATTCCTCCAGTTAAAAATTCGTGTTAAGCATCACTTCTTTTAAAAGTCTAGTAAGTGCTTGACACTGAATTGGGCATTCCAGACCTCCACATACACCACTATGGCAGAATTTACTGATGAAGAACTTGAAGCCAGGGGCAGGACCCCTCCCTGAGGTTAGCTGCCTGTAAGTGGTGAGTTTGAATATGGTCTTTCTTATGCCAAAGTCCTAGCTCTTACCAAAGCTGCACTGATATCTTGAATATATTCCAACCAAAACAAAACAAAACAAAAACAAAAAACCAACCCATTTTCTTTTGCATAGTTAGGTTGGATGGCAGTTATACATGGGGCTGTAAGGTCGCTGTCCTGCACTGTGTATGCCTAAGGACACCTCCCCCCACTGGTGCCAGGCCCTTGGCACCAGCACAGGAAGTACTAAAGGACCACGAGCCAGGGCAGGTAGCTAGCTTTGGCTGGACAGGCCTCTGTCACCCCTCCCGAGATAAGGCCACCCAAGAAGCCAGGCAGGGCTGGATGTCAGGAGAGGGTGAAGGGCAGCAGGGGGCAGGTGGGAGGAGATGGCGTGGCATGATCATCCTTGACAGACCTGAGCAGCAAACATACTCTGATCACGGGGCACATGCAGCATTTCTTCCAATGAAAAGAAAATTCTTTTCCGACAGTCCTTGGACATACACATTTCAAAGTTGTTACTTTCCAATAGTAAACAGAACCTTCTAAACTTGGAAAGTCTTAGATCCTCAGGTCTGTAACGCTGACTGATTGGGCGGGAGCCTGTGTGTAAGCCAGGCAGGGGTGGGGTGGTGCCGCGAGAGAGCACAAACGAGGGTCCTAAAGACAAGACTCCTTCAACCGTCAAGTGGACTGGGGGAGTTGCTCTGCCGTGTTTTGGCCTCCGTTTCCATGTTCATAATCAGATCAGGGTCTCTCAACCTCAGCACTTCTGACATTTAGGGTGTGTTATGGATTGTGTGATGTGTTTCTCCAAATCCCTATGTTGAAGCCCGAATCCCCAAAGTGATGGAATTCGGAGGTGGGGCCTTGGAAAGTGACGAGGGTTGATGAGGTCAAGAGGGTGGGGCCCTCATAATGGGATCAGTGCCCTTAGAAGAGTTGCCCCACCAAGGAAGGCTGTGTGAGCACAAAACCAGGAAGAGGTTCCCCACCCAGAACCCAACCATGCTGGCACCCGGATCTTGGATGCACACCCTCTGGAAGAAATGTCTGTGGTAGTCTGTGATGGCGGCCCTGAATGAACCCAGGGCTGGACCACACCCTGTAGCGGGGGGCTGTCCTGGGCACTACAGGATATGCAGCAGCACACCTGGCCTCAGCCAGGTAGATGCCAGGAGCACCCCCTTCCCCTCACTCCTAGTTTGTGGGACATTGCCAAGCATCACTGGGAATCCCTGAATTGGATGCTAATAAAGTTCCACATAACTATGGAAGGTCAAATGTCTTTGGACATCCTAATCTTTTCCAATGTGACATCCTTACAGTTCTAAATTTAGGATTCTAGTATTGATTCTAAGAATAGTTTAAGAATAAACCCACAGGGTTCTGAGTGGAACCACTAGAACGGAAATCTCACATTTCTTGGTGAACTTAGCCCACCAGTTAAGGAGCTTGGGTTCTGGAGTCCAGAAGAGCTAGGTTCAAGCCCTGCCCTGGCCACTGGCTGGGTGGCCTCTGGCACACTCTTCCACCTTTTGGGCGCCTCACTGTCCTTGTCCAAAAAGTAAGGCTTCAATAACACCTGCTTCATAGGGCTCCTGAGAGGCTTAATGAATTGATGTGTGTGAAGCATTGAGTCCTGTGCTGGCCAATACTAACTGGCCACAAATACCCGATAAAAGGCACTACTATTATCATTATTTATATTGCACCTCTATTCCTAAGCTTCCTATCTTGATCGCCTATACATTGTCTTTGGTAATAACTATTTTTGAAAAAGCAAAAGGAAAGGCTTGCACCAAAACACAGATGTGTGAGACATTTCAGTGAAGAAGATACTCACAGCTTCTTCCCATCCAGTTCCGATGACAAAGTCTCTGGCTTTTTTATCTTGTTCAAGCGTAATGTCGCTGATGTTAAGAAGACAACAAACGTGACTCTTCTCACTTCTTTCATCTGCGCAAGTATAGGTTAATTCCGTTCCTTCTGGGCTTTGAGTCTCATTGTTTTCACGGTTTTCTAACTCAGCCTCATTTTCCTGACAGAGATCCATTACTGTGACAGCTGCTGAAGGTTTTTAACATCTTCTTCCTGTAGCATGAAATGCCGGCTAAAGTTAGTTTTTAATATCGGTTTCTTAAAAATCAACTCATTAACTCAGGTGAAATAACGTCAAGACACATTCATGGATAGACTGAGAAGAAATATTACAAAAGCATCCATTGCCAGCTGTTAATATTATAAAAGATACGGCAAATTTGGAAGACTAATGGGTTTAATTAAAGACTGAAGTTGAGATCAAAGAAAAGCAGACAGGAAGATGTTAGTTCAGTCTCTATCCCTCGTCATGGGGTAGAGTGCAGCAAGCAATATAGGGGGAAGCATCCCTCCCCTCCACTCCAGAACAGTCCAGATGCTACTGTGCTAACACCATGGGAAATACGTTGAGTATGCGTATACCCCAGCCTCTTCTTTCCCTTTCCGGCAACTCCGGACACTAGGCCGAGGCTGGGAGCATGTGGTCTAGGCTAAGTCAGTCTGCTCACCCTAATCTACCCTGGATGACCGATGTTCTTACAAAAAGGGTGATCTGGACACAGACACGCAGGGAGGGAGGCCATGTGAGGAGGCCCAGGTTGAAGACTGCAAACCACAGAGAGGGTCGTGGAGCAGATCCTTCTCTTAACGGCCCTCGGAAGGAACCAACTCTGCCGATACCTTGATTTCGGACTTCCAGCTTCCAGAACTGTGAGGCAGTACGTTTCTGGTGTTTGAGCTGCTCAGCCTGTGGTAACCTGTGCCATGGCATGGCAGTCCCCACACACACTAGTACCCATGTGGCGGTAATGGGAGCAGGGGCAGCGACGCTCAGGGTGATACTGTGTATCCTTAACTGATGGTTTCCAAGGTGGAAAAATGGAACTTGTCATTGGGAATCCAGTCAGAGTTAGGATCATAGTCCTGATCAGGAGCACAGACTTGGTTGCCAAACGCCAGAGTTCCACTCCTGTTACTAGCTGTACGACCTTGGGCAAATTACTTTTCTGGGTCTGTTTGCTCATCTAGAAGATGGGTATGCTTATAGTACCTTCCCACAGACAGAGGCTCCTCCTTGGGACCCCACAAGCTGCAGAGATGAATCCCAGTGCCCAGGGGCCTCCAACGGTGCGGCTAAATGCCGAGGAACACCTGGTGCCTTCCTGGGCATTCCTTGTTCATGATGATGCAGGGGCCACTGGGAACCACACACTTTGCTTTCTCTCACCCTGACGTGAGCCCTACCAGAAGCCAGCTTGTAAAATTTTCTGTTGAGGTAACTTCTTATAACAAAATCTGTTTAATTACCATTTTGACTTTTTCATAAAGGCTTAAAGCGGCATTTTGATGCTACTAAAGTTCCAATTACCTATGGAAGGTCAAATATCTTTGGGCATCCTAATCTTTTCCAGTTGTGAAATCAGAGGAAATGAATGAAATCTGAAGGGGGGGGGGGGGAAAGGGAGGAAAAGAAGTGACTAAAAACCAGGAGTGCTATTCTATTTAGAAACAGAAGCATGATTAAGGACCAGATTGTACAAACCAGCCTGGTCTCTCCACCTTGTAAAACTCCACTTCAGGCCCTGCTCAGGCCATAGCAGCTCCTGACTCGGTCCTGCTCTCTTCCGAATTACAAAAGCATTTGTACTGCAGAATCCCAAAGACTTAACAAGCGTACAGTTCAGAAGGAAAAATCAGAGTCAAAAGCAAAGCCATTTATTTAAATAATAACTGGACACTTGAGGGTAATAGAGAAAAGAAGTAGATACGGTTCAGGAAAGATTAAGTATAGTTAGAATGTTCAAATCAATAAGAAAAAAAGCTCTGTGTTTGAAGTATCTCTACTGGCAAGGTGCTTACCACTTAGAAAGTCTGTTATAATGGCAAAGTGCTCTAATTTACTGGTTCTCAGAGTTGGCAGCACCTCGGAATCGTGATGCCCACACCCTACCCAGAGAGATTCTGGTTCTAATTGGTCTGGGCAGTCTGGCCATCGCTGTTGTAAAAACCAGACTGGGAGACTGTACAATGCACCAGAGTTGTGAGGAAGGTCTTGCTTATATCGAACCAGCACTGGCTTTCCTGCTTTCTCAATATCCTTCACCTTCATGCCCTCATTTGCACTCCAGAGCAAGGCTCTGTGATGGGAAGCCTTCCCATCCATGGCTGGGCTTCACAACATCTAGGACACCTCTGAAAATGCTCATTTTGTTCAGGAAGGGGCCTGCGTCAGTGTCACAAAGCTGCCTGTCACTACAAAAGGTTGAAGAGTCATTGATCCAAAGACTGCCAGAGGCCTCAGCTTTCCGACAGCCCTATGAAAAGGTTCCACGTACTGTTCTCTCTTCCAGATTAACCGTCTCCAGCTCCTCCAGCTATTTCTCAGAGGTCATGAGAAAATGTGAAATCTGAGAGGAAGACAATATTATCTCTATGTGTGTCTACATCGAGACAGAGGAACAGTGGAAGGGCCTTGGGGAAAGCCCTATTCTGGAGTCAGTGGAAGGCGGACCCAGTGAGGGTACCAGAAGTGCCAGTCACATCATATTCCAAAGTGCCAAAAGAAACCCAGGTAATGATAATATTACATAATAATAATAAGCACTGTTACATAGTTCTCCCTATGCGCCAGGTGTGGTTGTAAGCACTTTATGTATTTGTTATAAATACTGCATTTTGTAACTATTTGACTCATTTAATGGAGGATCATGGGAACAATATTGTCTCCTTATGACCAAAAACAAAGAATCATCTCTGAAGTCGGTAACCATAGTAATTCTTAGTGAAATGGTGAGATTACTGCATACCAGAATGTAAGGTGCTCCTCTGGAACACTAATGTTCAAGCTGGCTCGGGAAGCTATAGTACTAAGACAGAATGCTGGTGGTCTTTTCTAATTAGAAAAAAAAAAAAAAAGTCAGTGGAAAGAACAGTCTTAATTTAAATTTTTTCTCCAATAATCATGTCTTCAAGTTTTATTGCCCATTCTTGTCTTCCAGCTCATGTAAGAGATAACAAATAGAAATGTACAAGAAGGTGGCTCAGTTGGCTAAGCATCCAGCTTCAGCTCAGGTCATGATTTCATGGAGCCTGCTTCGGATTCTGTGTCTCCCTCTCTCTCTGCTCCTTCCCCTCTCACACTCTGTCTCTTTCAAAAATAAATATATATTAACAAAATTTTAAAAAAATGTACAAGAAGCAATTAAAGATCAACTAAAAGAGTGGATATGTGATTTCTTACAAATTGTATGTACTCTTACTTTGATGCTGAATTGCAGAAATCTGCATGGATGTCATAGTCATATTTTCTGATAGTCAAATGCCTAGTTTATACGGATGTGAGGTAAATCAATAGGTCATGCTCTTCCACTTCCCTCACTTCCATGGAGCTTTACAATCATATAACTGAGAACTCATTACTTTACAAGCATCTTTTTTCATTCCCCTGGTAGCTCTAAAGATTAGAGTATTCTCAAAACAAGACATGTGCAAGCCTGAAAATTATGCTTCTCAGTTCCTGGTGTTCCTCCCAAAAGCAACATATGATAATCCTGAAAATAACTGAAGACAGTTATTATTTCTTCAGATGGGAATCCCAAATTCCCTCATCTTAAGAATGCACCATTGCCTGTCAATGTCTTTAAAATAAAATAATTACCTGGAAATGAGGATAATATTTCAAATGTGGTCTGGCTAGAAATGTCTGTTTTGAAATCTGACTCTCTTTGATCTGAAATCTACACCTACTAATTGAAAAAAGATTACTACATTTTTTTAAAGGTATATCACAATCTTGATTAACACTGAGCTTGGGATCAACTATAACATCTACATTTATTTCCCCCCATGAATTGTTAACAGTCCCTGTCTTCTTCACTCCATATACATGCTGTTAATTGTCTTTTTGAAGTTTTTCTTTTTTCCTCTTTTTTTTTTTTTTTTTTTTTTTTTGCTAGATAGAGACCTCTAAATGAATCTGATCCTTCTAAAATTTTCTCCATGTTGGACCACCATTCCAACCTGCTTAAATAATTGTGAATCTGACTGTTACACCCCACAGTTTGGCCATTCCTTCCCACTTTACACTCTATAAGTTTGATGGACATACCTCCTCTTACTTCATTTAAGTCACTGATAAAATATTGGCGAGGAGAAGGTAAAGAACAATGCCATGAGGATATGCCTTGTACTTGGGCATTTATTAAATACCAACCAGCTGCAAATTCACCTCACTATACAGATATCTGGCCTATATGTATAAATTTCATCTACCAGATTCTTGACCCATCAATTTAGTCAATTTTTTTTTTTTTTTTTTGAGAGAGAGACAGACAGACAGAGAGTGCATGCATGAGCACGACCAGGCAGGGATGCAGCAGAGGAAAAGGGAGAGAGAGAATCCCAAACAGGCTCCATGCTCAGCATGGAGCTCAATTCCGGGTTCAATGTCATGACCGTGAGATAATAATGTGAGCCAAAATCAAGAGGTAGACACTTTAACCGACTGAGCACCCAAGTACACCCATTTCTTTAAAAAAGGAATCTTACCAAGAGTTATAGAAATGTACATTTACATTGATGTCTATTTCTTTTTCAAATGTTTAGGGGTGCTAGGGTGGCTCAATCGGTTAAGTGTCTGACTGGCTCAGGTCACAATCTGGCAATCCCTGAGTGTAAGTCCCACATCAGGCTATGTGCGGCAGCTCAGAGCCTGGAGCCTGCTTTGGATTCTATGTCTCCCTCTCTCTATTCCCCTCCCCTCCTCACATTCTGTCTCTCTCAAGAATAAATAAACATTAAATTTTTTTTAAAAAATTTATTGTCTATGTTAGGGATGAAGAAAGGTTCCAAACTGTCAGTTCCAAAGAGTTCCAATACAACTAGAGGGTTGTGTTGAGAAGGATGTTAAGACTTAGCCACTGGAGGAAAGAGGCCTGTGGTTAATTAAGGATGTCCTGCCGGGGAATCAAAAGTGGTAACACATGTGCCACCTATTTGCCATTGCTTATAAAAAAGATTCCAAATGCCTTACCCAAATTCCTACACCTGGTTGACACATTCCCAGGCAAATAATGGTGGGGGAAATGTTGATGGGCCAGGGGAGGAGGTGAAAAGCCCAGGTCGTTTAAGTCAAAAGCAAGCTATAATCCCTCAAATCTCCTTGCCACCTGCTTGGCTCTACACCATGCCCTACACCCACCTCCATCTTCCTGGAAGTTTCATGTTTAAAGGAATCTTGAATCTATGTCAGAATTTCAGCCAAGAGGGAAAGATGGGTTCCTGGCAGCCTCAGGTGGAATTCTGAATGGTTGTTCCTGTGGATCTTTAACAAATGTGTTGAGTGAGGAAATCAACGAATCGGAACACTGTGAGGCATGGTAGAAGTGAAGTTTCTCAATACAGAATTAAGCTTCAGGCATATGAAGTGGTTAAATAAATCCTAAAGATAGGCTTGGGCATGTCGATCCCTGGTAATATAGTTTCTAAAGGAAAATGATTTGAAGACTTCAATCTAATTTACAGTATGGGCACACAACGTGGCAGAGAGTCGAATCTTTGCCTCAAAGTTAAGCACATGCACCACTCCCCACAATTTGTTCACGTTTTCAAGAGTATAAATCTTATCTCCCCGTGTTAATTATCTGTGCCTTATGCTTATTATGCGCCCACAGAGCACAGTAGCTTTGACGACGCACAGAATTATTCCTGGGGGAATCACCCCCTCCAAATCAGACCTTGTTTTACTGCAGTGCCAGTCTCCAACCTTTCCGCTCTTTCCACTCACACCCATTCCCTCGCTAAGTGCCTATTAGATGCCTAGCTCTGGGAATAAAATAGCAAAGCAACGCCTGTCTCCTCGGTATCACTCAGTTTACAAGTCTACATGGAAGCGCAGATACACGCATTCCACCTGATTCTCCTGAGGCCCAGGCGCTTCACAGCTGACTCTTCCGTTTACTAGACTAGCCCCTCCCTTTCCCCCAGTCTCTTTCCCTTCTTCCAGATCCTTTTTTCTTCCCCATCTAGTTCCTCCTCTTCCTCCAGCATCCAGCAGCTCCTATGGTGTCACAAGAGATGCCTACCCTTCTTTCAAGAGCGGTCCGCTCCACCACAACGTCCCCACGGGTCCACGGGCGCCCGCCCTTCCTGCCTTGGCTCCTCCCCCAGAAGGCTCCGCCCTTTCACCGGCCCCGCCCACTGCCCCACCCATTCCCTCGACACTCCTCCCAGGCCCCGCCCACTCGCGTTTCAGCCGCGTCGCACACTACCTCTCCCTTTTGCCTTCCCGCCTGAGGGCAGCTTCTTTTCGCACTGGGCAGGGCCTCTCGCTCCGCCGCCGGTGCAGTGGTCCGGGGCCTTGGCCCGGAGGCGGGGAAGCGGCCGTAGCCGCTCACCCCCTTCTGTGGGGACCACGGGATGGAAGGCCCCCGGACAGCCAAGTCCCCGCCCGCCGGCGAGGGCGACAGTTGCCCCGGGTTACGGACGCGCTGGGGGCGGGGCCGGCGAGAGTCTGTACCGGAAGTGACGCCGAGCCCGCCTGGCGTAACAAAGCTGAGCGCGGGAGGCGCTGCTGGCTGACGGCCGTGGGCACGTGCTCCCGGCAGGCTCTGCGCCGCTGCGCACCTTCTAGCGGCAGGTGAGGCTTCTCCGGGGGCTGAGAGCGCCTGAGGCGGCGTCTGAGGTAAGGTGTAAGCCCGAGCGCGAGTCCGGGAAGTAGACGCAGCGGCAGCGTGTCCGCCGGACCCTGCAGTTAGACAGCGAGGACCCTTGCACCGGCTTCCCCTCACCGGCCCGCACTGTCGGCGTGGGCGGGATGGTGCTGTGGGGGGTGGCTGCCCTGCGAGTTGTAGGATGCTCAGCCGCATCCGTGGCCCCCCCGCCCTCTAGGCCCCAGGCTTTGCTAGCTGTCCCCCGACCACCTCTCCTCCAGGGTAATGACTGCGGGAGGGTGACGCGGCCAGGTTTCTAGTGGAATCTACGCATCCTTCACTTTCTGGCCTCCGCGTGCTCAACAGGGCGGTGCTAGTTTGAACCCACCCACGGTACGAGCGGTGGCACTTGTGTCGTAGCAGTCCAGCGCTGTGACGTGGGCACGGGCATCTTGTATACGAGCGAAGGGAAATGGCCTCCCTCGCGTCCCGAAGCCAGGTGAGGAGCTGGGTGAAGACAGTGGAAGGCTAGCTGCCCCCTCCTCGGGGCCTGTCACTTTGGAGCACGTCAAGGTTGCAGCCAGGGCTGGGCACCCACGCCCCAAGGCAGGTATTGGGTGTAGAGCCTGGACTCCACTCAGGCCTGATTCCAAAGCCCCGTCCGCTTTCTAGTGTGTGTGTGTATTTTTTTTCAAGTGTAACTATTTCTCTTGTATAAAAGCATTAGAATGTCTTTGACAGCACTGTGATTAAGAGGCATTTGGAGAGATAGCTGTGTATTCATTCCTGCTTTTGCACAGAACATACTGTACCAGAAAGTCTAGAAGGCCTGTGGGGAGACTTGTGTCATACTACTCTGGCATGTTAGAACGAAGTGCTTTTCTAGATAGAACTTTTTTTGGTATCATTTCGTTACCTACAATAGGCATATTTGGATCTTGTATTTCACAACCTGGAAGTAATGGTATGCCTGCATACTCCTAAAAACGATTGTACGAAACTGTAACTTCAGGGGCACCTGGGTGGCTCAGGTCGGGGTCTCATGGTGGGTGAGTTCGAGCCCGGCATCAGCTGACACCGTAGCACCTGCCTGGATCCTGACTCCCTCCTCTCTGCCCCTACCCCATTCTCTCTCTCTCAAAAATAAACATTAAAAAAGTTACACCACCCTTTGAAAAGCACTGAAAGAAATCTAAATTTAATGAGTTTGATACCCATCAACATTTAAAAATATAAACTAAAATATGTAAATTACTCTGCCTTTTCTTATTCATATTTGTATTTTTATTCTGCTTACTACAAAGCACTTTATTCTAACGTATTTATGGTCAAAGATTTATTGACTAGTCTTGTCATTTTTCTGTGCAGTCAAAAAAAATAATTTGAAAATGAAACAATTTTTTTGTAAGACCGTAAGGCTAAAAGTCCCTTGTTTTTCCAGACTGAGAATTATCTCCGTTCCTACTCATCTAACAAACAGTAGGCATGTATCACATGTTGATAAATATTAAACGTTACTGGAAGTGTGTCAAAATTAAATGGGTGGGGCTGTTCCTCCCCTAGCCCCAATTCCTGTATCTGTGCATAAACATCACATACTGCTAGAATGAGACAGATCCAGCCCCAATTATATTTATTTGTAAAGTTTATTTTTGAGGGAGAGAGAGAGGGAAGAGCAGAGAGAGGGAGACACAGAATCCAAAACAGGCTCCAGGCTCTGAGCTGTCGGCACTGAGTCCAACCCGGGACTCGAACCTACAAACTGAGAGATCAGGACCTGAGCCGGTCGGATGCCTAATGGACTGAGCCACCCGGGTGCCCCTTGTTTTTTTAATATATAAACCTGAGATACCTTATTCATAGGAAGATACACATGAAAGAGGTTTTGTTATAGCAGTGTTCCAAAAAAACTTTTTAACTCCTTTCCACACAGAAATCACATAATTATTCACCACCAACAACAACCAAAAAATGTAACGATCAGCTGACAGTTTGGTTAGGTCTTCTTCACTTCTTTTGAAAACAATATTTGAAATCACCTGCTTGGCAGAAGGGTTTGTTACCCTGTTATTAAAGCTACTTTGTTTCTGGGAAGTATACCAAACATTTTAAGTATTTTATGAAATGATTTTTTTTTAATTTTTAATGTTTTATTTATCCTTGAGAGAGACAGAGCATGAGCTTGCAGCACAGAGCCCTATGTGGGGCTCATACTCACAAACCATGAGATCATGACCTCAGACGTTCAACCACCTGAGCCACCTGGGCTCTTAATTAAACCTGACTGCAGCCATGTTCTCATAAACACGTGCAAGTTGGAAGCTCTGGTGGCTGATTTCCTTCATAACTGTGCATGCATACCCATTTGAAATGGGCTAGTAGTAATCACTGTTGAAGGTTAGCAGGTAAAAAAGCCAGATATGGTGATTGAGTAGAGACATTAAGGAAGAAGTGTGTTTAGCTGGTCACGCTTAAAAAAATCAATACAGACTGAATCAAAATACCAGAAACTCTGGTAGAGTAAGATCCCAGGGTTGGCAAAGGAAGGTTTCAAAAGCAGAAAGATGGAGGCAGGAGATTTATGAAGGATGTATTCTCTATTTAATTTTGCTGTGAAAAATCTGCTCTAATAAAGAGTCCATTTAAAAGGGGGGAAGAAAAGAAAGGGAAAATACTGATGGGTATGTGGTGAGCAGTAAAGCCGTTTGCAAGGAAGAATTTAATCTCTGTTAAGTGAGGGCCCTTTCTGAGGAAGGCAGATGTGTGATCTCTGAACAGTGATTAAGCAGTAATGAAGACAGCTAGCATAACTTTTAAAACTGAAGGTGAACAGTACTGGTATTTTAGCCCCAGAAAAACTGCAAATTCAGAAAAATTGAGGAATTCTGATTTGCTGAGAGCTTACCTGAAATATCTGCCTATTTTCACACTAGCACTCCTTTTTTTTTTTTTTTTTTTAATGTTTTATTTATTTCCAGGAGAGAGAGAGAAACAGCGTGAGCAGGGGAGGGTCAGAGAGAGAGGGAATCACAGACTCTGAAACAGCCTCCAGGCTCTGAGCTGGCAGTCAGCACAAAGCCCGACGCAGGGCTCGAACCCACGAACCGCGAGATCATGACCTAAACGAAAGTCGGACGCCCAACCGACTAAGCCACCTAGGTGCCCCCACACTAGCACTCCTAAGCAGAGCCCTCTAGCAGTTTCTTTCTTAAAACTTAACACTGTCAACTTCTTTAAACTCTGGGAGGCGATAATAAAATTTTTGAGGTGATAAAAACAAAATTTTAATACTTCTCGGGTAACCTGATCCATTTCTTGAGTTTTCATTATAGCAAACATTATCCAAAACTTGTTATTAAACTGCTCTATTAAGACCAAAACCATTCAAAAGGAATAGGAGATCAGAGAAATTAAATTCTGTTGATTTACTCTATGGAGGGCTATTCAATATGGGTTGAAATGGTTCTGTATTCTAAATAGCAAAAGAGCAAGTTGCCATAATGTTCTTTCTGCTCTTTGAAAACTCAGAATGAGCCTAATAAATAAAGCAAATGTGTGTCTCTGGGAAAGGATAGGAGAATAAACTGCCCATCTCTTTGAGATTACAATCACTGAGGACTTTCACTCTAGAACTGCCGGTTTGCTTGCTTCCCCCCTTTAGAACATTCATCCTCCCTCCCACCACCCACATTCCAATTTAAGTATCTTTGTAGTCACATGAGCTAAAGAACTGATGAAGAATGAACCAGAAAACTGAAAATCCTAACCATGACTGCCCAGCCCTTTATGTGTCTTATCCTCTCCACCACCTTTCTTTTCTGTGAAAGGGTGATCGTTGGGGATCTGTCCTACCTAGTTCTGGCTATTGCTTTGATCATGAAAGGTGATATATAAGAGTATCTTCAAAACAAAAGAGTAAAAATCTATGTTATTATTACTCATTTACTCATTCCTTTTTACTTCCTAAGCAGAGTCAAATTAATTTTTAATAATTAAAAATCGACTAATAATTATACAAATAGGGAGACAGTCATCCAAGATAGTTTGTATACTTTCTTGATTAAAGGTGCAGAGATATAGCTCAGCAGTGCCATGGCCATTAAAGGATGGTTTCTTTCTGTTGAGCAGAGAAGATTTATTTACCTGTTTCCTCTAGGTTTTCACTTTTGCCGTTTATTTACCATCAGAAGGTGGTAATATTTGAATACCTCCCTTTTCCTGCACCAACTGGGAAAAATAATAGAGGTGCTTGACTTCTCTTGTTGTGTACTTATATTAGCAACTAAAAAATATAACTGGGCACTGTAAATTTGCTTAAGCTGCAAAGAATATTCACTAAGTCCATGTCGGAGCTTATAAAGTTTCACTATGTCCGCTGCTATTCCCACTACTTAAAGTGGAAACCTGAATGTGGTTTACTTTCTTAAGGATGCTTTGCACTGTGTTGATCAAACTTTTTGCCTTGTTTTCCTCTTCTAACTTAGCATGATAAAAACAAAACTAGGCAGTGCTTTCCTTTTCACTATATGAAAGATGACCAAAAAATGCTACTTAATACTATCAGGCAATTAGGTCTTTAAGAAAAACAAGATTTGTGACTAAAAGGAAACATTTTGTTGGAACCTTTCATTGTTATGGCTTAAATCCCCTTTTATTTTTTATGTATTTGGTTTTTAAGTTTATTTATTTTGAGAGAGACCAAGTGAGCACACAAGAAGGGCAGACAGAGAATCCCAGGCAGGCTCTGTGCTGTCAACACAAGGCCTGACGTGGGACTCAAATTCACAAACGGTGAGATCATGACCTGAGCCGAAGTTAGACACCTAACTGACTGAGCCACCCAGGTGCCCCTATATTTCCTTTATAAGTGGCACCTCAGTAGCTCAGTTAGGCATCTTGATTTCAGCTCACAGTTTATGGGTTCCAGCCCCATGTTGGGCTTTATGCTGACAGCACGGAGCCTGCCAGAATTCTCTCCCCCGCCCCTCTGCCCCTCCCCTGCCTGTGTACACATGCACACGCTCTCTCAAAATAAGCAAGCCTAAAAAAGATACATATAAAAATAAATTCCCTTAAATAACTTTCCGTAAGTTAAAATCAGCATTTTTCACAAATATTAACAGTCACTAAATGAAATATTAACAGCAAAGCAAAAAAACATGATTAACGAAATTGAATGTTTTATTATTAAACTTTTTATCTTTCTGCAAGGCTGTTGCTTCACCATACAAAAATAGCACCAGCAAGCACAGTATATTACAAAATTAAGATAGTATTGTTCTTAATCTGGCACTATACAACTAACAAACCTTTCCCCACTGCCAGTTATTTTCAGCGGACAGATCATTTAAGTATTTTAACCCCAATCCCGGGATAGATGTAAGCAAGTTACAATTCCCAAAGGCTTAAGATGACAGTATTATCCTTTAATTACATAATTTTTATAACTAGTTTTTTTTAACCACAGATAATTTCAGGATTGTGAGTATTTTAACTGGAGCCTAGCGTAAAAATCATAGGATGTTTCAAAAAAGAATACATATTTTTATCTGCAATCATTAGAAAGTTAAGGGGTGTTTTCTTTCATTAAAATTGTCTTAAGTAGTTTCTTTTTGCATTGGTATTGCTAAAAGTTGCTATTTTAAATCCTCTATGTACCACTAATTTAAGACAACTATGCTACATTAAGTTGTTTCATACTGGTTTATTAGGGGTTCCAGTTTCACTCCTCAATAGATTTTATGTATTTCTCATATTCTTCTTCACTCATTAATTCATCCAGTTCTGAAGGATTACTGAGTGTTATCTTGATCAGCCAACCTGCAACCAAAAAAAAGTTATCATATTCCAGATTATCTTTTTAAAGTATAATAGTCAAATTAATTCAAAATGTAAAAAAATTTCTGAGTGCCTTGAAGTTTAGTATTCTTTACATAAAGCACTCATTATTTGTTCAAGGAGTTTTATATTGTACTCTTCACAATGCAGTAAATATCTTTGCATATCACAACTGAAAATTAAAGCCAGAACAGATTCTACCATAATGGATTAAGGACTATTAACCTCACATCTGGCACAATGGCTAAAAATAAAGACAAGAAATAGCAAGTGTTGACAAGGATGTGGAGATAAAGGAACCCTCATACACTACTGGTGGGAATGCAAACTCGTGCAGCCACTGTAGAAGACAGTATAGAGGTTCCTCAAAAAATTAAAAATAGACCTACCCTATGATCCAGTAATCCCACTACTGGGTATTTATCCAAATATGAAAACACGAATTTGAAAGCATACATGCGCTCCCTTAGGTTTATTGCAGCATTATTTACAGTACCCAATTATGGAAGCAGGCCAAGTGTCCACTGAGAGACGAAGGGACAAACATGTGGCATATATACAATGGATTATTACTCAGCTATTAAAAAAAAATCTTGCCATTTGCAATAACATGGATGTCGTTAGAGAGTATAATGCTAACTGAAATTAAGTCAGAGAAAGACAAATACCATATAATTTCACTCTCATGGAATTTAAGAAACAAAACAAAGGAAAAGAAAAACAGAGGCAAACCAAGAAACAGCCTCTTAACTATAGAGAACAAACTGATAGTTACCAGAGGGGAGGTGGGTGGGGAATGGGTGAAGTAGGAGATGGGGATTAAGGAGCACATTTATCATGGTGAGCACTGAGTGATGTATAGAACTGCTGAATCACTTATATTGCACACATGAAACTAATAAAACACTCTATTAACAATACTGGGACTAAAATTTTAAAAATTAAAAAAACAAAAACCTCAAGTTGTCATAACCACAAACAACTAACATTGAGGGATCCAGATACACAGACCAGGGACAGCTTTCTTTCCCAGAAGAAACACTAACTGCTGAGGTGACGGCAGCAGAAAGCAGTAATGGAGGTAGGATGGCTAGGTGACAGGCAGTGGAGACCTACAAGCTAATCCTGATTTTGCCATTTATTAGCTGTGTGACCTTAACAGATGAACCCTTTGGAGACTCAGTTCATGTACACAATAGAGAAAATTGCTGTCCCCCCATACTTCCCCAGGTTATTGGGAAGATGAATATATGAAAAAATTGGCAAACTGGCACACTGGGTGTTAACTGCCTACACCACACAGGGTGACTGGATACTTTATGTCTGAAGAGGAAAATACCTGCAAGTGTTTACAAAGAGTACCAACTGGGATGCCAAGAACATTGTAAAATAAGGCAGTACCTTCAGCGACAGATCTTAAACATAACCTTCTATACTGAGCTAATCTGTGTTTAGCTCTACTATTTACTATCAAACATCCCTAACAGTAGTAAACATCCCTACTATTTACTATCAAAAAGTGCAGAAAGATGAAGTTAAAATCAGCTGAAGCTTGCTTTAAACGCTAGGTTAAATGTTAACTGTAGCAGTAACCCTTTGAAAAATTTCTAGTAACAACTTACCATCTTCATAACAAGATTTGTTGACAAGTCCTGGATTTTCTGCAAGAGCCTCATTAATTTCAGTTACTTCTCCTGATAAAGGAGAATAAAGTTCACTAGCAGCTTTCACACTTTCCAAAGCACCAAACTCCTCTAAATTGAGAAAATTAAAATATTAAATATCAAAAGTTAATAACTGAACACATAACATGGAGTAGTCGCATTTAATACAGGTGTGATAAAACATTCTAAATATCTTTACTTAAAAATAAAATCATAGGGGCGCCTGGGTGGCTTAGTCGGTTAAGCGTACGGCTTTCGCTTAGGTCATGATCTCGCGGTTCGTGGGTTCGAGCCCCGCGTCAGGCTCTGTGCTGACTGCCAGCTCAGAGTCTGGAGCCTGTTTCAGTCTGTGACTCCTTCTCTCTGACCCTCCCCTGCTCACGCTCTCTCTCTCTCTCTCTCTCTCTCTCCTAGAAATAAAAAATAAAATAAAATAGAAATAAAAATAAATCAATCTTGGGGTGCCAGGATGGCTCAGTCAGTTGACTCTTTGACTCAGGTCATGATTCCAGGGTCTTGGGATCAAGCCCTGCATCTGGGTCCACACTGAGCATGGGGTCTGCTTAAGATTCTCTCTCCCTCCTTCTGACCCTCTCCCCTGCTTTCGGGCTCCCTCTCTGTAAAAGAATAAGTCTTATTAATCACATTAACAGAATAAAGAAGAAAACCCTACAATCATGTGAATAGATGCATAAAACAAATTTGACAAAATTCAACATCCATAAGTGATCAAAACTCTCAAACTAGATAGTAAGGAACCTCCTCATAATGGGCCACCATATGGGCATCATGCATAATGATGCAATCTTAAATGCATTCTCTCAAGATTAGGAACAAGGCCAAGGCAATGACGTCTACCTCACCACTTCTATTCAGCATTACACTGAGGACTCAGTCTAGTGCAGTGAGGCAAGGAAAAGAAATAAAAATGCAGAAAGATTGAAAATAAGAAATAAAGCTCTTTATTTATGGATTACATTGTTTACACAGAAGATCCAAAGGAATCTACGAAACTATAAGAACAGTGAATTTAATGTGAAGTTTGAAGAAAAACACACACAGTGACCACCTTTGCAAACCTGATATATGCCAGAGTTGCTCAAACTTTCTTGGTTCCCAGTGCCCTAAGTATCTTAGTAACTTACTTTCACCTTTAACTACAACTATTTACTGATAATGTGTCTGTTGCATACTATACAAGTTTGCTACCATGGAATCAGAACATCAACCACTACCTTATTTGATGATCCTTGCTTATTTTCATGCAGTATTTGTTTCAAAGACACATTACCCAAACTAACATACACCTAATATTGAAACTGTTAATTCCACTAAGCTATTGGTTGTGTGGGGTCCAAAAGAGGTCAAAAATTTAAAATATAAAATATCCCACAGCACCCCATGGCACTAGGGTGTATAAGATGGGAACCATGGAGACAAAGATTCCTTAGATGGAATACAGTGTTCTATACATAAATAAAAATATTAATAACTTGTTAAAAATTAAGTTTTTCAAAAAAGCACAAGAAAAAAGAAAATCACAAAATATGACAAAATACTCATAAAATAGAGATCTGAAAAGGGATTTGTACCTAGAATATATAAAACCCAAATAAATTTGGTAAAGGCTTGACTAGAAACTAAACCACAAAAAATGTGAGTGGCAAAAAGCATGTGGAAGGGTGCTCAACAATAAGTTGTCATTAGGAAAGGTAAGGTTAAAACCACGAGATCTGCAGTACCTAAAAACTCTCTCATACTGCTGGTGAGAATGTAAAATGGTACAACCACTTTCTAAGAAACTGCCAGTTCCCCAAAGTTAAAAATATATCTATTACACTGTAAGCCAGAAATTCCACTTTGATATGTACTTAGCCAAGAGAAATGAAAACATCTACAAAAAAGACTTTCACAAAAGTTTACAGCTTTATTTCTAGCAGCTAAAAACTGGAAATAACATAAAAATCCATCAACAGGAGGAAAGATTAAAATGTTACATAATGGTACACTATTCAACAAAATATGAACAGTACATCACATTATAAATTTCAAAATCATGATAGTGGACAAAGAAGCCAGACCTAAACTGTGGTTCCTTTTGAATGAAATTAAATAGACAAAACTAATCTATGGTGATAAATCAGAGAAGAAGCCATCTCAAGAAAGATCTTAATGGACAGAGTCTGCAAAGCGTTGGTCAAAACTCACTGGATTGTACATACATCACGCACTTTCAATGCATGTAAACTGTGCATCAATTTTATAAGCACCTTTAGCAGAAAGTTTAGAGACCATTCATTAGGGATATTTATGTGAATAGAAGTTTTTTAAGCACAGAAAGCAGGTTCATGCTGCTCACTTGCTGTAAAGAAAAATGTTCACAAACAGATCTCCTGCTTGAAAACAGCAGAGTGGATACAAAGTACATAAAACACAAGAAAAGAAAGTAAGAACAAGTGGTCTCTGATGTACAGAATGAAGAAAAATGGACACATAAAGATGATCAATCACAAGGGTCTTATTATGACATTGGAAAGGTTGCTATGTAGACCTTCAAAAAGAGGGATATGACTATTGAGAGCCAGGAAGCAGAAAAAGTTCAAGCAAGATAAGTGGGGAAGTTTAAGCAGAAAAACATATGGCCAATACTGTCAAAGATATTTAGAAAAACAGATACTTACATTCTGTAGGGCAGTCTTCTGTATGTCACAGAGCCCATGAATAATAATAAGCCTGGTACTAACATATCAAGCACTAATACTAAACATTATGCTTAATTTCAACTTAACCCTTAAACAACTATGAGGTAGCTATTATTATTATCCCAACAAAGATGAGACCCAAATTAAGTGATTTCACCAAAATTACATAGCTGATGCATTGTGAGGTCAGTATTTAAAACAGGTTCTGACTCCTGAGCCCATTCTTTCCTGATATTCTTTACTGCCTCTAAAGAAAAACATATTTTACCTTCTCATCCTACTTTTGGATATGGCCATGAGAAAGTGATGCTTGAAGATTTTCCTGCCATTTTGTGACCTCTGACATACTGAGGCAGAAAAAGTAGGAAAAGAAGTCATGTCCTTGATGAACCTTCACTGTGCCACTAAGCCAATCCTGTGTCCACCTATCTCCAGACTTCCTGAAGGAGATATAATAAATCTCAATTGTTGAATCTACTTTTAGATGAGTTTTCTGTTACTTGAGTAAAAAGCATGCTAACTGATCCTAGGTGCAAACGTTATTATTCAAGATAAGGAAAACTTAAGGCATGAATCATATACCAAGATGAGAAAAATACCTTGTTTGTTCAATTTTGTCCCAACTTCAGGCAGACTACAGTAAACAACATCTCCCAAAGCTTCCTAAAACAAACAAAACAATAACCTTTAAGAAATCAAATTAAACCTCCTAGTGAATAGAAACAAGCCAAACACTAACACTCTATAATTCAGAGAGGACATATTTTACATTTGAGGGGCCACATTCTTTGGTTTTTTTCTCACAACACTTTAAAACCTCCACAGCCCCCCTCCCCAATATACTAGAGCTCCTCTGAGAACACATACACCTGTACTTTTCCACCTTTGCCGTTTTGTTTAGGCCACTGCCTCTCCTGTATTTGCCGAAATCCTACCTACTGATCTGCAAATCATAGTCCTCAAGCTTGTATTCCCTGAAGACCTTGACTCTGTTTATTAAGAAGTGAGCTCTCCATCAGGTCAGTGAGTTACAACCCTTGTACTACTCATGTCACCCATCCACCATGTAATGCTCTGTGCGTTGTGTTCCATGGAGGGGATTCCCCTCATCAACTCCAGGAGGGGAAGACAACACTGGCACAATATTGCACCCAGCACGTTGTGGTACTGGGCCTAAGCAGGTATGCAGAAACGCCAGTGAAGATACAACTGTCATTGATTCTCAACAACCCCTTTCCCCTACCAGCCCCACCCCCGACAACAGAAGCAGTGGAAAATCAGACTCCTACTGCTATTTTATGTTAATAAAAGTTCTCATTTTCTTCTGCATAATTTCTCAATATGGGATCAGTGGGAGATTAAGAGAAAAAGATTGGCTAAATAAAAGGTTTTGCCTTGGTCCAGTCTGTGCCAATCTAGGGTTTTCCTTCTTCACACCCCAGCTGGTGTGTGTATCACAGAATCCACAAAAGCACTGTCAACACTCCAAGCCTTCAACTGGCTCTTACTCTTCTTGCCTTAACTGCCCCAACATGAAACAAACATCTTTCCTGAACAAGGGATGTTCACTTTTAAGTGTTAACCTGACTAAATTATATTTTACTTGTTTCACTTATGATTGATATTCTTGAAAGGGCTCAAAATACTAAGGGGCAGAATAAACAATGTTTAAAAGGTAGAGACAATCCAAATTATGCAAGTGCTGACTGTTTTAAATATTTCAAGACAATCCAGTACCTGTGCAAAATTGCTGATTCCAACGGTTCCAATACCATTTTCTGTTGTTATCCATTCATGTTTGTCTGTGAATTTACGCACTAAAACAGAAGACCAATATTTCAGAAAAGCAGTGGCATCACTTCTTAAAAAGCACTTTTCATATCAATGCTGTCAAAAGGCAAGACTTCCCTAGTATTTGTGTTTGACTTACTGACATTGCCTTTCAATATACTGCCCAGGAAAAACCAGATCTCGTGAAGACAGAACATCTCCCCAACAGTAGGATTATTTAGGCAAAGATGTGAACACCTGGTGCCTCTTTTGGAGATTTTATTATTCCAACATTAGTCTAAATCACACATATAAACTTTTGGGGGACATTTCAAAGTATACTTATCTATTAATGGTCTGTGTTATACAGAATGTAGTCTCTTCCTCTATAGACAGATGTGGGGTGAGGGAACATAAATGCTCATAATGCTTACAAATGCTCATAAATAATTTAACCTAAAAAAAAAAAAAAATGCGTCTTTGGGTAGAGTTGACCTAAGAGGGCTTCACTGCAACTTGGTTATAAAGTGGAATCTTACAGGAATGAAACTGACCTGGAACAAATTATAACTTGACTGAGTCCTTAAGATTTTATTTTAATCGAATTAACCCTGTCCTTGAAGAAAGTGGCTACCGTCATTCTTTAAAACAAAACAAAAAAAATTTAAAGCATATGCTATCTGCTTAAATATATACACACCATATTCTGAGACCAAGTATTTTTCCAAAAATAAAGCCTCAGAAGTTAACAGGAAAATGGTTCATTACTTCAAATACTGTTTTAGGGTAAGCCTTGCTGGTTCACTCTTACCCCTTAACCCAAAAGATAGTTGTACTTAAGACTGCATTAAATTGCTTTGATTACACAGCTGATACACAGCAGAATATTACTACTACTTTCTTTCCCCCAATCATTAAAAAACTTTAATTTCATATTCTTTACTGGAAGAAGTTGTAATATCTGTCACAAAAGAACTTGCTTTGCTTCATTCCATTCCATTTCAAATAGCTAACTGCTTCAGGACAATCTGATCTCTCGTGTAGTAAAGTTCATACTTGGTGCTCTGACTGCCACTCTCCCCGCCCTCCCCCCCCCCTTCCTTTTCTCGACTATGTCAACTTTAGGAGCTCCTTCCTGCCAGGTCCCTTGTCTAGCCCTCCAGGCTAGGATTGGGGCCATCCAACTTGCTCCCACAGCACTGCACCAGTCTCCCTGGGTCCTGACCTTACAAGCGCGTAGCACTTGAGAAGCTACACATACAGCCCTTCTGTCAGTTCTCCCCAGGAAAGAGACTAAGTACAAAACCAGCAAAAGCGTGGTTTATCCCGTTTTCACTTGTATTCCCAGTTCCAAACACCATGCTTCGCAAACAGTAAGCACTCAGAACTTTAGAGAGTGAAATAACTTTTTAGTGGGGTGCCTGGGGGGCTCAGTTGGTTAAGCGTCCAACTTTGGCTCAGGTCATGATCTCACAGTTCCTGGGTTCAAGCCCTGCATCGGGCTCTGTGCTGACAGCTCAGGGCTTGGAGCCTGCTTCGGATTCTGTGTCTCCCTCTCTCTCTGACCCTTCCCTGTTCACGCTGCCTCTCTTTCTCTCTCAGAAATAAATAAAACATTAAAAAAATTAAAAAAGAAATAATTTTAGTTATTTAGTTAGTAAAGGATATTCTGAACAAAGTATCTACATAGGTATTTGGCTACAACACTTCTCCCTATCACTGTTACAGCTCTAGAACTTGCTGATTACAATACCAATTATGAGCAGTTTAAATCCAAAAATACCTTTTTAAAGGGCTGGACAACAACAAACATGCCTTCTCTGAGACTACCGTCTTGATTTGGGCCTTGCCATCTTGCCTAATTGTAAGAATAATCTTAGGAGTAAGTGCCCTCACTCAGTTTAAAACTGAGCAACCATAAATTTAGAGGAGAGGCAGCATTAGTAAGGGAACTGCACGGAAGTCCACTTAACTTCAAAGTCCATAAGACTTTTTACTAGACCAAGCTGTTTAGGCTAAAGACCAGGGTTAGTTTAATTTTCCTTGAATCCTTGGCCCAAAAGGAAAAAGTGGACAGATTAGGTAAATAATTACTTCTTACTGAGCATTTAAAAACATCACTTTTGGCCTCAAAATGAGGCATTTTCCTTTCAAAGTCACTACTCAGGGTGCCTTGCTGACTCAGTAGAGCATGCGACTCTTGATCGCAGGGTTCTGAGTTCAAGCCACACATTGAGCGTGGAGCCTACTTAAAAAAAAAAAAAAGTCCGTTCTAAGTCCCTAGTCAGATAACATATTGGTAAAACTATTTTTTATTATTTGATTCTATAATATTTCATAACAACGTTTACCAAGTACTCACCTTTTGTCAGGCTACTTGTACATAAAGGTTGCGTTTTCATTTCAGCCTCCCAACAACTTTGTGTGGTAGGCATTATCATTTCCATTTTTCTGATGAGGGAGAGACTCACAAGTTAAATGACTGCCCCAGATCACATAGCTAATAAGAGGTAGAATCAAAATTGGAACTTGGGTCTCTGTTCTTAAAAACCTTAGTGTTCAACCAGATCATGGGTGTTGGTATTTTGGACAATATTTAACTAGATATTACACTGAATAACCAAAAAAAAAAAAAAACAACCCATATTCTTATCTCAGATATGCTTTCCTCTTGTATTCAAATTGATAAATATTGATACATTTCACCAACAGAACTAAAGGAATATAAGAGCAACGGGAGAGTAGCATCTTTATGTTTGACTGAATAAATAAATATGCTATCAATTCTTCCAGTTCCAAACAGGTTTCTAAAATAGTCAACTTAATGCACAGCAGCCATCACAGACCTACGCACCCTAGAGTTCTTGGAGATGCTCTTAGGGTCTCAAGCATTTGTCCACGCATTAAGAACACGTTTTCTGCAGCGGTAATTGCACTAATATAAAGTAGCAGAGATGGCCAGGGTATTTGGGGGCAGGTCTCCTAGTTACTTAAATTCCAAGTCCGTGTGAGACCTCATTTCTGTCCCACCACATCCATGATTCAGTATAGACTTTAGCAGAATATATGGGTCCAAAAGACTTTATCTCACTGTTTTTGGGAAGTAGGCAAGTCTTCAAAGTTATGCTCACTTTTGGCAGTAAAAATCTAGCTCCCGTGCTTTAATTTCATTAAGTGCTCTTGCTTTAATCTGACTTGAGATCTCAATGATAGCCCACATAGCAAAGCAAAGCCTGCTATGTCTCCACTTTCAGGGCCCACGATGCACACACGCGCAAGATAACCTAAGGTCGCGATGGAGCTTAGCGACGCTTGCCCGGTGTCTAGCAGCGAGCGGCCACGCGTGTGCGCCAGGTTCCTCCTCCCGGCTCCCCAGCCCGCAGGACAAAGGCTGCGGTGTCGGCCACGCCACTTAGGGAGGCAGCAGCGGCCACGCAACCAGGGATCCGAGCAGTAGGAAGAAGCGTGGGCAGGGGTCGCCTCTCTGGACCCGGAGGTCAGCACGGGCGACTCGAGGTAAGCACTGACGCGGGGACGGAGGCGCCCAGCCCCTTCCCCCGAAGCAGCCGGGTTCACCCACGTGCCCGCCCGGGCTTACCAGACAGCAGAGCTGAGCCCGTGCGCAGCGTCCGGACGGGGCCCGCCCTCAGCCCCCAGGGCCGCGGCAGGCAGGGCGCGGCGGGAGCGGAGGCGGCGCGCAGGCTGCAGGCCGCGGCCCGCACGCTCCGCACCGCTCGTAGCGCCATGTTCGCAGAGTGCGGGGTCGCAGTGCAGCGCCTCGAGAACCCGGGCCAACGGGGGCGGGGCGGGGCGGGGCGGGGGACGGCCCGGGACTGGAGCGAGCCGGAGCGAGCCGGAGCGAGCCGGCTGGTCCGGGGACGGGGCGGGGCCGTGGAGGGGAGGGGCTTGGTAGGGCCGCGCGCGGGGGCGGGGATTCCAGGCCGAGAGGGGCCTCGGATAGGGCCACGCTAGAGAGGGGCGGGGATCTGCGGTAGGTGCTGAGGGTCAGGGGCGGGGCCTAGCGCGGCAGGCCGAGGTCCGGCGGGGCCTAGTATCCTAGAGTCGCTTTTTGATAGTGAAAGTGCAGGGTCAGCAGCTCCAGCTTTGCTAGCATGGGAGACCCGCCGGGACAGTGAGAAGGGTTCCGGCAGACATGGCTTCGCGGGGCAGGCATTCCCGTGCCACTGGGTCCCTGAGGTCCTGGGGAAGATAGAGTGTCCTCAGTCCGTTAAATACGCCCCCACCTTTCTTCAGAGGATCAAGGTCACCCAGAGCAGGATTCATAGCCAGGTCTAAACAGAATCATTCCAGAAGACGACTGTTGTTGGGCAGTGGCCAAAGAAGTTCTGACACGTAGTTTCTCTTTGACTTTGAGAAATACTGAAAACAATCCAGGAACCCACTTTATTACTTTACAGATCCCAAGGGACCAGGGTACCCCATGCAGGGGACAGACAGAATCATGAAGTCCCTAGAGAGGCAAGGAGTCTCCTTGGTGGAGACTGGATGGGAGCCAATTAACTAATCCAGGAGCAATCAAAAGACTAAGTTGAAACCCATCATGGTCAGTTCTTTGTGTAAGTATCCAGCCCTGGGACCAAGGCCTTTCCAGAAAAACAGAAGTCATGGCGCCATCCAAGGAGATGGAAAATAATTAAGTTCTGGAAAAGACTTCACCTTCAACACAAATTTTATGGAGTGGGCAGGAATCAGCAAAGAAACACTGGGATGAAAAACACCTCAAGCTCCACATCTTCATTATTACAGATTATCAACTCCGCATACTCAATGTTACACACACCCTAAAGCGTGTGTGTATGTGAGAGTGTGAAGGGGTGTTTGGGAGACTTACATGCTGTTGCATTGAGCTTCCACCCCATTTACAAAATGGTCATTGTTAGCACATCTGTGCAGTGCTTGCAAGGGCAATCCTGCTTCGTTTTCCTTTTCCTTGCTATATGCCTGGGACTGTGCAAACATTACCTTTCTGATCCTCTCCAAACCCCTTTCTGATAGGTGTTACTTTCATTGCATAGGTGTGGAACTGGAGGCTCAGAAAGGTTAATTGGCTTGCCCAGGAGTGGAATGGGGAAGGCCTGTCTAGCATAAGCAGCTACTAGGTGGCTAGGTGGCAGTAGCAGGATTTGACCTCTAGTTGGGTACACGGTCAACTGCTGTTAAGCTCTGCTACTTGCCTCCATTTGGGATGCTGACTGGCTCTCAGTGGTCTACTCCAAACTCCAGATTTTGGCTAGCTTCTCATGTCAATATTCTGTCTTTATTGTTGTTTTGTTATAAGCCAACATTGCACAATGCAAACCATGCCCTAAAATATTTATTCCCAGCTTGACTAATGTGTTTGGTGGAAGAACAAGGTCACATATCAATCTGTGAACCATATCACATGGTCTTCCACCAAAACAATAGGCAAGGTGTCATTTTTAAAAGTCTAATAAGTATTAAGGCTAATCAAAAAAAATTTTTTTTTCTTAATTGGTAATCTTTGTAACATCCATGGCTTGAGATTTGGAAGGTCATCCCATGGCACGTTTGGTACAACTTCCTGAGAATTGCCTGTGGTCTTTTCTTTCAAGTGTCTCAGAAGGGGTCCATTCATCTATTTAAGCTTTTTTTCCTCTCATAACAATACAATTGAAGGAGTTGCCAGTTTAATATTTACAGTCAGTAAAGGGGTGGAGAGTAGATGGGTAAGATGAGAAATGAAGAGGGAGAGGGGAAGGGGGGTGATGCGCGTGGAGGAGGACACTTGTTGGGATGAGCACTGGGTGTTACATGGAAACCAACTTGACAATAAACTATTAAAAAAAAAAAAAGATGAGAGATGAAGAGCTTACAACTTCTCCAGATCTTAAAAGTTTTCATATTTAAAGCAAACAGACTGGGGCGCGTGGATGACTAAGTCGGTTAAGCATCTGACTCTTGATTTTGGCTCAGGTCATGATCTCATGGTTCATGAGATTGAGCCCCATGTCGAGCTCTGTGCTGACAGGAGCCTGTTTGGGATTCTCTCTGTCTCAAAAAATTAACATTTAAAAATAAATAAATAAATAAATAAATAAATAAAGACGGACTGTATTATCTGGGTAGGTTTATGTACTGGTCTATTGGGGCCTGTGTGTACACCTTGTTATAGGTTATCTGATGAGTGTCCCTGCACATGTAGCTCACGTTCATACCTGATGGATGAATGGATGATGGGCTTTTGGTTGGAGAGAAAATGATGAAATCCTCAAGGTTTGTGTAAGTGCATGTTATGTGCCTCTTTATAAAGGATCTTTTTTTATTTTCAGAGTGGGATCCTAACTTAACTGTCATAAAAAGACATTTAAACTCTCATCCAAATAGGGGCGCCTGGGTGGCTTAGTCGGTTAAGCGTCCGACTTTCGCTTAGGTCATGATCTCGTGGTTCGTGGGTTCGAGCCCCACGTCGGGCTCTGTGCTGACTGCCAGCGCAGAGCCTGGAGCCTGTTTCAGAGTCTGTGACTCCCTCTCTGTCTGACCCTCCCCTGCTCACGCTGTCTCTCTCTCTCTCTCCTAGAAATAAATAAAACATTAAAAAAAAAATTAACTCTCATCCAAATAGAAGCCAGTAATTCAGCTTCAGGGTTGATGAAGTCATTCATCAAGCACTCATGTTCCTCTCATCTTTCTGCTCTGCTATCTTTGGATGGTTCCACATGGTCTCAGAGTAACTGCCAGAGTTCCTGGAGTCTTGCTCAGACCAGACCACATCTAGCAGCATAAGGTGCCATCTCCATGCGTCTCTCTTTGTTGGCAAGTAGACCTTTCCTGGAAGTATCCTAGAGACTTCAGGTTTCACTGCCTGGAACTGGGTCATGTGACTACCCTGAATCCCTCATGTCAAGGGAAATGAATTAGTAGCACTAAGACTAACAGGATTTACATTGATGTGGCTGCAGGGTCACCTTCCCATGAGTCTCCGGGGAAAGGGGTAGATGGCTGCCTGAACAAAGTTGGGTTCTGATAGCAAAGAGGAAGACATGGAAAGGATTTGGGGCAGGCAACCTAGAGTGTCTGTTACCACAAGTGCGTGAGAAGGAGGGGGAGAGATAAATGAGCTGGAGAGGATGTGTGGTCCACTCTCCTGCATGGGGGAGGGGAAACATGCCCTACCCACAAAGGCACCTGAACATCTTTTGTTAGCTAGATCTGTGGTTCTCAGAATTTGGAGCACAGTTAGCAAGTCTACCTGCACATTGGAATCACCTAGGGAGACTTTATAAAATTATTGATGCCTGGGGGTGCCTGGTTGGCTCAGTCAACTAAGCACCCGATTCTTTTTTTTTTTTTTTTAACTTTTTTTTTTTAAGGTTTATTCATTTTTGAAAGAGAGAGACAGAGTGCGAACAGGAGTGAGGCAGAGAGAGAGGGAGACACGGAATCTGAAGCAGGCTCCAAGGTGTCAGCACAGAGCCCAATGTGGGGCTCAAACTCATGAACTGAGAGATGATGACCTGAGCCAAAGTAGAACATTTAACCAACTGAGCCACCCAGGTGCCCAGCGCACCTGACTCTCTATCTCAGCACAGGTCTTAATCTCAGGGTCTTGAGTTCAAGCCCTGCACTGAGCTACACACTAGACGTAGAGTCTACTTTAAAAAAAATTTTTGATGCCTAGGTCCTAGGTCAGAGATTCTGAGATTCTGATGTATTGGGATAAAGACTGGGGATTCTAGCATGCAGCCAAGCTTGAGAACCACTGGTGCAGATTACCAGTTCCCAAAGTATCAACTAAGGAACACTAGCCCTGACTGAGGTGCTGCAAAGCTGGAGTCAAAAAGTTTTGGGAATTGTTACACCTTTATCTCACATGCTCATCTCAGTCCAGGAGACTCACAGTGCATATTTAGTATGTTAAAAACTCTGAAAGTTCTCATACTAAAGAACATGTGTAACCTTTATAATCTAGTAATCTAGTGTTTCTCGCTTATTTGGTTCAGAAACATTTCTGGGGGAATGACACCTATTATGTTGAATTTTGTCCCCTAAAGAGATAATGTTGAAGGCCCAACAGTTACTATTCAAAATGTAATCAAATTTGGAAACAAGGGTGTTGCAGATGTAATTAGTTAAGATGGGGTCATAATGGAGTAGGATGGGCCCTTAATTCAGCAGGGCTAAGATCTTATAAGAAGAGGGAAAGAAACACAGGGACAGACACACAGGGAAAAGGCCATGTGGTGACAAAGGCAGAGATTAGAATGATGCATCTACAAGTCAAGAAAAACCAGAGGACCCTAGAAGCTAGAAGTGAAGACCCTTCTCCAGAGTCTGCAGAGAGAGCATGGCCCCATTCACACCTTGATTTGGGGCTGCTATCCTCTGGGATGGAGACCATAAATTTCAGTTGGTTTAAGCCATCCAGTTTATGCTACTTTGTTCCGGCAACCAGAGGCAACTGATATGATGGCCATTAACACTTCTTGGACACAATTTGAGAAACCCTGAGATAGAATCATTCAGAACCAATCCCTGACTAACCAAGAAGATGAAATAGTCCGTAGAGATCATTTTTTTCCCCAAACTCCAGACAGTATTTGTTTTATTTCTGAGATAGAATCATTCAGAACCAATCCCTGACTAACCAAGAAGATGAAATAGTCCGTAGAGATCATTTTTTTCCCCAAACTCCAGACAGTATTTGTTTTATTTCTAGAAAGAAATACATTTGCACAGTCTATTACAGTAGTGGAGATTTTAAGTACTTAGCATATATTTTTCTTATTTTTTCTACTTGCCAGACTTGGTGGCTTTTCTATGGACACAGAAAAACACTGGCCTGGAGAGACTGTAGAATCACTGGGAAGCATAGGTCCGAGGCTCTGGCCTTCGCCCTCTACAGATGCTCATGTGTGGATGAAGAGCTTAAAGCTTGGGTGCAGATGACACAGGTACAGGGGGCCCGACCTCTGACAGCAACTCGGCCTCCTCCCTGCTGTTTCCAGGCTCTTCTCTTTTACATTTAATGCCCAGGAAACCAAGTATTTTCACCAGCAACAAATCGACAATCTCTCCTTCCTCCGACAGCTGTGGAGGGAAAAAGAACCATGCAACATACATAGAAGCATCCTTCTTGGGTTTCTTCCTTTCTGAGGGGAAACCATGTTTTTTTTGTTCAGTTTGGTCTCTGCCAAAGTCATTGGAGTATGTAGAGTCAATTTTGTGTTGGGATTCCCCTTCTGGGAATCCCAGGGGTGTGGTGCTCCCATCTTTATCCCGAGGTTTCTTCTTCCCCTGTGATGAGAAGGACAGTGTTCCCTCTACCACCCCCAAGAGAGGCTGTTAGGAGTTTATGTACAAAGACTCTCCTGCATTGCAGCTGGGAACATGAAATGGTGCAGCTGCTTTGGGAAATAATTTGCCGGCTTCTCAAAATTTAAGCTAGTTACCATATGACTTGTTGAAACAAATTTCTGGGCCCAAGATGGACGTGCTCCTGCCTGGGATGCCGTGTCTGCAGACTGAAGCTTAGAGAACTTTCGGGTCCCTTTGGATGATCCCCTTTATCAGAATGCAGTATATCAGGTTAGCCAGCCCCTAAACACCAAGCCACTTTTGGGGTCTATTCTTCTTTTCTTTTCCATCTCACCCCAAACTAGGTTGACTGTGTGGCCCCAATCAGATATATTTTCATTTTTCTCTTCCTTGTTCTTTATTCTTTTATCCTATAAAAGCTTCCTGCCTTCCACCGCATTTGTATTTCTCTGAGTAGAGACTGTCCACTTTATGGAGTGTTAAGGTTTGCATCACCTAACTTGTCTTCCTTAATAACTTTTTAGAAGGTTTCAGTCTTGGCTGTATATTAAAATCACATGGGAAGTTTTTAGAACTACACATGATTGGCTCATTCACCCAGGGATTCTGTGTTTATTGGTCTCAGTGCAGCAACAGGTATCCCAAAAGCCCCCATGTGATTCAAATATACACTCAGGGCTGAGCGTCACTGGGGTCGTGAACCAAGTGCCACCTTGGGAATCAGGAGACCCAATTCTAGTCTGCCCTTCATTTGTTTGTGTTCTCGAGGAAGGAATGTCCTCCTTCTGGACCTGTTTCCCCTCCCATGAAGTGAGAGCTTTGAGCTACAGTGGTCTCTCAAGTCCCCCTAATGTCTAGGGCTGCTCAGTTTCTTCTTACTTCAAGGTCAGTGACTGTTGAATAGGCCAAAGGGACTCACCTGATCATCTTTTTGCTCCTCATTGAAGGCCACCAGAATGACAGAGATAAATAGATTCAACACTACAAATGTCATGAAAATGATGCAGGACCCAATCAGGAAGGAGCCAAGCACTGGGCTGTAGTCCAGGACCTGTCAGGAAGAAAGCCAAGAGTCATCCCCAGAAGTCCTGGGTCCTAGTGGCCACTTGCCCCATAGCCACCCTCAGAGGGAAAACTGGTTCCCAGACTAGGAGAGCCTGGAACCAGGAAGGGTCCCTTTTGTCTGGCAGCTGAGAGTATGGGCAGTGCTCTCAAGAGCTACCAAGAGATGGGGTGTCTGGATGCTTCAGTTGGTTAACAACTGACTTGGGCTCATGATCATGATCTCATAGCTCATGACTTTGAGCCCAGCATCTGGCTCTGCACTGACAGTGCAGATTCTCTCTCTCCCCCTCTCTCTGCCCCTCCCCTGCTCGCTCTTTCTCTCTTTCTCTCAAATAAGTTTTAGAGAGAGAGAGAGAGAGAGAGAGAGAGAGAGAGCTATCAAGACAGGAAAAGGACAGCACCCCCTACTCCCTACTGCCACCATTTCGAAATATAAGCACAATTTCTGGCTAGGGTTGGCAGCATTCCCTTCCAGAGACCTCCTAGCACAGCTCTCTCCTGAGTAGTCAGTGCATGATGTTCTCCTGTAAGCAGAGGTCCCCAGGGCAAGCTACGGGCCCTAGTATGGGGCTGTCTGCCTGGAGGAAGGGGACTTTTTATTTGTCCAAAATTGCCTTGTGCTTGGCCATGGACCCAAGGGGTAACATCCACTCAGGGAGAGGCATTTGAGGAGGGTGTTTTTTCTAATTTTCATAAAGGCTTGGTGTAGATGGGAGTGTCCGTGTTCCCCCGACCCCACCCCATTACCTCCTCATAGTTAAAGATTCCTAGCTGAAGGCTGATCATTGTTTCTGCTGCATCAAAGAGGGTTTTGTAGGAACGGAGTTTCCAACCAAATATTAAGTTTGACTGTAATGGAAAGAGTCCTTATGAACAGAAAAAGAAACCAAACAACCTTCCCGCCCCACCCCCAGAGCCTGTTGTTTGACAGTAGAGTCCATGTTCTGGGTCAGCCTTACTGTTGGTCTGGCAGAACTTTACCTATGGGGGCTTGCAAGTGGGTGTGTGAGGGATGCGCATCCACCTCTGGGGCTCAGCACCACCTGCTAGGCTGCCATTGCATTCACTTAGATGGCTGCTCTAAGACTCAGCAATGAACTTGGGCTCTCTGAGGCCCCAGTCTCTTTGTTCTAGAGGAGTTGGGTTGGATGACAACAGGCTTGTGCCTGGGCAGGGCCTCCCCTATAGTTCTTCCTCACCACAGCACCCCTCCTGCCAAAGATTTCCACTCATGTGTCAGGGAGGCCTAGCACTCCCTTGGCTCTGAGTTGCGAACTTCTCATCTCAGGACACTGCAGTGTCCCTGTAGGTCCTATACCACAGATGGGAGACTGAATAAACCCATGTGAATTAAGGGGTCAGGTGAAGTACTTTCGATAAAACCAGACTCCAGATTTTTAGCATACACCCGGCATCACTCCATCAGTGCACTCACCCCATTTCTGAGGGTGAGAGAGGAGGATGAAGTAGGTCAGGAAGGGAGGAGTCAGGGTTGAGGTGATAGGGACAGGAAAAAGATGGGTAAGGAATGGGGAGAGGGTTAGAGAGAGTGTGGGAAGTAGGATAAGAGGGACCACTGTGTGGTATGGAGGTCAGGATGGTGGGAGGTAAGACTGGATGGGGCCAAGTCAAGAACTGGGAGAGGGGCTGGGGTAGCGAGTGGGTCCAGATTGGGTGAAGGGGCACAGAGGAGTGGGAAGTGTGCTATTATGGGGAACGTGGACTTGGAGAGGATGGGGGTTATATTCAGATGGAGATGAAGATGTGTCAGAGGGTCTTTGTTTCCCACATTAATTGGTAATAAAATAGTTGATAGTATATTTTTTTCATTTGCAAGAGACATGACTGCCAAAATGCTTTCAGTGTCAAGGGGCTGAATGAAATGATTTTTGGCCCTTTTAAGTTCATGCCTGTGTAGGGCATCAAGCAGTGACACAGCCTGCTCATGTGTCCGTCCTCACTTCCCCATCTCTGCCCAGTTCATCTCCACACCCCCCAACACAGAGGGAATGCTCTATGCATGTCTGAGCACATGGAATGTCAGGAGAACTGGCATATGCAGGTAGGGTCCAGATACAGAAAAGAATCCTTTATTGGAGATAGTTGGCCCTTTTGGTCTTAGAGACTATACCTCCTCACTCTTACCCAACTGAGTAAGAGTTTGCCATTTGGGGTGGCTGGCCTTTGCCATTTGGGCTGGCCAGCCATTTTACGAGCTCCCAGCTAAAAAGCCCTGGACTCAGAAGATCCACCATCTCCCTTAGGTTCCAAAGTCTTCTGAACACTAATCCTCAATGCACTCCACCACCACCGCCACTGAGGAGCCTTTGCTTCCAAGGAGACCAGCCCTGAAGGTTTTACCAAAGGAACCACTCACTGCAATGGAGTAAGCCAGAAGCATGATAAGGATGACGATGATAAAGCCTGAAATGTCCCCCCAGGCACGGCGCAGGGCTGATGTGATCATGTTCATTTTGGGGTTCAACCTGAGCAGATGCCAAAGCTTCACCGTGGACAGCAGTACCAGGAAGGCAATGATGTAGCCAAGGGCAGCATCAGCTGCTGCTGTCTCACTGAAACTGATCCCCCTGTAGGACCAAAAGGCAAGAGTGAGTCTCAGAGACTGTGAGAAGCTCAGCCAGGGCTCATCTGCGCTCAGTCAGGATGCTGGATCCTCAGCCCAGGATGCAGGATTAGATTTACCATGATCTCAGAGCCCATCACTTCCCACAACAGGTCTGGGAGATATAAGGCTGGTCCAGTTCCCCCTGCTAGGTAATGATGAGATGGTGATGATAGTGATGGAGATGAGAGTGAAGATGGTGGTGGTGGTGGGGATGATGGTTATGATAGGGATGATGATGATGATGATGATGGAGTTGATGTGCTAGTGATGATGGTGGTGGTGGTCATGGGACCGTTACCTACCAGTTTCGGTTAATGGCTGCAGAGCTAGGGAAGAATGGCAAAGGAGGAATCTTCCCAGGGTCAAGAAGATACAAGTGAGGGAGTTCTGTGAGCCTCCTCTCGTAGTTTGGGTTCACTCGATGCCACTTCCTCCCTCACACTTGTCTAAGTGTATGTCCACATTGCCCTTCCATTTGAAAGAAGGTTGGAAATACCTTCAGTTTTAGTGCTGAGGGCCTAATGAACCTCAGCTGCATTCGGTCTTCAAGACCACTGGATGAGGCAAGTATTGCTGTCTCTGTTTTATGGATAAGGACAGAGAAGAGTTGGCACAAGGTCACACAGCTAGTGACATAGCAACACAACTCGTGCTGGAAGAGAGTTGGAATCCAGGCCTGATTCCAAAGTCCGATTCTTCCCTCCATCCCACTCTGCCCTTCATTCCCCTCTGTGCCTATTTGCTTTAAATTCAGTCTTAATATCAGTGTGTCGTTAAAATGGCATAGACTTTTATCTAGTGACATGGATGGAGCACAGGTTATAGACAAAATTATATGATCTCAGGTTTGTAAATGCATTTAATATACGTATATAGTGCCTGAGTGAAAGCTATCCTTCTCCCTAATCTCCTGCCCTCCAGAATCTTCCTTCCATTTGAGTTGATAGGCTCCTGGTATGGATGGCTGCTTCCTCCTTTGGTTCCTGTAGCACCTTTTTCCTGCCTCTTTTAAAACACCTAACCCTCTCTTGCGCCAGTTAATTGCTCATATATGTGGAAAAAATAACTACATAAGCCCTCCTTTATGATGACAGCTCTAATTAAAGCATGGTTCTCAGCCTTGGCTGCAGGTTAGAATAACCAGGGAAGCAATGAAAATACTAGAGCGGGACCCAGCACTGACTTCCTAGGTCTGGAATGTGGCCTGGTCATCAGGGTTTGATCATCTACCTGGGCAGTTCTGCTGAGGAGCGAGGCCTGGGAACAGCTTGGGTTGAAAGGAGACTATGAAGCAAATCACTTGGTCTTAAAAAATATTTTTGAAATTCAGGATCTGGTTATGGAATGATTTATCTATTCCAACAAGCAAACAAAGTTTACAAGTTTCTGAAATAAATAGAAAACTTTGGTTAATTGATTTCTCAAATTCAACTGAGGGTTTCATGTAATACCACATTTTACTCTGGTTTCTGTCAAAAGTAGCAGATTTATGTTTTCTGACACTCAGTGTGAAGAGAACTCTCTTGCTATAAAATTGTTTTATAACCCATCTAAGTAAGAAACCTGTCTGTGTGAATGTTGAGACTCAAGTATGTTTTAGGTCATTGTAAGGAATTATAAAGCATGGTTAATGTAGGGGGACAGTGATCATTTAAAAATTAGTGATCTTAATCACGTATAACCCAAAACTCAACCACTGTTTCTTCCTAGAATGCAGACTTTTTCTGCAAAGGGTCGGATGGTTTCTGTCCCAATGACTCAGTTCTATAGTTGTTATCAGGAAAGTGGCCATGGGCAATAGGTAAAGGAACAGGTAATAATACAGTGTTCCATTAAAACTTTATTTACAAAAGCAGGTGGTAGGCTGGATTTGGACCCCAGGTCATCTTTTGCAGACCCCTTCAAGAGCTCTAAAACATCTTTAAATTTTAGAAATGCTGTTCATAAGGTTTACAGCCAGCCTAAACAAAAATGAAAGTACTTAATAATTTCTGAACTCAAAGGACTCAGCTGCTACTGAGACCTTTCTGCGGAAGGGTGCCTGGAGAGAGGGTGGGGCTTTTGTTCCACCCTTGGGTGGCACCACAGGCATGGCACAAAGAGGAGCTCTGAGGGTTTGTGAGTTGATGAGACTCTCTAGGGTGGAGGTTAGGAATGCAGAGTTCATATAGGCCCTTCATTTGCATTTCCAAGGTCTGTGACCTTGCACAGAGTCCTTTCTGAGCCTCAGTTTCCTTATCTGTAAAAGGATGTTTATAGTATTATCTTTTAGAAGTTTTGGGAAGATTAAAGTAGAGGAGATAATGCTTTTACCATGTTGTTTTTATAGCAGTATAGGCATCCAACAATAAATAAATGTTAGCTCTATCAGTAAAATCAGTGAGTTGAGTCAAGAAACACAGTGGTTTGATGTAAGGGTTGGGATCCTGGAGACACACAAACTAGGTTTCTTGTTGTTTTCTTTTTAATATATTTCTTTAAAATTTAACTTTTAAGTAATCTCTACCCCCAACTCATGGGACTTAAACTCACGATCCTGAGATTGAGAGTTGCAAGCTCTACCAAATGAGGCAGCCAGGCACCCCTTTGAGATTTTTTTAAAAAGTTTTATTTAAAAATTTTTTGGAGAGAGTTACCATGGGTGGACCAGAGAGAGAATCTTAAGCAGGCTCTGCACTGGGTGTGGAGCCCAAAGAGTTTATTTTTACATAATCTCTATACCCAAAGTGAAGCTTGAACTTACAACCCCAAGACCAAGAGTTGCATGGTCTACTGACTGAACCTCTCACACAAGCTAGGTTTAAATTACTTCTCTGCCACCTTTAAAATTAATTCTCTGCTGTGTCGCCTTGGTAAAGTCACATTACAGAGGTAATGTGAGCTTCAATTTATTTATTTGTAAAATGGAGTAATGATAATATAAGCAGACAGAGTTAGGGGTCCCCAGAAATGAAAGACAGACAGGTTGCTTGCTCTCTTCCTTTCTGTAGGCTTTATGCCCAGCCTGGAGCCCAAAGTGGGGGGTTGAACTCACAAGTCTGACTGAAATCAAGACCCGTGCAGCGATCAAGAGTCAGATGCTTAACTGACTGAACCACCCAGGTGCCACTGGACATAGCTTTCCTGACACAAGAAGTCATTTCAGGCCCCCTGCCATCTTGTAAATGAATGTAAGGACAAAACAGCCATTATCAGGCCAGGAGGTAGTCTGATTCTATGAAGGAGATCAACAGTGATAAAGTGAAGACTGACCTGGTGCACTTTCTTGAGTTATCTTTGCAGGATCTAAACCCCCTGGAGTACTCAGATACCAGACCAACTAAAGCCAGAGATTTGATAATGCTAACCTTTGCCAGTCCCAGTGACTTTGATCTGGACTCATTTACCCTACGATGAGTTCTGCCTCAATTCCATGCTGTATTCCCCATTGTGCAAGCCCCTTCAAGAATATGTATTCACCCTTATCTTAAAACTTCCAGTTTTGTTATTTAGAGAGACCGCTTTGGGAAAGATTCTCAATGTTCTCCTTTGTTGCAAGTAAAATGCCTCCTTTTCCTACTCTTTGGTTTAGTCGTGTCTTTTGGCTGGACAGTCACCAAGAGCAAACCTACTTTTGGGTAATGATAACATCTACAACCTTGGGTCCTTATGAGGATCTGGTGGGTTGGTGCATCCTGCCTAACAGAGTGGACACTTTGTAAATGATAGCAAATGTAGGTTGAGTGCTGCTACAGCTTTTGGGCGGGGACCTTACCAGGGTGTCACATGGTCTTTTGATAAGATTTGCAAAAGTAAGATATTGTTCTATTTTGTCCTAAAAGAGCCCTCTCCAACTGTATATGCTTCAGGCCCTAACCCTGAATCTAAGTAGAAACTATAGTTATTTTTTTAAAACTGTATTTAAAAATATAGTTACTTTTTAAAAAAAGTGACCCTTGATCCTCTGAGGATCAACAGGATTTCAAAAGCTTCCCTCTGACCCTGGGGCCACAGAGCTGGAGGAACCAGATCTAATGTGGGAGTTGGGGGCTGAGACAGAGCCACTTACTCCTTCCCGTGGTTCCGGTAGTGCTGGATATCACGTTCTGCCAGGACAGCCCTCTTCACAAACATCGCCAGGGCGCTCCAGCTGGCCAGGATGATGGTCAGCTCCAGAAGATTCCACTTGCTATGGAAATAGCACCACCTCTGTTTCCTCATGAGCTTGCCCTGGGAAAGGAGCTGGAGGTTGTACTGAATGCCGGGGCCAGAACTGTGGCTCCTCACCCCTTCCACCATGGCTCTCCCAACCAACCAAGATGGCCCTCCAGCAGGGGTCTACCGTGTCCTGGAGAGGCTCCTCAAAGCCCTGGCCCGTGTGCCTGGAGAGCTTGGGGCCTCTCCCCAGCACTGCACACAGACCCCGTCTGCTTTCATCATCAACTAAGGCTGCAGAACTTGGAAGGCACAGAAGAGTGAATACAGCATCTAATAAGAAAAACATTTAATTCTCTCTGATACAAAAAATTGAGGAAGGGGAAAGACCCTCCCACTCTTTCATAGAGTATTTACTTGAGAAAACTTGTTAATTGTGAATTCTTTCTCTGTCCCTTTGAGGTGTATGTCCATCTTTTTAAAAGTTAAACTAGTCTCAAGAATGTTTTTCTAAAGGACCTGGGAGCTTTCTCTTTGAAATGTGATCCTGAAGGAAGGTAGTGGCCTTCACTCCCAGTTTCCCTGGGAGGATAGGAGCCAAATGGCAGGCACCAAGCTCCAAGTTGCAAAATTACCTCCTGTTGTGAACATGTACATTTATTCCCCCCCCCTTTTTTTTTTAATGTTTATTCATTTTTGAGAGAGTGTGAGCAAGGGAGGGGCGGAGAGAAGGAGACAGAAGATCTGAAGCCGGCTCTGTGCTGACAGCAAAGATCCATGCGGGGCTCCAACTCATGAACTGTGAAATCATGACTCACGGCCAAAGTCAGACGCTCAGCCAACTGAGCCACCCAGGTGCCCCTCTTTTTCTTTCGATAAAGGCAGTTAGCAAACAAAAGTGGCCACCCCAATTACCAGGTGAATTTAGGGTGGACTAGTGGGATAGATATGCCATAAATCCTCTTGAGGATTAATTAGTGTTTATCTTAAGAATGAGTATATGATGAGTGGGTCCTATCTGCCCAGCAATACACAAGGGTGAGATTCCTTTCTGTTTTCAGAATCTCTTGGCTGTGCATCACCTTCTAGTTTAATGCTTATTCAATAAGAAAAGTTGTTTCCTTACGGAGAAGTGGAGAGTAGTTGTTTAACGGGGACAGTTTCAGTTTTGCAGGAAGAAAAAAGTGATGGATGGATAGATGGATGGTACTGAGGGTTGTATGACAGTGCGAATGTACTTGATACCACTGAGTTGTACACTTAAAAATGGTTAAAGTGGAAAAAAATGGCTAAAGTGGTAAACTTCATGCTATCTACCACCATTAGAAATAAATAATTTTGGGGGTGCCTGGGTGGCTTAGTCGGTTAAGCGTCTGACTTTTGCTTAGGTCATGATCTCGTGGTTCGTGGGTTCGAGCCCCGCGTCGGGCTCTGTGCTGACTGCCAGCGCAGAGCCTGGAGCCTGTTTCAGTCTGTGACTCCCTCTCTCTCTGACCCTCCCCTGCTCACACTGTCTCTCTCTCTATCACCTAGAAATAAATAAAACATTAAAAAAAAAAAAAGAAAATAATCTTGTTCGTTTTTTTTTTTGACCTTTGTGCCTTTGTGGAGAGGTTTTCTAGATTGGCCAGAGACTTTGTTTTTAATTGTTTCCCCATCACGTGTCACAAGTCAAAAGGAATTATGCTGCGCAAGTTCTAGGCTTCCCCCACCATCTCCCCCAAAGCCCCTCCACTAAAGAGAATCTTCTATTGTCTGTTCCATTTCCCTCCTCCTACCCAGTCAGGGGACTCACATTTGGCTTCTAAGAGAGGCTAAGTTCACCTCCATCATAAAGAGATGAAGAGAGGAGATTTTAAAAATTGCTTAAGCAATATTTTGGGAAAGACTTAAGGGTTTTGGAGAGAAGGGTTCTGAAGCAGCTGCAGGCAGAGGATGAGGGCAGCTGGGAAGTGGGTAGTCAGATGGGCCTCCTTTGATGTTCTCAGAAAAATGCAAAGACTTAGGTTGTTCTTTGGTAACTGTTCCCTGTTTGGGTTTGAATTGGTCCCACCCTGTGGGACCCAGGTTTATGAGCCTAATGGTGCGGCAGTGTGTCAAGTTCAGGCATTAGACCCTCTGGATTCAATTTTGGCCTTTGATGAATTATTTAATGTCTCTGGACTTCAGCTTCCTACTCTGCGAAATGGAACCAATAGAACCTTCTCTTGTTATTGAAGGAGAAAATCACACAGCATTCTTAGCGCAATGCCTATCACATGGTAAGCACTCAAGGTATCATTCTTCCTTTAAACTGTTGTGGCTGTTGAGCAGGGGTTGGGGATGCCCTTTTAAGAGACCTGATTTGCATTTTTGTGGGGGAGGTGCAGGCCATATCCCAAGCTTCGAATGAGTTCCCTGCCTCCTCAAATCCCCATCATTATCAATGTATGTACCTTCATTTTTCATTTTCATGCAGCATGGTGGTAAAGGTGGCAAAGGGGATTGTTTTTCCTAATTCCCTGGGACCACAGGTGAACCGCCAGCCGTGAGCACAGCCACCTGTCTCTGTCTCCCACCTTTGACATTTTTTGGAAGGGCTCAGTTCCTCTCCCTTCCCCATTCAGGAAGGACCACCCTCTGAATCTTAGTTCCTGAGAGGTGCCGAAAGTTGGTATTTGAGCCCGATGGGCTCTCCAGACTACAGAAGGACCGAAAGGTTGCCATGGCAAACAGGCAAACAGAACCTTTCCGTCTCCCTTCCACTGGCCTCACTCCAGGGAAGGGTGTGCGAGAGGGGACAGGCACACTGCCACCTCCATCCCAGGGAGCCCTAGTCTACCCCTCACCTGCACAATCATGTAGTAGAGGAGGAACAGGAGGTAGATGACCTCTGCCGCGACCACGAAGGGGTGCCAACCATCAGTGAAGGGGTACAGGCGCAGGCTTTGCATGTTCGCATGTGCAAAGAAGGTTCCTGGGAAGCAAAATGCGTTCTGCTCACTCCTGGCTATCTGCCTGCTCAGAGCCACCGCTCCTGACCGGAAGTCATCAGTGGCATGATGCAAGCTCAGGCCGTTCTGAGGGCTGGCAGGGCAGAAGAAGAGATCAAGGTCCTTCACACCCAAAAACCCAAGGGACTGAACAGGGACACTTGGTGGATGCCAGTGACAATGCACTTAGAAGGGATGCCAGGAGCTGCATGGGAGGAGCCGCTCCCTACCCTCTGCATCTGGTGTCCTCTGTTTGTGCCCTCAATCACCTCCAGCCAGAGCACGGCCGCCCAGTTAACATTAATCTGCTCCAGGCTGGCTCACATAAAGCCAGTTCACCTAAAGAGAGTTCACTGAAGACCAATTCATCTGTTGACCAATATGCCTAAAATTCAACCTTCTTTTGAATCAACTTTCATCCATTTGTGTATCTTTTCTTTTTGGCAGATATTGTAATGATATTTTAGTTATCTTTTAAGAAAAAAACCAAGTTGAGTAATAAGGCTGCTGCCTCTGAACACAAAGCCAACCTCAAGAATGGCAGAATGCAGAGACACAAACAACCGGAGGGCGTCCTTGCCGCCATCGGTGGACTGCTCGAACCAGCCAGACCTGAAACCCACCCCTCACATTTCATCCGTTAGAAACACATAATTTGATCGGATGTGTTTGAGGACAAACTGTGTCTCTAGTCAGAGCTGCAAAGGTGGCAAAAAGAAATAGAACGTAATGATACAAGTAAACACACCCGCCTCAAAAGGATTTGAAAGAAGTGCTTGATGGTGTTGACATCAAGTGGCCAGTGATCATGGAAGTTGAAGGCCTTTTACTTTTCACTCTACACAGTTCTGAAATTTAAGGAACTATAGACATGTGTTAGTTTTATTAAAAATGTAATTTGATACTAAAAACTTTAATTTTTAAAGGAGAGGTAGTGGAATTTTAGGAAGATTGATATTAGCTGAAGAGGCTTTAGGTCAGTGTTTTCAGTAGGTTTTGAAAGGGTTAAAAAGAGGGAGGAAGGCGGGAGGGAAAAGGAGAAGACAGAATACCAGAGTATGTACCTCTAGTTAAGGGAAATATTTTTGAAGCTCTTGTCTTTTATGTGTATTTGTGTGTCTGTGTATGTCAGAATATGATGTAAAATGTACTTCACACTGTCGGCTGAGGTACAGAGTTGTAAAGCAGTGTTTTAGGTGAAATTATCTGTGTCCAGGTCACCCCCTTCCCAGCTCTTCACTGCTAGCCCCTCACCCCGCCTTCCCCGGAGTGGGAAGCTCAAGACTATGAGCTGGCTTCAGACCCCAACTGGCTTTCCTTGGAGCGTCTTGGGAGACAGGTCAGAGGGAAATGGGGGCAACTAGGAATATGGCTGGAGCAGCCCTGGAACCTGGCCTTTGGGTGCCCTGGGAGAGCCAAGACCCACACTCCCCGAATCTCCCCCCAAAACAACCATTTGCCCTGGAGCTCTGCCCCTGGGACACCGAGGTCCAGCTTGGTCAGGAGCCCTGGCCCAGGGGGAGGGGCATCTGTCTTCTAGAACACTGCAGGTGGGGTCACAGGCAAGGCTGCCCACCCAGGCCACTGGTCTCCAGGGTCAGAGTGATGATGCAGAACAGATTGACGTTGGCGTTATAGACCGTGAACTCCACAAAAACGGCTCTGGTCAGGCTGTCCAGCCAAGTGTTGTCAAACAGGTACTGGAGAATTCTGTAGGAAGAGGGGTATTTAGAGACAGCTCCATCTGCCATGGCTCCCTGCCCCTTCTGCCCTGGAGGAAGCCAAGACTTTCTGTGAAGATTTCTCCCACTGGCTCTGCTCCATGCCCTGCACCATAGGGCCCTGGGGCTGCTCCTGGGAGTGATCACAGCTTCCCACCAGTGGTGCAGTGTCTTGGCACTCCCGGTCTCCTGACTGTTAGAGCAGAGGTCCTCAGAGTGTGGGCCCCATACTGCATCTGCCTCATGTGGAAACTTGTTAGAAATGCAGATTCCCAGACCCCACCCCAGATCTCCCAAAACAGAACCTCTGGGGGCAGAGCCTGGGGATTTCTGCTTTGATGAGCCTTCCCAGGGATCGTGATGCTTTTTTTTTTTTTTAATTGTGATGCTTTTTAAAGTTTGAGGATCCCTAAGCAAGAGGAAGTGTACAGAAAATCAGAGGCTTAGGCAGGCGGCGGGGGCAGCTATTGAAATCTCTCTTGGGCTGGCAGGTCACATAAGATCAGTTCCTGGAAGTGTGCCCACCGGTACTGTGGAAAGAGCGTGTACTGGAGGGTCCTGGGTTCAAATCCGGACTGCCTTGCAGTCAAGCTAATAACCTCTCCATGACTCAGTTTCCTCGTCTACAATGGTGTTGACACCAGCACTTCAGGAACATTGTGAAGAGAAAATGCAATAATTGTGTATGTGTGTGTGTGTGCCCGCTGTTATTACTGACAGCAATAATCATGGGCCTATTCTTAAGTATATTAAAATATGCCCTGTTTCCAGTGGGTCTGCATCCTGCTTGGTGTACAGAAGAGAGAATATCAGTTGTTCCAAAGGCAGGAAAACACCTTTTATGCCAAAACAGACTATCCCTGGCCTGTCCTTAATCCCAGGGGACCCCTCCCTGGTGGTTTGTTACCTGTGTTCCTCAGTTTTGTAATAATACAGGGAGGAGACTGAGGTTCACATGGGCTCACTAACTTGCCCGGGTCTACACAGTTAACAGCAAACTCTGCCAGGGTGTCACACCTTGGGTGCTCGAACTCTGGAGTGTGCTGGGAGAGGTGATCTGCATGGGCCCTGGGTGTCCTTGCACCGTCAGGTTGGGTGTTCCAGGAATGGAGGGTCTATCTGGGCTTTACCCAAGTCATTTCTCGAGGCTGTGTTTGTAGTGAGCAACCTCAAGAGACGAAGATGGGGTGACATCCTTCAGACAAAGAGCAGGCTTGCTCCTGCTACCATAAAAACAGTGAATTCTCCAAACTCCGTGTTCTTCCCTGGTCCTGTAACTCACTGCGCATACAAGCAGAATTTGGGGTAAGGTTAAGAGCCTTAACCACTTCCCATCTGCCTGGTGGTGGACAGCTCTGCGTGGTAGAATCCCCATCCCTATACTGGCTCTGGCAGAGGCCACCAGACTCAGCCCAGCAGCCTGAGAGTGATGGAGAGGGACTTCTCCAACTGGGAGATTGCAGCTTCCAGGGGCCTGGAAATACCATCTGAATTCTCCTGAGACCCCCAGTCTCTCCCCATAGCAGCACAAATGAGCTTGGCTGCACCTGCCAGTCAGATCTGGACTCTTGCAAATGGCTCTCCTTGCCCACATGTGAATCAAGTGAGTCTTACCTTGATGAGCTTTTGTGATCAGTTCCCAGGGGGGCCACGTAACCACCTCCCCGGTACACGGTGAGTTTGCCCCAGATGGGATACCCTCGGCGCTGGCGCTGGCTCTGGTACTGCCAAGCTTGGGAAAGGCCATTGCTGCTATTGAGGACGGAGGCATTCCAGCCCTCCCCGTAGTCTGACAGGTCTTCAGCGTCCAGGGAGTATGGCGCACGGCATCCATGAAGAGAAGCCTGCAGCTGTGGAGCAAGAGAGCAAGAGCTTTCCCGGACCCTCACTTGGCGAATCTGGGCGCTCCCAACCAGCTTGGAGTTCCCATCAGTGATAAAGCCTGGAGATGAAAAACCAGTGGGTCATTCTAGCCATCAAAATCATTTTCATGCACTCCAAGCTCCCTGGCCTGGACGCTAACGTGAACTTCACCGTAGCCATTGCGAAACGGTCAGGAGTAGCTCATGTAGGAGGCTGCATTCCTCACCATCTCTCCACCCCAGGCACCATCCAGTTCCTGCACAGCTTCTCTTGAGGAAGGGTACCCTCGCCATCCAGTCATCACCAGGGAGACCCTCCGTGCCCTCTCCCTCAATGCCCACATCCTAATGGTCAACAAGGCCCATCAACTCTACCTCTTCAGTGTTGTCTGCACCCACACCCCTCTCTCCATCACCCCAGCCCCACATCCCTGCGTCAGCCCCATCATTTCTCCCTAGTATCCTAATTACTGTCTACTTCAGCTTCTGCGTGATTCCAGATTGATCCTTCTTAAACACAGATTCAGTTCAGTTACTCCCTCATGGAGAAACTGTCAATGGCTTCTTGTTTGCTTAAGCATAAACTATGAACTTCTGAGGCCCTTCATGATCTTGCCACTATTTCTCTCTCCTGCTTTGCTTCTCACTGGCCCTCAATTCATACCCTACAATGCAGCCACACTCAGTGCTTTATAATGCCGGGAATGTGCTATCGTGTCTCAGGCTTGCCTTTTCTCATGTTATCCCTTCTGCCTGGGTACTATTTCTGTCTAGCCCATTCATGCTCAGTGAGCTCTCATTTAGGAAGTCCTCCACTCCGCACCAAGGGGGCTTTAGGGCCCCTCTCTTGTGCATACACAGCCTTCTGAGAGTCTCTCCTTCAAAGCATATCATCCCGTGGTTATTGGTTCTCTATAATGCTGATGGTGACAGTGACCCATGCCTGTTCTTAGGAATATGCACAAGGGGGCTGACGCACATCCTGGGTGAGGGGAGAGTACCTGGGTAATGACTGTACAGGTTGCTCATGAGGGTGGTGTTCGCCCACGTGAAGAACTCCTGGAAGCCGAGCACAGCTGAAAAGCCTTGGGTGAAGCTGCGCTCGAGGTGTCTGTTGAAGTGGTAGGTGCTGGGGTCCCTCTGCCCGTAGGCGACCAGCAGCAGCATCCACAGGAAGCCCAGATATGCTGGGAAGGGAGGCACAGCCCTGGTCACACAGGGTCCCCAGTCCCACCAAGCCCAAGGCAGGAAATAGAATGGCACATAGCAACACCTTGTAGACCAGCTACTTGCCCCCCACCCCCCAGTGACAGTGGAACCAATCCTTAGACAGCAGAAAGGAGTAAAGTCCACAGCCCGTAAGCCGCCTGCCTGGGTTCAGATCCTGGCTCTGCAGCTTCCTCTCCATGTGCCCTTCACAAGTGACTTAACTCCTTTGCCTTACTCTCCTTGTCTGTGAAATGGGGATAATTCAATTCACAGGGTTCTGATGAGGGAGTCAACAAATTAATATTTATAAACCACTTAAAAATAGTGCCTGCACAGTATTCATGCTCCATAAATGTTTCTTAAGAAGAATCTTTTAAATTTGGGGCTCTGCCGTGTTGCAGTGCTGAGGATAGAACAATGAGAATGACAGTTGTGTCCCCTGCCCTCAGGGAGGTCACCTGTAGACAGGTGAGTGTGATGTAAGGGCCCTTTAGGTACAGAGATTTAGTTTACGATGCCAGGTATCAAAATCTTAGAGGTATGCAGAGCCTTACTGATCCAGAATCTCTGGGCCCAGGGCCTAGGAATATACATTCCAGCAACCCCTGCCTGGGATGAATTAAGGCTCTGCCCCTATATCCGGGCGCTCTTTATTCTCTGCATGCTGCTACTGCTATGCAAGCTTCCCTGTTCTCTGCATTTGTCTGGCTGCAATGTGCTCAGCCAGTGGGAAGGCAGGCTGGGAGTGCTGCAGGGTCAGTGTCCTCCCTGGGAGCAGCCCTCACCAGTGACCTGTGACTGACAGCTTTGGGGCGTGTACTACAGGCCCCCACAGAGGTCCCCAGTAGGACTGACCTCCAGTTCCCACATGGAACCCATGCATCACATCTTCTATTGCCAGCCTTCTCTCTTCTTTCCTTTTCTCTACCAGTGGTTGCCAGGATCACCTCCCCAACCCACTACTGGTACCCAGATCTGCTTAAGGGAAAACCCAGACTAAGATACACAGAAGCTCCTGGTCAACAGCCTTGGGAAGCCTTTCTGAAGACACCCAGTCTTTGGGCTAAGAATTAAAGAATAAGGAATTAGCCAGAAGGAAAGGTGGGGAGGAGGGGAGGTACATTTCCGGCAGGTTAGAGTAGCCTGGGCAAAGGCCTGGGGTCCAGAGAGGGCAAGGGGTCCCAGGAGCTATAGAACAGAGCTCAGGGTACATGGGCCAAGAGACGTGACCCAGGGTGGACAGAGCCACAGTAGGGAGCTCAGGTTTTATCCTAAGGTCCATGTGAGGCACCAAAGGATTTTAAGTGTAGGGAAGGAGGTGGGGCAAGTTGATATTTAGGAAAACAGGCCCAGAGGCAGTGTGGGTCTGTTGAAGATTCCGCCATTGACTGTTCAAGTCTATGCTGACAACCAGTGAGTGGGGAGACTGCTTGTGGGTGACCTCACCGCCTACCCAGGATTTCTCTGATGAAGGCAAATGCCTTCTGTTCCTTGAGGTGGGTAGTTTTCATCTTCTCGATGTCAGTAGCCAGAGGCGGCTGGTAGATGTCCTTTCTGCTGCATCTTCGTGCTCGGAACAAGGCAGAGGGATCTGTGGAAGCAAGGACACCAGGACAGCTCTGCTCTGAAGCCAGCAGCCTCCTCTCTCACCGGGTACAACAGAATCCACCATTCCTCCTTCTCAGGAGCCATTTCCTAACACTGCCCTCTACGCCTCTGCCCCTCCATCCCCACATTCAGAATTCCACCCCTTCTGCTCCTGCGGAGAGTTCTCCTAGTACTGAAAGCACAACGCCCTCCCCTCCCTGTGCTCCTGGACTCTAAGTCAGATCCCAGTACTCCGAAATTTTGACGGACGGAAGAAGGAGGGTAACTGATATTTCATGTCTAATTCTAAGGATCTTTTTTTTTTCCAAGCCACTTTATTAAGTTATAATTTTCATAAATATTCCCATTGGAAATCTCCAATTCAGTGATTTTAGTAGATTTATAGAGTTGTGCAAGCCATCACCACAACCCCGTTTTAGAACATTTTCATCAATCCAAAAGGTTCCCTCATCTCCCCATGAAGTCAGTCCCCATTCCCACCCTCAGTCCCATCAAATTGCTTTCTGTCTAGATAGATTTTTTTTTTCCTGGATGGTTCATATAAATGGAATCATGCAGTGCATCGTTTCTGGTGTCTGGTTTCTTTCACTTAGCATAATGGTTTGGTGTCTATCCATGTTGTTGTATAATTAGTATTTAGTTCCTTTTTTTGGTATGGATATACTCCTATATGTTTATCCATTTGCGTCTAGATTGTTCCTGGTTAGGGCTATTATGATGAATAATGCTGCTATGAACGTTCATGTTCATGTACAGGTGGACATATGTTTTCATTTCTCTTGGGGAGATTCCTAGGAGTGGCCAGTTGGCTATTTGCAGTGAACCTGCTGTGGTCATATAGATGCAAGTTCCTGCAGGAAAATAAGTCTTCATTTCTCTGGGATAAATGCCCAAGAATGTAATTGCTGGGGCATATGGTAAGACCGTTTTTAGATTTGAAAGGAACTGCCAAACTTTTCCAGAGTGACTGTACCATTTTACATTCACACCAGCGCCGTGAGAATGCTCCAGTTTCTCTGCATCCTTGTCAGCATTTGCTATCATCACTGTTTTTTACTTTAGCTATTCTGATAGGGGTGTATTATGCCAACTGTCTTTTGCATCCATGCCTTTCTTTCTACCCTCACTACCAGTACATATCATCTCTTGTCTGGACCATTCCAGTAGTCTTTTCCTCACTTGTACATTGGGCCCAATACTTCTCATCTCCTAAGAGCAATTATAGTAATCTTTCTCAAATCACAAGATAAATCATGTCTCTTGTATTTAGCACTCCAAAACTCCAGCGTTGACCCAGGTGCTACGAGGCCCTGCTTCCTCCCCACCTCTCTGCCCTCATTTGTTTCCCCTTCCTTCCTTCCTTCCTTCCTTCCTTCCTTCCTTCCTTCGAGTGCACGCAAGAGAATGTGTGGGGCAGAAGGAGAGAGAGAATCTCAAGCAGTCTCCACACCCAGCATGGAGCCAGTTTGAAGCTCAGTCTCACAACTGTGAGATCATAACCTGAGCCAAAGTCATAGGCTTAACCGACTGAGCCACCTAGGTGCCCCTGCCCTCATTTTGAACTCTTCTCCCCCTAATTCCCCAAGCTTCAGCTATGCTGTCCGTAGTCATGTAAAATGACAAGCTCCATCCCACCTCAGGGCCTTTGCACGTGCCCAGTGTGCAGCCTCTCCATTCACCAGGCTTCAGGAACCAGTGGAGGTGCTACCTCTGCAGAGAGGCCTGCACTCTCCCATTCTCTCCCTAAGTTCTCACATTGCACACTTGCATGTCTACTTGTGTTGTTTACTTGTTCAGCGCATCCCCCCAGTGGACTGTGCTTTCCAAGGGCAACCTGCCCCCCCAGTGCTGTGTTGCTTGGGGTGGGAGCAGGGATTGGCTTCAGATGGTCAAGAGGGAACATTTTGAGGGTGATGAAGACGCTCCAAATCTGAAGTGAGATAATGGTTGCACAGCTCTATTAAATTTACTAAAATCAGTGAATTACACACTTACAATGAGTGGATTTACGTAAATCATGTTCCTGAGCCATCAAACTGCCTGGCACACAGCAAGTACTCCCTGAGTAGCTGCCAAAGGAATGACTGGATGAATATTTAATTGTTCTGGAAGCTGGTGTCTCTTTGAACAAAAATTACTCTTCTGTCTTGGGAAGAAGATTTTTTCTTTAAATAGTTTATTGTCAAGTTGGTTTCCATATAACACCCAGTGCTCATCCCCACAAGTGCCCTCCTCCATGCCCATCACTCCCCTTCCCCTCCCCTACACCCCCATGAGCCCTCAGTTCTCAGCATTTAAGAGTCTCTCATGGTTTGCCTCCCTCCCTCTCCCCCACTATTTTTCCCCTTGGGAAGAAGATTTTAATGGACCTTTTGGATCTGCAGAGCCAAAACCAAGACAAAACAAACCCAAATCCTACCCTAGAGTGGGGGAATACAGGCTCATGAGGAGGTAACCACACTGTAAAATAATGTCAGTACAAGAATGTAGGTATGCCTTTGGTCGATTTGTTCCTGTTTTCTTTTCCCTGAAAGTCAGAATCTCTGCGTGGACTGTTAAGAGTGTTGATTCTATTTTGTTTGCCTGTCTTGTGTGATGGTCTTGTTGTAGGCATTCTCAGGAGTGTGGGTCGGGAAGTGAGAAGTCAGGTTGCAGGGAAAGGGACTGCTCAGTGGCCCTCCTCCAAGGCTCAGCATGGCTCTGTTCCAATAAGGCTTTGTTTACCAAAACAAGCAGTGGCTCCATTTGGCCCCCTGGCTGTAGCTTCCAGACCCTTGTCCTGGAACTCTTTGCAGCCCACCTGCAAGCATGTTCTGTTTTGGTTTTCATTCTAAAGGCCAGGTGGCCTGAGCCTTGGGGGAGAAAGCTGCTTTCTGGGGATCACAGAGGATGACAGGCAATGAGAGCACAGCTCCCAAGGGATCATGCTTGAGTGCAAGAGAGAGGGCTGGGGTAGAGGCGAAACAAGATTTCTCTAGAGACAGTGAAGGAGTCATTTGCTTTTGGATGGGTTAGGGGTGCTTCCCCAATCAAGGGTGAAGGGATGCTGGGGAAGGTCAGCAGCTGGGCAGTGTATGGCTGTCTCAGCCTCATCAGGTTCCAGGCCCCTGCCTCCACCTGTGCACCATTACCTGGGACAGACGGGCGTCCTGGGAGGAAGGCCACAGGCTCATCCTCATCCTCCACTTTCTTTAAGACCAACGCGAAGAAGGCAGCAAAGCCCAGCACCTGGAGGTGAAACCCATTGTGAACCCCAGGCCTGTGGTGGAAACTATCAACTCCTGATCTAGAAGGAGTCAGGATCAGGGTCAGATCTGGAGAAACTATGCTCTGGGGGAACCAGGTGGGAACCAGCCCATCCTGTGCCAAGAGGAGACATGGCTATGAAGGGAGAGGACCAGGGCACCTGGTCGCCCAGCAGGCAGAGAGAGTGAACCCTGAGCTCTCCCTGCTTCTCATATCAAAGCCTTTCCGGCTGTGCCCTCCTGCTGCCCGAGCTCTTATCTCTCCTACTGCATCGAGTACTGAGTCACATCTTCCTCCTCCCTCTGTCCCTTCCCCTTTCTTCCTGCACTGATTCACACGCACATGCAGGGGAGGGGCAGAGAGAGGGAGAGAGAGAACCCCAAGCAGGCTCTGGCACTGTCAGCACAGAGCCCCACTCAGGGCACGAACCCAGGGACCATGAGATCTTGACCTGAGCCAGAATCAAGAGTCAGACACTTAATGGACTGATCCACCCCGGGGGCCCCTAAATCTTCTGATAAAGGTTATTTGGGGCAGAACTGGGGACTACCTGGTAAGATGGGGATGGGAGGTTTGGTGAGTCTCACAAGCATAAAGATTCACTGTAAACTTCCCCTCCTTTGTGCACGTCCCCCACCTTCCCACTCCCTGACGCCGTCCAGGGGGAGCTGTGGCTCCAAGCTCCAGGCTGGGGCTCAGTATTTCTCCAAGTCTGATAGTAACTTTACATTTCAGAAATAGGAGTGCATTTTCTTGGTGATGACTTGGTGTTTGTTTGTTTGTTTGTTTCTGAAGATAAAGTTCCTGTAAATTGCCAGCCTATCTCACAGTTAAAAGGATCTTAGAATTGAAGAAATATGGTATTATTCATATTTTGCACATGTGCCCTCGGGCAAGATGTTTGTGACCTTACCTTCCTAACCTCAGGTTCTCATAAAACGGAGGCAAAGACCTTCCTGGGGGTGACTGTGATGATGACAAGCCCCATGTTGGTAAGCCACCAGGCCTGGCCTAGAGTCTCAGCCCCAGAGCCTCTGTCTCAGAACTCAGATTATTGTGGTAATTAACATCATTTTCGCGACCAACCAACTGCTGTGTAGGCTTGTAATGAATACATAAAGGGATGGCAGAAGCCTTAGGACGGGGCAGCCGGCGGAAGGAAAATGTGGGCAGAAGGGATCAGGGCAGCCTGACCTTCAGGGGCTGTGTGACAAACACGCTCTCCACGAAGGAGACGGCCATGGAGATGAGCCACTTGAGGGAGCTGGTCCGCCCATAGTGCAGGCCGTAGAGCATAGTGAAGAAGGCCGCCACGCTGCTGGTGGCCGCCACCAGGAGCCAGCCCACCAGGACACACCACCAGGGCAGGCCGCGAGGAGGCTGGCTCACCATCGGGGAGCTGAAAAGGAGTGGGGTATGATCAGGCTCAAGTTCAAATGCCACTTTATTTCACCAGCTGCATGACCGTGGTTGAGCTCCTTGACCTCTCAGACCCTCAGACCCTCAGTTTTCTCCTCTGTATCTTGTACCCACATCAAGGGGCTATTATTGTATATTCTATCTGGTTTACATACTTTTATCCTATTGAGGGCACATTTATTCAGTGCTTTACACAGGTTTGCTCCCATTATTCATGGGAAGCCTAGAAGGCTTCTACTATATACCTTTTAAAAGGTTTTTTTTGTTGTTGTTGTTTTTTTAATGTTTATTTATCTGAGAGAGACAGGCAGACAGAGGGTCCAAAGCAGGCTCTGCGCTATCATTGCAGAGCCAGACAGGGGGCTCCATCCCATGAGCCATGAGATCATAACCTGAACTGAAGTCTGACGCTTAACCAACTGAGCCACTCAGGTGCCCCAAAAGTTTTTATTATGAAAATTTCTCATCCTACAGAAATCAGTAAGCACTACAAGCCCTGAACAATTAGTTTCAACAACCATCACTTCCCTGTTAGACTCATTTTATCTATCCTCTATCTCCCCCTCCCCCTCTCTCAGATATTTAAAAATGAATTCCAGACATAATAGCATCCCTAATCACTTCAGAATATTTCTCAAAAATGGTCATTTTGTTAGTGAATTACAGGGCCGTTTTCACACCTATCAAAATTAACAATTCCCTGATGTCAACCTGTCTGTATTCACATTTCTCTGGTTATCTTTAAAAATATATTTAATTTTTTTTTTTTATCTTTGAGAGAGGGTGTGCGTGCATGTGAGCAGGACAGGGGCAGAGAGAAAGGGAGAGAGAAAATCCCAAGCAGGATCTGCACTGCCAGCAAAGATCCCAGCGTGGGGCTTGATTCCACAAACATGAGAGTTGGACGCTCAACTGACTGAGCCACCCAAGCGCCCCTAAAAATGTATTTTAAGTTTGAACTAGGAGATGGGAATTATCATTCCCATTTTACAGATGAGGAAACTGAAGCTCAGAAAAGTTGAGGGACTTGTGCAAGGGTGCACAGTTAGGAAACAGCCCACAAAAATATAGTTATACACTGTAAAGTGCTATACAAACTGCCTTTTGGCAAATAGCCCTATTCAAAGCCATCCTCCCTGAGTTCGTGCGAGAATCCTGAATCGCTTCTGCCTGGGGAGATCTGGGTGAACATCCTTCCAAGGTTGCCTGGATTGCCCTCTCTCTGCAGGCCCCTCCCTCTGCTGCCCACCCAGCACCTGGGGGAGCGGATTACCTGGTGTGCGCCAGGGGTGGCGTGTCCAGCCGTCCCCCAAGGTAGCCCTTCAGTGTCTGCAGCTGGCTGAGGGCCCGGGCGTGGCTCTGGCACTGGGAGGAGCTGCGGGCCCCCACCAGCTGAAGCTCTTGTTCCAAGTGGTCCAGCTGAAGGTAGAGACACTGCCTGTAGGCATTGTCCTTCTGAGGGTCCCTGGGGCGGAGCATTTGTTCTGAGGACAAAGGAGAGAAAGCACATCCTCTGGTGCCCAAAGACAGAGCAGACGGCCTCCTTAGGCAACAGCAGTATTAGTAACCGCTTTCTTGTATTGCACTTGCTAGGCGCCGTGCTGTGAGAGAGCTGGTCTCAGAAAGATGGAGAAAGTGCTGGGCTCCCATGGCCAGTCGGGTTGAGTTTGTTTCTCTCAACCTTTTGTCAAGGGCACTCTCAAAGCTTCCTTCCATGTCGGTGAAGAGAGCAGAATAAATACATGTCACTTGCTACTGCCAAGTGCCAACCTTTGTTAATCTTGTTTTGTCTCTGCCCCACCCCCCAACTTCCCCAACTTTTTTCTTCTTCTGGAATGCTTGAGAGCAAACCCTAGTGGTATCTCATCAGCAAATATTTTAACGTATACAAGATTTGCCTTCTGCCAAGATTTGCCTGGTGTCAGTCTTAACCTTTTGTTTTCAACTTGTTTTTTCAATTATGAAAAATGTCCAGCTACAAAAGTAGAGAGTGTGAGATGAACCTGCACACACTCGTGGCTCAAGATTACCAGCTCGTGGCCAGTCATGCTTCACCTGCACCCAGCCCGCCCTTTCCAGGGGGTGGTTTTGAAGCAGATTCTAAGCCCCCAGGTCATGTCCCTAAATATCTCAATATGCTTCTACATACGTGTTTCTACAATATGCTATAATGCTCCAATGTGCTTCTAAATATAAAACCATGGCGTCATTGTCAAGCTTTGAAACGAGTATTGATAATCCCTTAATAGCACAAAATATCCAGTCTGTGGTCAGATATCCCCTGATCATCTCATGAATGTTTTCTTGCAGTTGGCTTGTTCAAATTTCAGCTTCCTAAAAAGTTAAAACAGACAAAAAACAAACAAAAAGCCCTATAAAGGTGTTTTTTGTTTTAAGTTACTCAATGCAAGAAAGAAACAAATGCGGACATTTCTGTTATTGCCCATGCATTCTAAGGGAAGTGTGGCCGCTTCAGACGGAACCAGTCCTGAGTCCCCAACCCTGAGCTGGGAGGCGGGCACCCAGGGGCACCTTCTCCTGGGGCAGTAAAGGGAACAGGTCGACTGGACCACCCTTTGTCTTTGCAAGGGGTACATGAAGCCGGGTATGAGAGGTAGCAGGAGAGAGCAGCCCTGCCCCACGGCCCTTCAGCAGTCACCAGTGAGAAGTGAGTGAGCAAGAAGGTAACCAGCAATGTGAAGAAGGGTGCAGCTGGCTAGGGCTAGATGCAGGTGAAGGTCTGGGGCAATGTTGACTCCGCCTCCCTGACTCAGGCCTCCTCCCTGACGCTCCTTCCCCGGGCCTGCCTAGCTGAAGCGGCAGCTTTGGGTTCTGACATCAATAGCCTTCATCTTGCAAGTCCTCAGGCAGTGTTTCTGGAAGATACCATCACTCCCGATCAATCATAACACCACTTACTGAATACCTGCTTTGTATCAGGCTGGGTCTAAGCGCTTCATGTGTCTTGTGACCCCATTTAGTCCTTGAAATGAGCCAAGAGGCTAGGTGGATCAGTCCTCCCTTTTCACTGGGAAGGAAGCCAAGTCGCAGGTTGAGCAACTTGTCCAAAGTTGCACAGCTGCTGGTACAGCTGTGAGAGCCCCAGGACCTGGCTGGCTCCAGAGTCCATGTTCTGAGGCCTCTGCTAGGAAGACCAACCCCCCAGACTCAGGCCAGATGTCCAGTGCAGGCATCAGCAGAGCTCCTGCAGGATCAGCCTTCTTAGGCAGCCCAAGCCCAGCTCTGTGGAGCATGGAGGTCAGGTTGGGGCTGACTATGGGGTCAGCGTGGGCCCGGCCAGGAGGGCCATAAGTGTTAACAGTGAGGAGCTGGGATCTTGTCTTGACACTGACTCTCAACACTCACTCAAAAGTCATCTAAGTGACTGGTTAAAAATGCAGATTCTGGCCTCAGTCAGAAGCTAATTCACCTTATCAGAGGTGGGACCAGGAGTTTATGAATTCAAATTCCCCATTCTGTAGACCCCATGTCTATTTTAGACAAGGTTTATACAGTGATCATCACCCTTGTGTGTTAAAAATGGCAGCATTCTTAGCCCACGCTATCCAACATGACAGCCACTGGCCCCAACAGTTAATTTAAAATTAACATTAAAAACTTCAGTTCCCCAGTCACACTAGCCACCTTTCAAGTGCTCAGTAGCCACATAGGACCAGCAGCTGTCATACCAGACGGCACCAGTACAGAACATTCCGGTGCCGTGGGAAGTTCTGTTGGACAGCCTGGTCTGAACAGTGGTGGCATTGATGTGAGTAGAAGACAAACAGGAAAGGGGCAAGCGGGGAGTCAGGGAGAGTAGTCCGAACCAGAATAATGTGCCATACATAGAACTCAATAAAAATGAAATGATGCTACTAAATTCTAGCTCAATACTGTTTCAAAAAGCTCTGAGTTTGAGACCTGCTATTCCTCTGCCAAACAGAATTTGCAAGTATTAAAAGGGTCTGAAAGACACACTAATACCAAATGGAGATTTGCTTCTAGAAGGATTGGAAGCAAATGGACGAGTGACTTTTTCACTCTGCTACTCTCTGTTCTGTAATGTTTTCTTCCTGCCCTGTCCATCGTTTTGTGCCCTGCTCTTCACATTTGGAAATGGATCTGGTTTCACTTTGCACCCCCCAGCACTTTATGGAAAAGGAAACTGAGGCATGGAGAATTGAAGTAACCTGCCCCAGGTCCCACAGCCCATCAGTGGCAGAGTCAGGACCCAGAGTTATCAGGCTGCCACTGCTTTTCTCACCACATATGAAAGAACACACCCTGTTGTTTTGTGCATCCCATAATGACCTGCTATGCTGACGTCATCCCACTCACGTTTGTTGTGTGCTTTCTGTGTGTTGCATGGGGCCAGGCATGAGGCGGATGGTGGAGAGAGGACAGTCAGATGTCTCCCACCTCAGAAAGCTCATGCTCCAGCAAGGTTGGTGCAGGCTGTAAACAGCTCTTCACACAAGTCATGATTTGGCAGCAGGCAGTGTAAATGCAGTGCAGGAGAAGCTTAGGGGCTAAAGAGGATGTGTCTGGAGACCCTGTTGTGAGCATTGGGGGTAGGGTTGCTCCCCTGAGGAAGGAGTGCTTAAACCAAGACTAAAGCCTGATTAGGAACTAGAGAGGAGAGGAGAAAAAATATTCTAAATGAAAGGACAGGCACATACGAAGGCCTTTAGTGGGAAGGCAGCTTGGTGTTGTGAAGAGAGGGGTTGCCTGTGTACAGAGAGGGAGGTGATGGCAGGTGGTTGCAGTGGAGTTTGGTGAGACCCACTGCATAGGACTTCTTGATTCCCTAGTGATCCAGATGCAGCCCTAAGTCCTGTCTCCACCTGGTCCCCTTTTCCAGATTAGAAACGTCAGGACTTACCTTCCACTTGTGCAGACCCCAGAGTGAGTGTGAAAGAGTCCTCTCTCTGCTTGGCTTCCTCCCAGGACTCCTGCCCTATCATGTTCTGCACACAGATGACATCTTCCACTAAGGCCAGCAGTTGGTTAATGTCCATCAAGGTCACTGACTCCCAGCCAGAGGCAGGAGATGGCACCTTCAGAGCTTTAAACAGGGAGCTGACAAGTCTCCACATATCCTGCAAGTCAGCCCAGGTTGGGTAAGAGGAAGGTGAGCTACACGTGAGGGGGCAGCAGAGCGGTCAAGAACATCCACCCCAGGGCTTCGCAGTCTGGGTTTGGATCCCAGCTTTGCCTGTTGAGACGTGACATTGGACCACCCTGAGCTTCCATTTTGTTACTTATAGAGTCCCTCTTCTAGAATTTGAACTGACACATTCCAGGCTGTATTTCTCAAAGGGTGGTGGTGTGTAGTAGGTGCTCAGTAAGTGTTTGTTGAGTACATGAATGCAGGAGTCCCTTTGGTTTCTGTGAATATGGAATATGGGTTTCTACACTAAAGGTGTAATATTTTGTACACACAAGGTACTCAAAAATTGTGTGTGCATACATGTAGATGTTTGTGTGTATGTGTGCATGTGTGTGTATGAAGGCGTGTGTGCATGTACATATATATGTGTGCAAGTGTATGTATACATTTTTATGTCTTTGTATATGTATGTGCACATGCATGTGTACATGTCTTTAGGTGTGTGCATATATATGTGTGCACCTGTGCAGTGCCCATATACGTGTATACATGCATTGTGGTATACATATGTGTGCATGTGTGTATAGTTGATGAATCTTGGTGACTGATGCTGTCAGACAGCGTGGGCTTGCCAGGCCTCGAGCCTCAGTTCTCCCCCTGCCCTTTCCATTCAGGCTAGAACACCCACACACCGCCAAGCTTGAAGACATGCCTTGGTCACCACTTCAAGTGTCAGAAGGCCATCCTCCATGGGCTGCAGTGAGGGGGCCAGGCTGGGGGAGCCCCTGTCCCATTTCCCCGCATTCTGCTCCTTAGTGACCCGAGGACGAGTGTTTCGGAAGATCTGAACAATCAGGAGGTTGATGGGGAACATGAGGAGAGAGCTCTCCAGTCCAATCATCACTTCCTGCCAAGTGAATTCAAATTTACCTAGGACAGAGGAGGGAAAGGGTCAATAGAGATTCTCCACCACTTCTAGAAGGTGGCTGAACAGTAAGGACTCACATTGCCCACAGAGAGGTCTGGCCCTTGAGTGGCCCCTGGGAGGTGACCTTTAAGCTCTTGGGATGTTCTGCGTGGTAGGTACACCTTTGTTTCCCTGAGGTCTTGGGCCACACTCTATAGTCTATGTTAATAGTGATTTATGGTGAGGCCCTTGGCCACACAGTATCACCTCAGCCTCTGGAGGGGCCAGAGGCTAAAGTCAGCCATGTGGGGATCAGCTTTGTCTATGTGAGCAAACCCTAATAAAAACTCTGGACACCAGGGCTCAGGTGAGCATCCCTGGTTGGCAGTACTGCATGTGTGTTGTCACACGTCGCTGTCGGGAGGGCTGAGTATTGTCACAGATCCCTGGGAGAAGACAGCTGGAAGCTTTGCACCTGATCTCCCCGGGCCCAACCCCATGCACGTCTTTGCTTTCCCCTGAAATCTATATCCTTCCTCTGAAATGAGTGTAATGGTGTTTCTGACTTCTGTGAATACGTCTAGAGAATTATTGAATCTCAAGGTGGCCTTGGGACCTGGGGAAGGCACCCACTGGCCACTAGCCCTGACCGTCATGACAGTACAAGTTACCCAAGTCCATCTTTTGCTCCGCTGGGTCTTTGGGAACACCCCAGAACATGATGCTGGTCAGCATGGTGCAGAGGAGCATAGAGAAGCAGCAAGACACTCTCTGGACGCGGGTAAAGTTGCTCCGAGCTGAGCAGCTGAAGATGGAACACCAAATGTGCCCGTCCTGGAAGCCTGTGGAGGTCTTCGTGAAAAACAGGTGGCTGTGAAGAGGCAGGGAGAGAGAGGCAGGAATGGGAGAGGGCTGGTCTTGTCAGACCAATCCTGGGATGGGAGGGAAGGGCTGTCTCTAAGATTTATCCTCTACTCTCTCTAATGCCGAAGACACAGCGTCTTAGCATCATTCAGAGTTAATGGTGGGGGCTCTGAACAGAGTGAATTGCAATCCTAGATGGCCCTGCCACTCGCTGTGTGCCCTCAGGCAAGTTACTTTATACTTTTTCCACGTCACTTGTCTGTAAAATGGGGATAATAACAGAACCTGCCTAATGGGATTGTTGAAAGGATTGTGATCATTTTTGTCAAGCATTTGGTAAAGTAGCTGGTATACATGTGAATATTCATCAGTGTTAGCAATTACTTTTGCTATAATTTTCATACAGTAATTAACTGTAATATCATTAGGTTTATTATAATTAGTGCCTTAGAGGATGCTGGTTAAAAATTCGAGGCTGTAGGTTCAGACTCAGTTTGAGAGAATAAAAATTGCAAGACAGGGTTTCTGAAAATGGCACCATTTTCCCCTTAAGAATCTGTGTTATTTCCCTGTGAGCAGAATGTAGTCTAACCACAGGAGTGGCATAGGGGCCCTGATTCTCCTGAGTGTGCAGAACCTATGCTCCCAGTTGGCGCCCGTTCTGGTGGCCAGTGCCAGCACCCCTCAAGGTTGTACTTTGACTGCCATTCTGTTCTGCGTAAGTGGCCTGGACTCAGAGATGCTTAAGGAGATAGGTCAGCTGCCAACAGCAGTGATATTCCATGTGGTTGTTCTACTCATCATTAATTTATTGACCCTTCACCAAATATTTGGTCAGCCTGGTGCTCTGTACCCCGTGCTCTGCTGGGCACCAGGATTCATGGGGAAGTGACATGGTTCTGCCTTCAGACGCCTCTTTGTCTCATTTCCAGGCATCACTGATTTGATGCAATGGGAGGGACAATATCTGCTGTTGTAATCGAGCACTTAACTCTGAGCACTTGCTGTGCTCAGTATGCGCCCCACATCAGTTCACAGGACCTGCACAGGTCCCCATGGGGTAGGCACACCACATGACTCATTTTTCAGATGTGGAAGCTGTGACCTGGAGAGGTGTAGTGACTTTTCCAGGGTCGTGCGGCAAGTCAGTAGCAGGCATGTGGAACTGTGCAGTGTGTGCCCACATCTGTGCTATACTTCTCCTGGGGGCCAGGTCTCTCTGGCTCAGACTTGTTCCCTTTGCAGGCTGAGCTGTTCACAGTGGCAGCTAGGAGGGAAAGTCACCTTTCGGTAAATGTACTAGAAACAGACTGTGTTTTTGAACCTAACTCAGAAGCCGTTTAAAGTAGAGGTCATGGGGCACCTGGGTGGCTCAGTCAGTTAAGTATCTGACTCTTGACTTCAGCTAATGTCATGATCCCAGGGTTGTGAGATCGAGCCCCACATCAGGCTCTGTGCTGATTGTGGAGCCTAGTTAAGATTCTCTGTCTCTGTCTCTGTCTCTCTCTCTCAAAAATAAAATAAAAACAATAAATTAGAGGTCACAAACTCAAATACCTAAAGGGACCTGGTAGAGGTTAACAAGTCAAGTAAATGAGTGAAGTGAGTTGGGGGTAAGGTAATAGGGAGTGAGTGGGGACTGTGGCAAAACAGAGTATACATGGCCCGTATAAGAGGAAAGTTGGTCCCTAGCTCGAGCAGACTGACATCAGGCAGGAACATACTTGGCCGCATTTTCATACTTGCCAGGTGTTTGTGGAGTCTCTTGATTTTCTAATATTGGATGGGAGCAGACTTAGTGTCCATTGATAGGATGGTTGAATTAGTTGTGGGACATCCAGTCTACGGATTATCGTGCAGCCAAGAAGGGAAAGTCTGACCCAGACATACTCTCTTGGAAAGATGTTCATGGTGTATCATCAAAGAAGAAAAGTGACATAGTAGGAGTAGTGCCATTTTAAAAGATTTGAAATAAACAACAGTCTGTCATGTTGTGTATGTGCTCGTGAGCGTGTGTGTACATTTGTATCTGCTTGTATGTGTTTGGGCAGATGTGGAGAGAAGGAAGTAAGCCAAGGGAGACATGCACTGAAACACCCCTGTTGGGTAAAATAGCATGAAGGAGGAGCCCCAGATGGCCAGACATGAAATCACCTGTCAAATCAGGCTGTTCAGTCATATAAAACATACTATTCTACGACATGTGTAAAGAAATATGAATAACGTTCCATCCGTTTTCACCACCTCAAAGGTCGTTCTGTGTCAGAGGGTCCATGTCCCTCCAGGGCCCCTCAGTCCCAGCAAGAAAAACTGAGGGTTGTTAATGTCACACACTTGAAGGTATCCAGTCCCATAGCTGAAACATGCTTTTAGTTTGCTTCACCTGGATTGCGATGCAACTTCCCTAGAGATGAAAGAATAAAGTGAACAGCATTTGCTTAAAAAGAAAAGAAAAAAGTACCTGAATTGTTTCCTGTCCTGCTCTGTGGCCACCGGAAATACTTTGTCAAGGACACAGTCTCCGACATCGATGGACAGCCATGAGTTGCAGAGGAAATACCACTTCTGGTTCATTGCCAGGTCATGCACCAGCACCCGGCTCACGTACCTGGAGGAGGGACCCACACTTTTGAGGACAAGGTTGGGGGGTGAGGCTTCTTTGGATATCATGAAGGTAACACCTTTGCAAACCTGAGCCCAGAACAAGAGCTCCTGAAAAGAGAGACTCTATATTTTTCTCCATTGTTCTTGGTGCCTTGACCAAAACGCCCCAATCAGCGAGTGAGTGAATTTGGCCTCCCATGGGGACCTCAGCTAGTGTAGAGAGCCATGTCTTGCAGCCTGCCACCTGTTTACAGAGATGCTGCAAGAGGGTACATTCTGAAACTTTTAACCCTAGTTCAGGGCAGCAAGCCCAGGGCCAGCATCCAGGTACAAGTGAGAGAAGCCAAGTTGTCTAAATTGTGAGCATTCAGGGAGGTGCAGACTTGGGCACACAAAGCCTCGTCTTCCTGCGGGCTTCCACCCAGAGAATGAGCCATCTATTTTGGACTCAGGACTTCCAGGGTATCGTCTAACCTGATCTGAATCTTTGAGGCCCAGGTAAGAAAAGAAGTCATCTCACCTCTGTTGGGATGTCGGATGCAGGAGCAGCCATTTCCCCTGTTGCTTTATGACCAACAAGAATAGTGGTGGTATCAACAGCTGCTCTCTACTGAGCATTTGCTGTGTAATGTGGGCTATGCTCAGAAGCTCTGGACATGCATTTTCTCATTTTCAGGAGGACAGCCCTGTCAGGAATGTGAGAGCCACCTCTGTTGAGGTCACACAGTGTCCTAGGGAGACCAACATCCAGTGACTGGTGGGTGCAGTGCCTGGGTGTGGTCAAGACCTGGACATCTCAGTCCAACTCAGGACACTCTAGAGCTCCCTGTGGAGAGTCAGCGCACTGTTGTGCTGTATCAACGCTTTGCTCCCTCTGCTCTCTGCTCCTCCTGCTTCCTTCTCTCCCTTCCCAGGGGCTGGTCCCAGGCACCCTGCATACTCAGCAGTATCTCAGGGTCCAACGTACAGCACTTGAAGCAGTAATGTGTAATCTCTTAGGTAAATTAAAGAGCAATAGAAGTGTTGTGTTTTTCTAAAGTTGCAAGTCGCTGATGGGTGGTCAGGGTGGAAATGACTATCTAGGTGGTTAGTCTTGGCCTCACCCAGAAGGGGTAGATTCTTGGCTCTGAGCTTGCTAGCTGTGTGACCTTGGGCAAGTCACTTACCTTCCCTGAGCTTAGATTTTTCCCACCTGCAGAACAAGAATGAGACTACTTGTCCCTAAGGGTCATTGTTGAGGAGCCAATGAGAAAAGGCACAGAAATGGGAAGGCTTAGCCTACTGCTCAAGAGTAGTGGCTGCTCTTACTTCTTCTACTATAGAATCAGCCAGTGTCTCATTTAGTCCCCTCTATGGGCACCTGTCCCCATTTTACAGATGGAGAACTGGGGTCTCAGTGACAGGTTGATGCTGCAAATGTGCCAAGGGTGGAGCTAGCAATGGACTCCAGGGTTGCAACTTCCAGTCCTTCTAGCTGCTGATCCCATATGTGTGGCTCATGGATGGGAGGGCCTCTCTGACCCTTAGTGTCCTTATCAGTGAAGTAGGGATCCATTCTATGTGTTTGCCAAGGCATGTACGGATTGGCCAGGCAGGAAATGCACAGTGACCAGCCCTGGGCTGGTACTTAGTGGGTTCTCATAGTGTGCCCACCCCTGACTTACCAGGATGGCCGGTCCCCTGAGTTGTCATGCCACAGCCGTAGACCCCTCAGTTCCCCCAGGGGGAACAGGGTAGAAAGTAAGAAGACATCCACTCCTCCTCGCTCAAAAACTGGAATGTCAGGGTCTGACAGGTGGTGGGGTTCACTGTCTCCATCCAGGCCATATAGGGTGACGGTCACCTGAAATCCAGAGACTAGGAAAGACCAACTCCACATGGCAACCAGGCCCTGCTGGCCATGTGTCCTTGGAAGTGCCCAGAAACCATTGAAAACCAACATAACACGGCCCCTTCATTCTCTCCTCTCCTCCCATTGTGGGCCTGCTGAGTTATTTTTCGGATGTATGAAGATGTAGTGTGATATGATCTGCATTTGTGTATTTAGCGTGAATTATAAAATGCTTCCTGGTAATCTTTTTAAACTTCCTGTATATTTATTTGTAAGGGCTATAGGGTAGGGACTGGTTTCCTCCCTAACATCATATTTCCAGTGTCTCCCAGAGTGCCTGGCCCTGAGACACGAATGCACGAGTGCCCATTATCTTGAAAATACATATTCCTAGTCCCCGCTCCAGACCTCCCAACTAAAAATCCTGGGGCCAGGGCCCAGGAATCTATTTTGCTGCAGCTGTCCAGGTGATGGTGATGAGCGTGGCTGATTTCCTGAGCAAAAACAGCCACCGAACTGCCGCCTACACTCTGCCCACATCCCTCAGCCTCACCACTGCAGCACCCCTGCACCCACGTCCGACTGCCAGCAGCTGTCTCTTTCCTGGGGTTTCTTGAGCTGTTAGAACAGAGGCTGGAAGTGCCGGAGAATTAATGGCGGTACACACTGTTCTCCACCAGTGACTGATGGGATTGGTGGGTAAGTGGCCCAGTTCTCTTAGCCCTCAGCTGGGATGATTTTGGGAAGCCCATGTTGCTTACCTCAGTAGTGGAATTAGGCTCCAGCTGCCCAGAGAGGTAATGGATTTGATAATGCACCCCTTATCAGTTCCTTCCCTTCCTATCAGCTTCCCAGTCCCCTACTGGGGTGTCCTAGGATCCCCCTCTCACGGCAACTACTTATACTCGGATCCTTGTCTGCTTCCACAGCAGGGCTCTCCACTGTAGACATCCTGGGCCAGATCACTCCTTGCTGTGGGGGCTTTCCTGTGCATTGTAGGATGTTTAACAGCGTCCCGGGCCTCTAATAAGTATCCAAACTAAGACAATATCAAATGGAAATGTGACTCAACTCTCCAGAAAGAGAAATGGCCTGTGGATCACAGGTTTTCACTTCTTTCCTATTAAGGTAGACTCTTTAGTGTCAAACAGAAATAAGATGAATGTTTCATTACATGGATGAAATGAATTCCTATGTTTATTCAACAAAGAGTTACTGAGCTCTTACTCTATGTTAGCTGGTTGAGGACCTAAGACACAGCAATAAATAAAAATAAAACTATTTTTAAAATAAAAAATAAATGTATACGTAAGTAAAAATAAGATTTAAAAAATAAGTGAATAGACAAATGCCCTGTTGTAATGAAGCTTAATGTCATTTTTGAAAAAAAAAAAAAAACAACAATGGAGCTTCCTCTGAGATAGGATGCACAGTGCCAGTGGTTCTCAAACTGTGCTCCATTGAGCCCCCGGTTTTAGTAACAGAACCGTGGAGGCTGCTGTCAAAGGGAGTGTACTGAGATGAGGAACGTGGCACAGGGCAGACTTGACTCAGGATGCTGACATATTAGAGACAACCTGCTGGATGCTCCACAGCCAAATGTGGAGAACCTCAGAGAATTTGTAAGGAAGTAGAATAATTTCTTTACGACCTCCAGTCAGCCTGCTCAAGGACTGATGGCTCAGCCTGACCTTTTAGCTAGATGCTAGCTAATCAGTTTACCCCAAAAAAATCTAACCTAAGACTCCTTGTTTTCAAATGGGAGGCACTGTTTCTTTCTTTCTTTTCTCCCTTCTCTCTGAAGGATTCTGGTTTCTCTCTACCTATTGATAAGTTTACTGAGTGTTCATCATATGTGAGCAAATTTGTATGCAGGTTACTAACTAACTGAGTTACTCCTTGATACGGATAAGGGAGATGACCAGTGGTAGAATGCTAGATTCCAACTCTCCCTTAACCCATTCCTGCTTTATCTTTTTAAATATTGAGGCTTGGGGTGATTTTTTTTTTTTTTACCAAAAAGATTCTTTCCTTTAAAAAATGAAAAGGAGGGTGGCTGGGTGGCTCAGTCGGTTAAGCGTCCAACTTTGGCTCAGGTCATGATCTCGTGTTTCTTGGGCTCAAGCCCCACATCGGGCTCTGCGCTGACAGCTAGCTCAGAGCCTGGAGCCTGCTTTGGGTTCTGTGTCTCCCTCTCTCTGTGACCCTCCCTGCTCATGCTGTCTTTCTCTCTTGGAAATAAATAAAACATTAAAAAATTTTTTTAAATGAAAAGAGAAAAAAAATACCTCTACAACAGCACATCCACTATGCTAACGTGACTCAACAATGGGCCAGCAAGGGCTTTGCTGGGTGGGAGATACTGATCAACCCAGGGGCATCCTGCATGGCCAGGTACCTTCGAGGAAGTAGCTGCCCCTCTCCGGTGTCCAGTGTAGACTGTCACCAGGTAGTGGTACTGGGCAAAGGGATCGTTGTCCTCCAGAACTGTGATCTTCACCTGGACAGAAGGATGGCATTAGGAGGGCTCTGTTCACTGGGTTCATCCACTACACAGCAGCCAAGAGTGAGCTGGGCACTCATGACAAGGGAAGAGAGCAAAATTATGTGTGTTATTTATTAATTCCATTAGGTGAGAACCAGTAAAATAAACTTTGAAAATAAAATAGTACAAAATGAGTTTAATATGACTTAAAAGTAGTCAAACTGGAAATGAACTTGGTATTAAGCTGAGAACGTTCTGATCTGGTGAATGATACAAACTCTGTTTATCTAGAATTTCTACCATTGGTAACCAGATTGGGACTCTCAGGGAATTTAAAAGGAATGAATGACAAGGTGGTTTAGCAGCAAAAGAAAACAAAGCTGGACTAGAGGTTGCAGTGGGCTCTGGGATGAGCCACCCAGGTCTCCCACCGGTGGACAGCTTGCTGCCCCAGTTGTCAAGGATGTGAGAGCCACCTCTACTGAGGTCGTATGCCCTCCTGGAGAGGCTGACATGCAGTGCCAGTTTGATGTGGTGTCTGGGCATGCTCAGGACCTGGGCATCTAGACCCAACTCGGGGCATCTGTGATCCCAGGCTCTCCTTGTGAAGCACCCTGCATGCTCAACTCTATTGCAAAGTCTCTTGCTTGGGAACCAATTGACAGGTGAGGCATTTGAAGTATTAATGTTTACTCCCTCACGTGAATCGAAGACAGCAGTATAAATGCTGCAACTATTAGCTTATTAAGTTTTGTGCCACCTTCACATCCTGAGAGATGTTCCTGTGTGGGGGGATGGCGGGAAATGGAGAATATTTCAGAACTTTGTGACGGTGCATCCTTGCAAGCATTTATGTGCTCACTCAGACACTCACAGAATTTTGCTGAAGGCTTATTAAGTGTCAGACACAGCACATGTATTAGAAAAGTAATCAGAGCTTTGTTGTTGGCAGTTTGTTGATCTCGTTTCTACCCTCAGACCTGAGTTATGGTCAGGCAGATGTGGGTCTGAATTCTGGCTTCTTGGAGGCGGCTTTGGACCAGTTAGTTGCCCTCCCTGATCTTTGGTCTCTTCCTCTGTAAGATGATAGAGGCACCATGCAGTTAATGGTGAACTCAGGAGGACTGGGTTGTCCAAACCCTATACATTTCAAAGAAAGGCCTGGCTCTTGGCGAGCTCCTGGAGATAACCCCTGAGCCCTTGGAATTTCCTGCCTGATAAGAGTGTCTTTGAGTAGCTTGGTCCACATCAGGTGGTCTCTGCTAACAATGTGATGTATGAAGAGGACTTTGGGCCATCCTGTGTCAGTCTGACCTCTGGGTGGTGGTGGTGATGGTAGGTGATTTGTTGGAGATCGAGCAACAGAACTCAGTCTTGTGGGCACTCCATATGTATGTGACTGATCCCCCATTAAACCCTGGACACCGGGGCTCAGGTGAGCTCCATATGAACTGTCACGTGCCATCACTAGAGAATGCAGCCTGTCCATACAGCTCCCCTGGAAAAGTACAGTCAGAAGCTCTTTCTGGATCTCTCCTGGACCCTTCCCTTTACTGATCTTAATCTGCATCCTTTACTGCAATAAACCATAATCATGAGTACCATGGCTTTTCTGAATTCTGTGAATCTGCCCAGCAAATTGCTGGACTTGAGGGTGGCCTAGGGACCTCTCAACCTTCTTCTTAGAGGTGCAGTGAACATTAAATGGGATAATCCCTGGCATATAGTAAATCCTCAATAAATGGTCAGTAGAATAATCTTCCTGACAACTTAATGAGAGTGGACATTTTACATATAATGAGGCTGAGGAGCTGGCTTACCTGGGATGACCTGGATTTGCTCCTGGCCCTTTGGTTCCCCAGCTGAGCTCCATCCCCTGGAGTTCCTGAAAGGGAACACCCCCTGCTCCTTCCTCCCATTCCTGTGGATCATGCAACCTCACCTTGGCCTGATCCTGAGCGTCCTTCCTCCTTGCCCAGATCACCACCAGCACGTAGGCCACGCAGAGGCAGCCCACGGTGGTCACAACCACGGGGTTGTCCTCGAAGGTGGCAAAGAGTTCGGCAGTCTGGCGGACATCAATGGCATTGGGCATCACCAGGAACGTGCTTCCAAAGAAGGTGAGGTGGTTGCAGAGGCAGTGTGTCTGGGAGGGGGTGGTCCTTGGCCCCACCTGCAACCCCAAAGAGGCCCTGGTGGGAATACCAGCATGTCTCTAGCTTACTTTAAGCCCAAGGGAGGTGGACAGTTCCTGAGGAGCCCTGGGGAGACCAGCTCTATGATTCTCTTGAGCTTTTTTAGTTAACTAAAAATCTTTAAATGTCAAGAATATTATCTGTAACAAGTATCTTGGTACCCATCATTCTCAATGGGCACCTGTATAATCTCATGAGTCTCCTTTGCCCTTTTAAAGAAGTATTGTGGATGAAGGTGAAGTTCCTTCTGTCCCCCACCTTCCATTGGCAGCCATTATCACAACTTTGGTGCACATGATTCCAGTACATTCTCCTTCTGAGGCTCACTCATTGGACAGATGTGTGTTGGGTGCAAAGTCTATGCCAGGAATGGGCGAGGTGCTGAGAGGCCATCCAGGGTAATCAGCTCATCTCAGATTTCCAGGGGCTTTCCTTTTCTAAAAATGAGAGTCTTGAGTCCTGGGAGCTCCCCCGTCCTGGACAAGCTAGGATGATTGGTTATCTCACACTAAAGATTAAAAAAAATAATAACCCCACAAAACAAAAAAAAACTGAGACTGGGGAATCATGTAAACAAAAGGGAAGGGCAAATGTTTAAATCCTGAACTGGTGTCTCAGCACCAGGAAAGCGCTCCCTAAATTTCAACCTCCTTAGGTTTAGGCACCCGAGGCCCCTAGCCTGGGCTCATGCTTTAGGTGAGTGCCACTCAAGGTGGCCTCAGGCAGTACCTGTCTGCACGCATGAGACAGGGAGTGAGGGGACCCAGTGACATGCCTACCCCACAGCACATACCACTCACTGTGTCTAGGGTGAGGCCGTAGGTGACCCTGAGGATGAAGCCCTCCTTGAATTTTGCACTATAGATGTCTCACTTGTTTTACCGTAGTTCTGGCCATGGGACTCCCACTTCTCGACTATGGTTTGGGACCTGGACCTGTAATTCCTTGCTTCTAGCACCTGCACAGGCCTGTTCCTCAGGATCACTCTTCTCTGATGGACTGGCCACTGGTGTGCCCACCCCTGGGCACGAGGGTGCCAGGACGTGGCTATGAGTGCAAGCTGTGTGGATAGAGCTTGTTTACATGGTCCCCTGGTGGTACAGGACCAGGAGATTGGGGTGGGGGACGGGGAGACAGGATGGACCGGGCCGGGGGCCCCCATCTGTGCTCTTAATTCACACCTTGTGCTTAGGGCCTTTTCTGAATCCTTCTGTCAACTTTCAGTTACCGCCCCCACCCCAGAGCCATTTGGTGGGCAGAGATTATGTCCAACCCCACAACTCAGCACCGTGTTTCATTCCAGAGTCTACTAGGAGGTGGTAAGGTGGGAGGGAGCGGGAAACACTGTCACGCAGCAGGTTCTCTGCTCAGCGCATGAGGAAGAACCCACTGCAGCCCACAGTGCCCCAGCAGGTAACTCTTGTCTTCCCTAATGAGCCGCCCAGCAAGGGGCCACATGGGCACGACACCAACTGTTTACGGAGAGATTTCACATGGATCTTAGTTTCGTGTTTGCTCCACTGCTTCTCTCACTGTTTCCCAATCCTGGTCAGCATTTGGCATGCAGCCGTGGGCCTTCTGGGAACACCTGGGGTGCCCAGAAGGCGTGGAGCTGGTTTCAGAGAAGAAACCAAGCAGGGAGCGTCTCAGTGTTGGGTGCCCAGGGGCCAGGCTTTATACGCCTACATCTTTGTCTTCCTGGGCTTTCCCAACCCTTCCAGCAGGAGAGCCTCCTGAACTCTGGGAATACATGTGTGCGTACCCTTGCTATAGTAGTTGCACCTTTAGTGACCTTTGAGAAAATATTTAAGCAGGAATAGATTCTCAGACCCCTTGTGACAATTCTGCTTTTACCCCTTGAGAAGGTCTGCAGTCCACAGACTTAGAGCTTTCTTTAGCTGTGTAGAGAATTTGGGGCTGATTTTTGTCCCATTTACTTATTTACGGCCCCTCAGGGATATCTCTATCTATATATCTATATCTGTATCTGTGTCTGTGTTTGTATTGTATCTACCTCTATATAATGAGCACCATGTATACGATATTGTATTCATATAACTTTTGGTCTGTAACACACTCCTACATCTGACTTTTGTATGTCCTGCATTCGTGTATATATGTATTAGTAGGTGTATATTTTCAATAACATGAGAACCTGAGAACCCCTACCCTACTCAAAAGCTAGGAACGTTCCAATAACTTACACTGAGCTGAGTAGTCCTGCCCTAGTCTGTCCTCAACCCAGCCACCACCCAAGTCCCATGTTCATTGTTTCCTTGATTTCCATTTCATATGTCGTGTTGTCTTCTCTACGTTCAGATTGTTCAACACATGAACGACTCTACTCTGGAGCACTCACTACGTGCCAGCCCCCACACTAACTGCTTCATCCCCCTATTCCTGTCCGGGCCCCGCCCCACCCCACCTGTGAGTGGGAACCAGCCTTTGTCCCCATATTCAGATGAGAAAGCTGAGAGAGGTGCGGTGACCTGCCCAAAGTCACCTGCCTAGTACTGATGAAGTGGGATTGGACCCGGATCTGTCTGATGGCAGAGCCCACACCCCCAGTGGCTACACCATCTCTCTTTCTGAGCCTCGGGCCTCTGAGGACAGCCTGCAGGGCACCCCAGGCCAGCAGCGTGGGCATCAGACAGCTGCCAGGAGTGAGGACTCGCAACACACTCAGCGCCTTGTTCACGAGGTACAAAGAGCTCTACTGGGGGCGTGGGGAACATGCTGTCTCTTGGACATCGTGATGCACCCATTTCTTCCTGGCACTTTGGGGAACTCCCTCCATGTGGGGGCTGGAAGCCAGGGCAGGAGTTGACAAGGGAGCCGAAGCTGTAGCAGAAACAAATCCGGAAGGAACTTGGCTCTGAGTCCCCTTCTGTGGCTCTGCTGGAGCCTGGCTTCTTACACTACTTGTGACCATTGTCATTTGATTATGTGTGGCATTTGCTTCTTGGCTGTGTCCTCTGCTTGACTGAAAGCTCACTGTTTTTTCTAACCATTATATCCCCACTGCCTCGCACATGGTAAATATTTATTGAATAAATGAAAGAAGGTATTTACAGTCTAGTAGATGGAGACAGGTATGTGATAAATTTCAGCTAGATGTGGAGGTTGCTCTTCTTGGGGAAGGTGTGAAGTGCTGTGGAAGTCCAGAGAGGAGAGTCCCGATGTCGGGATGCTTCCAAGAAGGTGACATTAGAGTGGGAGATGGAAGGGTGAAAAGCATAGGAGTTTTCCGGGCAGGGTAGGTATGAAGGGCCTTCCCAGGAAGAGAACAGATCAAAGGCATAGAAGGTGGAAGAGGAGCACTGGTACACTGACAAGAGATGGCCTCCGATGGCCTCAGAGCCAGTGTCTGGACACTGTCATGGGCAGAGCTCAGCTGACCTGAGACAGGGATTTGACTGCAATTAATAGAGCCATGTGCCATCCAGGGGCTTGGTGAGGCTTGGTAGGGGGCTGGGCAAGCAGCACTGCGTATCACAGAAGGCTCCTGCTCTGGGGACAGACAGGCTTAGGTCTGAGTCCCAGCTCTCCCAACTACTAGGCAAGGGACCTGGAGGTAAATTTGTTGACTTTCCTGAGCCTTTGTTTTACCACCTGTAGCATGGGAATATCTACTGTTTTAGAGGGTTATTGTGGAGATCTGATGAGGTAATGCAAGTAAAGCACAGAACACAGCACCTGGCATGGAATAAAGGACTCAGCTCTGAGTTCAGTTCCTTGGGGATGAATGTCCATTCACTCAGTGGTCATTTGTTCTCAGTGGTGAGCAAAGCACACTGTTCCTGACTTGTGGGGCTCCTGGTGCACTGAGGGAACAGACATCATCTCAGTGACTTCCTGAGTAGATCTGAAATGGCTTAGTGCTGTGTGTAGTGCTATGGAGGAGCGGATGTATGTACTGGGAGAGCTTACAGCAGGAAATCTGACCTGGCTGGGGGTTAAGAACAGTTTTCTCAAGGAAATTATACTGGAGGCAGGATCTAGTTAACCAGACTGGGGAAGGAGAGGCATTCCAGGCCTAGGCAACAGCATATGCAAAGACCCTGTGGAGGGATGCAGAACAGCTACCAGAGACACTGAAAGGGGACCCAAAATGAGCTCGACACACCAAACCAAGCTTGCTCTGTCTTCTTCTTTGTGTCCTCTCCTTACCTGGCACCCAGAGTTGTCCCAGGTCCCCTGGACCTCATCCCAGAACACACAGTGGGACAGGAAGGTGGTGATGCCAACTGTGAGGTCCCTGCCAGGGCTCAGCTCCAGTTCAGGCTCGGGGACCACAGTCAGATAGTAGATGCCTTCTCCAAAACGCAGATCCTCTGGGTTCAGAATCCACGTGGACAGTCCATCTGCAAGAAAGAGGGCTCCAGGTCAGCCCAAAGCCTCATGGAGACTGGGGCTAATGTGATGGGAGAGAAGGACCGAGGTGACTGGGCAGGGAAGCTGACCTTGATGGTCTCCCTGAGGTCCTAGGAAAGCCCTCTTCCCCCGAGACCAGGAGCAGAGAAGAAGAGGCATTCTCAAGTCAGCACGACTGGCAAGTAAGGTAGATGAGAGCTCAAGTTCTGACTCTGTCCCTTATTTGCCGTGTGACTTTATACCAGTTACTTAACCTCTCTGTTCTTACCTGGCAAGAGGAAATGTCCATAGTGCTCATCCCAAAGGTTGTAATGAAGATTACAATGAAATTAGTTCTATAAGTGCTTATCAGGTTAGGGCATTTAGAAAGTGCTCACTTAATGTTGCCAACTAATAAATAATACTGATGATAACAGTAGTAGTAGTATTAGTAATAACACCAAAAAATCAGCATTTAATATAGGAAAAAAAATTTTTTTCTCCGTGGCTTCTGATTCTCAAGTTGTCACCCTCCCCCCACTGCCCAAGAAGCTGGCCCAGTTGATGCACTACCTGCAGCAGCCATTGGTGGAAGGTGAGCTCTGGCGTCGTAGCTGGTCTCATTGGGGCGGTAGCCGTAGCCCAGGCTGAGCTTGAGGGAGATATTGGGCCTCCAGTGCAGCTGGATCCCCAGAGCTGCCCCGTCTGAAGTCAGGTTCACCCACAAAGCTTCAGGACTGGTCAGATTTAACACAGTTGGCTCACTGCGTTCTGAAAGCCGGGGCAGCAGGATCTGTCATCAGAAACAGTCAAATCAGGGGTGTGCTGGGATGGGAGTGCCCGTCAGCATCAGGGCTGCCGTACGGAGCAGGGCAGGGTGAGTGCCTGGGGCACCGAGGTCCACTCTGCTGGGCTCATTTTATCAGCTTCCTGAGGCTGCTTATCTCGGTGCTTCTAACACCACAGATTTGCCGTCTCACAGTTCTGGAGGCCAGGAGTCCAGAATCAGTTCTGAGGGGCCGAGGTTGGCCGACTGATGCCGTCTGGAGGCTCTAGGGGAGAACCTTGCCTTTTCCAGCTTCTGGGGGTGCCACGTTCCTTGGCTTAGGGCCCCTCTTCACATCATCCCAATCTCCTGCTTTTGTCATCAGGTTAGCCTTTTGTCTTCTGTGACTAATTCCCCCTGTCTCTGCCTCTTGTAAGGAACTGGGATGACACTGGGCCCACCCACATGGTCCAGGGTCATCTATCTCAAGATCCTTAACTCAATCACCCCTTCAGTGTGCCTTGGGCCATGTAAGGCGGCAACTCCACAGGCTCAGGGATGAGAATATGGACATCCTGTGGGGTCGTTATTCACCTACCATGCACTCGTCAGACTGCATGCCAAGGCTTGGGCTGCTTCTGCACAGAAAGAGGGCCAACTTTTTCTAACTTGCACAAGTGTGCTGTGTGAACTAGTGGTCATATTGATGACGATGTAAAGCAAGGAAAGTGTAAGTTAGGAGCACAGGCTATAGAGGCAGAGAGACCTCTGTTTGGGTCTTGGCTCTGTGCTATATCGGCTGTGGGACCTCTGGCCAGTTAACAAGCCACTCTGATCCTCTGCTTCCTTGTCATCAATAGAGCACGTAGACTCATTCAGGATATTACAAATGGTATCGCATACATGGGGTGCCTGGCTGGCTCAGTTGGTGGAGCTTCTGACTCTTGATCTCAGGGTTGTGAGTTCAAGTCCCACATTGGGTGTAGAACTTACTTAAAAATAAAACCTTTTTGGGGCACCCAGGTGGCTCAGTCCATTAAGCATCTGACTCTTGGTTTCAGCTCAGGTCATGATCTCATGGTTTATGGATTCAAGTCCTGTGTTGGGCTCTGTGTTAGCAGCATGGAGCCTGCCTGGGCTTCTCTCTCTTCCCCTCTCTCTTTGCCCTTTCCCACTCAAAATAAATGAATAAACATTTACTACAAAAAAATATTTTAAAAAATGATATCACATACTTAATTTTTTTTTTTTTTTTTTTTTTTAAAAGGAGGTGCCTGTGTGGCTCAGTCACTTGAGCATCTGACTTCGACTCAGGTCATAATCTTGCAGTTGGTGAGTTCAAGCCTCATGTCAGGCTCTGTGCAGACAGCTCAGAACCCGGAGCCTGCTTCAGATTCTGTGTCTCCCTCTCTCTCTGCTCCTCCCCCACTTGTTTTCTCTCTCTCTTTCAAACAAACAAACATTAAAAAAAATTTTTTTAATGACATCACATACAAAATACTTAGACAAGTGCCAGATACAGATAATACTAAAAATTTAGCAGCTGTTATTATTCTGCTATTACTATTGTTAGAAGTTCTCATAACCATTCTCCATTAAACCAGCGTTCCAGATTAACTGGTGCTCTGTTAATGATTGATTAATGGTTGGTTGATGCCCACTGTGCACTGTTTATTTCTGGTGGCCTTCTGTGTTAGACGTGGGCATGGTCCACCATGAGCCTCCTTCAAGGAAGGACCTGCTGCCCAATCACAGACAGGCTGTAGCTGTCAGCTCCTTCAGGGTCTGTCCCAGCTGCAGAGGCCCACCTCGTCTGAGGCACACCCTCCCTGGGGCCGCCTGCATCCAGGGGGCAAGGAGGGGGTATGAGGCCAATAGTTAGCAGCCTGCTGTGGGGCATCTGTCTCATTTGTACATGAGGGATCTTATTTTATGGAGGTGATTGAGTGATGATGCGGAAGGGCCAATGCCATTGAAAGAAGAATTTATGGCTTACATTTCCTGAGAGGAGGGGACCACCATGCCACGCAGGGCCACAAGGGAAGCACCTGGTCAGGAGACGGGGTAGGCACAGGGAAAAGCTCAGGTCAGGGCTGTTATTGGGATCTCCATGGGAAAGGCAAGGCAGGGCAGAATAAATCATTTTCAGGTTGGCCTATTTGAATAATTTCGGCAGCGTTGGGGCTATAAGAATGGTCTCTGGTGGCCTGGTACCTGGCCTCGGGATGGTTTAGGACAGGGGAAATGTTGGCTTGGTGTGTGAGTCAGATAAAGGGGCTGGTTGGGGGTATGGACTTGGGGTTGGTTAGTCTGCATATGAAAGGTACGCCCTGGCAAAGCCCTTTGCTACCTGTAAGGATCTGCTGGCCTTGGGAGGGGCACTTTCTTCCTCACCAGCAAGATTTTTAAGATATCAAAACATCAAGAGATACAGAAAATACTAAGCCTGGTTAACATAATTCTAATGGCTAGTACTTGCTACGGTGCTCCCCCTTGAGTTGACTGGGGCTTTGTGCGATCTGGATTCCAGTCTGGCTTCTCTTTCTGCCCAGTCTTGGTGTCCTTCCTCCCTCTTCGCAGGTGCCAGTCTCAGCAAACTTCTAACACCCCGAGCTCTTACTCAGCACCTGCTCCCAGAGAACACAGCCTATGACAGCTCTCTCCTGCCAGTCAAGGTGTGAGCTCACCAGTGGGCACATGCGTTTATCCCAAAGCTGCTTATGTCCACATGTGCTTGTAGAGGTCAATTTTAATGATATATTCCACAGAGTGACATAAAGTGACAGAGTACTAGTGTGAAAAGAATTTTTTGCCTGAAAACTTAAGCTGAATGCTTTGAGAAGACACTGGAAAGATGAATTGCTAAACATTGTTATTGAATTAGTCATTGATGAGAAAACTAGATTAGGAAAACACTCACTAAAATCTCAAAAGGATCTGATCTTGTATTACACCATGGTGTGCTTAGGTTTTTGCTTCATTTTAATGTTTCTATTTATTTTTGAGAGAGAGAGAGAGGGGTGGGGAGGGGTAGAGAGAGAGGGGGACAGAAGATCCAAAGCAGGCTCTGTGCTGTCAGCACAGGGCTTGAACTCACAAACCCGGAGATCATGACCTGAGCCAAAGTCAGATGCTTAACCAACTGAGCCACCCAGGTGCCCTGATGTTTTTGGTTCATTTTAGAGAAAATCTGACATTTCAGAGGCCGCATTGTAAGGGTCGTTTATGTAATGAAGATGATTAAAATTCCAGTCAACATATTGAAAGAAATGTTTCAATTGTACACCCCAAGACTGACAAAAATGTACGTTTATAGTTTTAAATTGAAATACAACGTGTAAGACAGAGTATGGACCATTCTTAATGATTCTCCTGTTTAATCAACTTTTGGTCCCAACCAAGTTGAAAAAGAAGACAGAAGTGACACTTGACTTCTGAAAGCACCCCTGACTTCTACCTCAATGTTCTCCGACAGATTCTTCACGGGTATGAGATGTCCACTGGGACTGGTCAGACGGAGGCCACCAACAGTTCCACTGATGTCAAAGTCACTTTGGGCTGGGAAGGGGCTCATTGGGAAACTCATCATCTGAAACCAAGAACACAGAGTGCTGGCCAGGGCCCCTGAAGGCTGGAAGGTGACTGCGTCCCTGTGTGAATGACAAGGTTTCCCAAAATGGGACAGACAAGTGGCCCTCGCCCTATGGGGTGAATGCGGGACCCCGCCGTTAGCTGTGTCTGGTTTTCCAGGTGCGTGATTGCCCTTCAGGGCTGAGGACCCACTCAGACCTGCTAGAGTTGTGCAGCTGCTGGACTGCGAAACCATCTGAGCCTTTTTTCTTGGCAGAGCCAACAAGTCCCCAAGAAAAAGATATTTGTCTGCCTTCGTTGGGGCTGGAGGAACAGAGAGATGTGCCCTAACTCAGGAGTAAAAGAGCTCTCGGCTTGCCATTTCCTAGTTATGGATTGAAGTCTGAAGAGCTTTATTTCCAGTAACTAATTGAACCAAGGCTGCTGGGGAAATTCCACGACCAGCGGAAGAAGGATGGATTTGGGAATCTGCATCCCAGCCCTGCCATTTTGCTTGCAGCCTCAGGCAGGTCGCTGCACCTCATTTGTAAAATGGGCATAGTAATATGTGATGTGTACTGAAAGTAATATGTGCCATCATCAACATAACTGAGCAAATGCATGTGCACATGCCCTAGAGGCCGTAAAGGGCTGCTCCCAAGGTCATTACTGCCGTTACCCTGATGTCCACAGGCTCCTGGCTGGACTCCGTGGAGCTGAGGGAGGAGGCCGCGGGCAGGGTGAAGGTTGCAGAGCTGGCGGCAGCGGTGTGCACGGAGGAGCCCCGCCAACTCCAGGGCTGTATTCTGGCCACAAGGTGAGAGCAGAGGTGCCAGGAGAGAGAGAAGAAAGTCAGTGTCAGAGAAAGGGTTCTTGCTCTGCAGGGACCCCATCAGAGAGGGTGGCTCTACTTCAGTCCCCAAAGGCAGTTCTGTACGCTTGTGTCAAAGGAACAGCATGGAAGGCAGCCGGCACCTCCCTCCCCCTACCCCCACTGTGAGGACAGGGCTTTAGCCAGCTCTGTTTACCGCTGCACCTCCAGTGCCAACGAGAGCGCCTGGCACACGGTGGGGGTCCATATGTCCTTTGCTGAATGAATAAGTGAACTTTGTCGTGGGATTTTCTCCAGGTGTAGCTCCCCTAGCTACTTGATCTGTGATGTCATGGGTTCCCAGCCCCATCTTCTCTGGCCTTTGACATTGTCCTGTCTCATTACATTGGGGACCTGGTTTCAGAGTCTAGCTCTGGTCAGAGTGCCACTTCAAAAAACTGCCCCTGGGACCTGGGACCCAAAGCGTCCCAGCAGGGCCTGCAGTGCGATCCAGCCCCTGCTTCTTAGGGGGAGGGATGCAGGGCGGAGGGCATCCTCAGGTCCACAGACTCCCAAGGCAGGTGCCTGTTGAATCCCCACAGCTCTGGGGAGCACTGGGCTTGGCCAGGCACACCCGGGACGTGGTTAAAGGTGGGCAGGCCCCCTTCATTCAGCCTCCCTGCCTGCACGGCTCTAACATGACCCAACTCTCAGGACTCGTGGGTAGCTCCAAGATGGGGTGTGGACTCGGCCATTCCCTTCCTACATGGTACAAGCACCCCCAGCATGGGGACCTTCTCGGTGAAAAGCCCTCCCACTTCTGAGGCTGGCTGTCTGGGCTCTGCCTCTCACAGGGTCTTGGGATGTGACTGTGGAAAGAGCCAGGTCAGGGGACAAGCTTTCTTGGTGACCCCAGTGCGGCTGCTTACCTGTTTGTGTACACGGAGATGGAGGGGGCGGCCAGAGTGGCCGGGAGGCCCCCAGGCAGTGTCCCTAGTAGGAGGGCAGCCTGCACTCGCTCCACAACTCTGAGCAGCTGGGGCACGGCGGCAGTCTGCAAGAGGAAGCAGGGGTGCTGCTGTAGGGCCGTCTCCATATGCCACCTTTGCTCATTGTCACCAGGCTAGTGGGGGGCCTTCAGCAGGGACGGGGGGGGGTGCGCAGAGGAGGGGACAACATTGCTGTAAATTGAGCAGCAGGCTCTGTAGGGAATGAGGAGTAAGCACTTCCAAGGTTTCCAGCACTTACGTGAACATTTTTCATCCTCACGACAACTCTGAGGCAGGTGCTCTCACTTACCCATTCGGCAAACAGGGAAACAGAGGCACATAAAGAGTAAGTGACTTGTGGAGGTCACATGTTGAAAAAGGCAAGTGCCAGGACCCATGATGAGGCTGCCGGGCATGTGGCTTCTGAGTCCGTGCACTGAGCTGTCGCACTGTGCATCTCTCTGTGCTGCTCTCTTTGACCCTGACATCCACCCACAGCCCACGTCTTATTTATAGTGAAATGGAAAGCCGCAGGCAGAGCCATTTCACTGGATCATCTGGGCACGGACTGCTCCAAACCCCCAGATGAGGATGCACCTCGCTGAGGCCAAGACTGGTGTGAAGACCCAGGAAGGGCTGGATGTTTGCCAAGAGTTCCTATTGGGGCACAGATTGCATGTGTGCGTGCGTGCATGTGTGTGTGTGTGCGTGTCTGTAAGAGAGAGGGCATGACTGAGCGGATGTGAATGTATGTGTGTATTTAAGGGTGACTTGTGAATATGAGGAATTAAGTGTGTATGTATCTCTGAGTGTGAGTGTGTGATTGTGTGTCTGCATGTGAATGTGTGTTTGAGGGTATGTGTGAGTATAAATGTTGGATCATAAATGAGTCTGTGTGTGTGTGTGTGTGTGTATGGTTTTGTGTGACAGTAACCATGTGCGAGTCTGAGTCAGTGAGTGTGTGTAACTGTGTGGCCATTTGTGAAGACATGGGTGTAAACGTGCATCTCTGAGAGTGTGTGTGCAAGGCTGTGTGTTTAAGCATATGTGTGAGAGTATACGTGAGTGCCCATGTGTGTGAGTGCATGTGAGCATTTGTGGTTTTGGGTGTGTGTGAGTGCATGGGTGTAAAGGTTTGAGCGTGACCACGTGTATCTGTGTGTGTGTGTGTGTGTGTGTGTGTGTGTGTGTTCTCCTGAGTAGAGGTGATGGCCCCACGAGGTTAAGGACTCTGGAGCAGCAAGAGATGGGCCTTCAGCCCCATCATGAGGCCATCCTGGAGGCCCTTCCCCGGGTGCTGCGACAGGGTGCTGGGGCCGCTGAGACAGTGCAGCACCCATCTTCTCTCCAGAGGCTGCCTCTCCTCTCACAACGTTCCGTGTTTTTAGAACCACTGTGAGGGTGGACATGTGATCTCACCAGCTGGCTTATCTGGGAGGCTGGGGATTGCCTCAGTTTACAGATGAGGAGTGAGGCTGAGAGTAGTCATGCACCCAGCCCAAGTCTCAAGGTTTGAAAGTAACAGAGGCAGGATTGGAGCTCAGGCTGCCTCGCTCCAGAGCCTGGCTCTGCCTACCCTACCACACCGCCTCCCGGAAGCTCTGGTTTCTGGAACTTGTCTTCCAGTTCCCTAGAGAGGACTTTAACCTCTGTATCTCAGTTTCCTTATCTGCAAGATGAGAAAGAGCTGTCTAGAAAGGCTGGTGTGAGTGGGGCGTGTGGTAGCCGGGAGCTTTGCATCTAGGCTGAAACGCCTACCTGGCTGCCATTGGTCCCTGTAGGTTCTTGTGGTCCATCCCTCAGGGAAGCTGCTAGCACACTGCCCACGGCCTGAAACAGGTCCTTGGTAGCCATCTGGCGCCGCTGGTCCTCAGGATGGGCCTTGGGGCTCGCTGCCAGCAGTGCTTCGCTGGCACCCTGCAGAGCCTGGGTGGCCTCCCACTGGGTTCACCCCAAGGGGAGGGAAAAGCAGCGTGAGCCCCTGCCTGAGCTAGACCAGCCCCTGCACCATTCATAGGGCAAGGGCTGCGATAGACGGGAGCAGGGCAGAGAGATAAACTAGGGGAGATCTGGACCCATGGCACAGGCTGCCTGCATCACTCACTTGAGGTCAGCTTCTTCTTCCCACAGTGTGCTAAGTTCCTTCAGGAGAGGACCCTAGTCCATCTCTGAGTCTTCCCAGAGTGCCTTGCACATGTCTAGCACATAGCAGTAATCATTCACTAACTGGGGGATTGGATGAAAGGGTGGATGGATGGATGGGAGGTGGATGGATGGATGGATGGATGGATGGATGGATGGATGGGTAGTGGATAGATAGATGGATGGATGGATGGGTAGATGGATAGATGAATGGACCAGACATTCATTTCAGTTTTGTAATTGTGTCTGTATTTGTGAAGATATTTGTGTAAAGTTTTGCTGCCCCAGTAGTCTGAAAATGCCACAAGGGTAGAAGCTATGTCTGTATGACTTGCTGAATTCTCAACGCCCAGTATGTGCACAGTACCTCATATAAACTAGGCACTTGGGAAGTATTTGTTGAATGCATAAGTAAATTAGTGCCTGGATAAATGAATGGAAGTATGGAGGGACAGATGTACACAGGTACTGAATAGATGTGTGCGTATGGAATGGTTGGATGAGCAGACAGGTGTATAAATGGCGGGTGTGATGTTAAAAGCATCATGGCCTCAGGAATAAAGGTCAGCCTTGCTGGCTTCAGGCTGGAGAATGTGAGGGCTCCACCTCCTGACAGCAGGTGGAGCACACAGCCAGGGTGCTCTCTCCCCTGCTTAGGGTTCCATTCTTAACCCTTGGCTACCATTACATTGGGAGCATGGTGATTTCATTTAAGTTCTCCAAGAGGCAGACCCTGAGGCAAGGATTTAAGGTGTGGGCAGGCAGAGTGGGCTGGTGGGGCGGGGGGTCAAAGAAGAAAGAAAGTCAGGGGCTGGCAGCTGGGTGTCAGTCTGGTATGTCCTGGGGAACATGGGCAGCAGTATCTGGGCACACACTTGAGGGTCACTCAGTGATTAGAGTCAGCTGCTAATCGCGGGGCAGTGGGGTGTGTGAGCACCCAGGCTGTGACACCCAGAATGAGAAACAGGAGCTGCAGGAGGACATCTTCTCTCTCTCGGTACCACCCATGCAGGACCCTGGGAAACCACATGTTGGAAGCCTTGGTGGCCGCATGGCAGAGAGACCGTCGACCTGAGGTGACTTGTCAGTTACCCACCGCAGAGGTGCGTGGCCCATGGCTTGGCCTGGGACAGCAGGTGGGCCTCACTCACCTGGGCCGAGGGTGTGAGCTCCTCACTGCGGTGGGTCACCTCTCTCAGAACCTGGGCCAGCCCTTGCACCTTCTGCATGTCCCCCAGGGTGGCGGTGACCATAGACAGCGACCCCAGCACATGCTCTCTGACCTGATGCAGAGGGAGGAAGAGGAAATGTAGTTTCCGTGTCAGAGAGATTTGGGGTCAGAGCAAGTGACCAGGCTCATCCTGGGTTTTCCAAAGCCCATAGACCTCTGTTTGCTTCATAGAGTGTGTGGTGGGCAGAAGGTTGGCCTCCCAAAGAGCTCTACATCCTAATGCCTGAAACCTGTCAGTGTGTCACCTCACATGGCAAAGGGACTTTGGCAAAATTGCTTTGGAGTTTTATTTAAGTTAGGGGTTCTGAGATGGGAGGGTCTCTGGATTAACCAGGTGGGGCCAGTGCAGCCACAGGGGTCTTTGTAAGAGGGAGGTAGGAGGGTCAGAGTCAGAGAAGGAGATGTGCAGATGGAGGCGGAGGTGGGGAAGAGGGTGTGGGAGGAAGGAAAAGGAAGTGAGGAGGGGAAGTTTGGGGAGGGAGGGAGGAGAGGCTGGCTGGGGGCTGGCCTTGACAGCCATAGAGAAGAACTAAGAATGTAATTCCTGCACTTGCCCAGTAGAACTGTCTGCACTGATGGAAGGTCCTGTCTCTGCACCCTCCACTCACCAAATGCAGCTACTGAGCCCTTGAAATATGGCCAGTGCAACAGGAGAACTGGATTTTAAACTTGGTTTCATTTTAATTAATTTAAGGTTTTCTTTTCTTTTCTTTCTTTCTTTCCTTTGTTTTCTTTCTTTCTCTTTCTTTCTTTCTTTCTTTCTTTCTTTCTTTCTTTCTTTCTTTCTTTCTTTCTTTCTTTTCTTTCTCTTTCCCTTCCTTCCTTCCTTCCTTTCTTTCTTATTTTAGAGAGAGCATGAGCAGGGGAGAGGGAGGGAGGGAGAGACACAGAAAGAGAATCTTAAGCAGGTCCATGCTCAGCACAGAGCTCCCACAACCCTGGGATCACAACCTGAGCCAAAATCAAGAATCAGATGCTCAACCAACTGAGCTACCCAGGCGCCCTATTTTAATCCCTTTAGTTTAGATGCAAGTACCTAGATAAGTGAGTGGAAACCATTTGGCACAGCCCAGATCTGAGTGACCAGAGTCCTCTTGCGGCCTGCTCCTCACGGCTCACTCAGCCTACCTGTCTGACGGCCCTGCGTGGAAGCTGTAGAGTTTGAACCTGTCTGCTGTTAGATCAGGATGCATCCAGGCTACAGCTTGGATGGAGAGTAAAAAAGGCCAGTATATGAGGGGACTCTTGTCAGAATGTTCTGGAAGGGTAAGTCATATTTGCCTCTGTAGATCTTCCTTCCCACCTTGGTCACCGTCCTGGAGGCAGCTTCCGTGGGGATGCCGGCTCCTGACTCTGGCCAGTGGACTCATGCAGGAGGAGAGAGAGCTAGAGGCTGTACATCTGGTGACTCTGCTGGTCCACTCTGGGTCGGTCGGTGGCCTCATTCTTCAGAAGCCACTGCTTCTACCAGGAAGCCCCTCCACGTGCGGCCGCTCACTCTGGATTCTGTTCACTTCAGGCTGAGCCCCAGCTTTTATCAGCAGCACGTATTAGGTGCTCAATAAGCACGTTTATCTATAAGTAATCTCACTATGACAACACCACTTCTTTGTATTAAGTACTTACCATGTGTCCTGCACCATGTTAACTAAACACTTTTCTTGCAAACCCTTCAGGGAACAAGAAAAGTCTTTCTTTTTTTTTTTTTTAATGTTTTTTTTTTTTTTTTTAATGTTTTTTTTTTTTTTTTTTTATTTTTAGGAGAGAGAGAGAGACTGTGAGCAGGGGAGGGTCAGAGAGAGAGGGTGTCACAGACTGAAACAGGCTCCAGGCTCCGAGCTGGCAGTCAGCACAGAGCCCGACGCGGGGCTCGAACCCACGAACCGCAAGATCATGACCTAAGTGAAAGTCGGACGCTTAACCGACTAAGCCACCTAGGCGCCCCAAGAAAAGTCTTTCTTTTCTTCTTCACGCCCAGCAGATATATGTGCTACTATACGTGTGTGTGCACATGCACATGTGTGTACTTACACCCACATGTACCAGGATGTAGAGGTACCAGGCACCAGGAGTAGAGGTAATCATAGGTTCTATAATAGTTGTTTATCATGTCCAGTTATAACACACAAAATGGCTATTTTGTGGGGTAAAACTGGTTGAATGTTGGTAACTTCAAAAGGTTTGACCTAACTTTATGAAATAACACTATTTATCTTCCCCATTTTCCAGTGGGGAAACTGAGACTTAGAGAAGTTCATTCACCAGCCTGTGACAATACAGATGGAAAGTGACAGAAGTGGGATGACATCTAAGGTCTGGCCCCAACCCATTAACCATATGACTGGGGCCAGGCCACTTTCCTCCTCTGGTCTCGGTTTTGTCGCCTTTGACCAGAGGGCCTGGAGCAAGACTCTGAAATTGCTTCCTTTCCTAGAAGTCTTTGACTCCAGGCAGAGCAAGGAAAACAGGTTTCCATCATTTCAGGTAACTTAGCAAAAGGACCAGAGGAGGGAGGTGACATCAAGAGCTCAGGAGATACCAAAGTCTTCTCCACAGCTCCATGAATTCCACCCCCCACCCCAGACTCTGGGACCCCAGTGGACCGTGTAGAAGGGGCCCATCTTGGGGTGCCTGGGTAGCTTAGTCAGTTAAGTGTCTCATTTCGGCTCAGGTCATGCTCTCACTGCTTGTGGGTTTGAGCCCCAAGTCGGGCTCTGTGCTGACAGCTCAGAGCCTGGAGTCTGCTTTGGATTCTGTGTCTCCCTCTTTCTCTCTGCCCCTCCCCCATTCGCACTCTGTCTGTTCCTCTCAAAAATAAACATTAAAATTTTAAGGAAGTGGGGGGGCCCATCTTGCACACCTTCTGCCTGATGTCCATGTTCAGCAGCAGCCCGCAGCCCTGCGCCTGGCACTCCTGGTCCAGCACGGATGACACGGTCCTGGCCAGCTGGAAGAGCCGCTCAGGGTCCCGCTCGCCTTGCAGAGTGGCGGTGATGTTCTCCAGCACTGCAGCCTGGAATGCCACGTTGTCAGCGTGGGTGTCTCCAAGTCCCACCTCATGGGAAACAGGAAACATGCTCAGTGCAGGGAAGACCTGACTTGTTCCGGAACCTGGAGCCTGAAGCCACAGTCTCCATAAGGCTTCGCACGTGGCGTGGGGTCTCCCCTGAGGCTGAGGGCGGCGGGGCCCACTTGTAGCAGGCCGCCAACGGCCGCCGAAACCAAGCCTTGGGCAAGTCACTGCTTCACCCTCACTGCGCTCCTCGCAGTGCCCACAGTCCCTTCATGCTCCACCTGGCCTCTCACCCTTGAAATCTACCCGGATTTTATCCAGTCTCTGCTATGTGGCCCTGATGGCTGATTTTGGCCCTCCTTCCTTTGGACTCTGATGGCACTGGTTTAACTCATCCCAAGGTCCTCCTGCTCCAAGCCTCCAGGACATTACTCCAGGGCACTATTCTGACCACTGAGAGGTAAGGTCTACAAAGGCAGTGACCATGTTCACAGCTGTGTCCCCAGGGCCTGACACAGAGCAGGTGCTCTGAAAATGCTAGTTGAAGGAATGAATGAATCAGTGATTCATCTGGTCATGCCCTTGGTTCCCTTCAACCCAGCCACCCTCTTGGTGAAGTTCAGCTGGGTAACGAGTTTTCTCAATAAAGAAGCAAAAGATGCTGCCACCTACCTTCACCACTGCATGGGCCTGTTGTTTGTCCCCTGCACGATTGGAGACAGAAATGACCACTGTCAGCATGAAGTCATTGTTTACTTTCCCAAGTGGCAGATAAGCTGACTGGAGGGTAGGTTCAGGGCCACAGTGTAGACAAGAACCTGGTAAATGGAAACTGAACAGTTAGGGGGGCATCTCTAGGCCCCGGGGAGACAGGAAACCCACCAAGGTAGAGCCTGATGACAAGGACACAGAAGCCACAGCTCATGGACTTCATGCTTTCAGGGAAAAGACAGCTACCTATACTGATCCACTGGTCTCTGTAAGTAATCACATGATGCTATCACTTTGGAATAATTTTACTAGAATCTGTAAAAAGAAAAAAACTTAAAAACATTTCCTCTTTACAGGCTTAAAAAGAAATTCAAGGTGGTAAACCAAATTACAAAAAGGAGGAGGAAGAAGAAAAAGGCAGGAGGCGATCTTAAAACATTAGCTCAAAACATCCAAGCTCACTCAAAAGTCACTTCCTGTATAAAGGCCTCCACAGGTTGGTGAATCTAAACAGCGCCCCTGTCCTATGTCTTTATTTATATATTTACCAACTGTCTCCACCACTAATTATAACACAATGAGGTCAGGGACTTCCCCTGTGGAGTTCACTGCTATATATCTAGCACCTGGAAGAGTCTGACGTGCAATATGTATTTTTTGTTGAATGAATGAGTAAATGTATATCTTTCCTATCCTTAAAGGAGACCCGCCCCCCATCCCTGGAATCACTAATCATTGTAACATGCAGGCAATTGTGAAGTTATTGAATTGTAATTCACAACTGAGTTTTATATGGTCCCACTTCCTGCCCCTCTGCTCACCTGTGTGAGGCAGAGGGCAGTACTACTGGGGAATAACTAGTTGGAATTAGAGCAGCTAGCCAGCCTCTATTTGATTGCGGGGGGCGGGGGGGGGGGCGGGGAGAATGCAGGTTTGACATGAAATCTACTTGCCTCCCATGAATTGTCCCCCTCCAGGTTCAGACCCAGTCGCGGCCATCTGAATAGCCCTGCATTCTGCATCTACTTAACTGGCACCCTATGAAAAGCACCTTCCTCGGGGTCTTGGGATGGCTTATGTCCTCCTCTCCCTAGTCAAGGCCTTCAGTAGTCACATCCTCATCCATTTAACCCTGTCCACATACTTTATGCCAGGGCAGAGGTCATTTTGGCCTCCATAGCCATAGGAGAGATATCAATAGGACCAGATTCTCCTCTCCCCGAGTGTATGGTTGGGTCAGTGTGCCTGGGGGTGGGGCTGAGGTGTAGTTGGGGGGTGTCTTCATTCTGCAAACCTCTCTCACACATGGAACATACTTCTTGCAGCTCCCACAGAGAGACAGGCCCCTGTTCTGGGAGAAATTGAGCCTAGTAGCTGAAGGGAGAGCACAGCCCTGGGCCAGTACCTGACTCCAGACAGAAGCAGTACTCCAGGGGGCCCAGGGCCGAGGATGTGTTGCAGAAGATGGCGAAGCTCGTCAGAACGGTACCCTCCTCTGGAGTGATGGTGCAGGTGGGCACCTCAGGGGGAGGCACAGAGCCAACCACATAGGTGTCCTCCCCATAGGCATGCCTGGTCACCACTAGGGAGTGAAGACAGAGGGTGTTTGGGGGGCTGTGTGAGTCACACGAACTCCACCATGCTTCAGGATGGCCCGGGAGCTTGTTAAACATGAAGATTCCCAGGTTCCTCTCCTGACCCTGAGCCCTGGACCTCTCTGGAGGTTCTGGGGTGGAGCCCAGAAGTCTGTACACCTAACAACTCCCCCTGATGCAGGGTATTCTGGGATCTCACTTTTTGTGGGATTCCTTTTTTTAATGTTTGTTTATTTTTGAGAGAGAGAGAGAGAGAGAGAGAGAGAGCGTGCTCGCACAAGAGGGGGAGGGGCAAAGAAAGAGGGAAACACAGAATCTGAATCAGGCTCCAAGCTCTGAGCTGTCAGCGCAGAGCCAGATTTGGGCTTGAAACAACAAACTGTGAGATCGTGACATGAACTGAAGTCAGACACTTAACTGACTGAGCCACCCAGGCTGGATCTCACTCTCTGAGAGTCAGTTCTTCATCCATAAAATGGGGCTAATATTAGTAGCTTCCTTGAAGCTTTGGTGAGGAGGAAGTATATTGGGAAATGAAAGGACTTGCTTAAGATCACGGAGCTAGTAGGAAGGGCCACAGCCAGAATCTAGAAATGGGCTGACCCCACCCAAAGCCACACTCTTTCCAGGCTGGGCAGCACCACAAAGAGCCTACAGTTACCTGCACCAGCATCCCTCCCCACGTGATATTTCAAAAAAAGTATGTCCCTGGAAGAGCTGGGCGCGAAGAGGATTTTAATCAATTAAAGTGAATTCCTTGGCCTAGACCTAATTCAGAAGTTTGGGGCAAGCCTTGGAGTGTACATTTTAAACCAGTATCCCTGGTTGTCCCAGTATGTGTGGTCCATGTGCCACTTTGAAGAAATCCGAATCAACTGAATCTATCTGGAAAAGCGGAATCTCCCATTGTTTGTCTTCTTGAGAGTCCACATTTTCCAGCGTCCTGGCTAGTTCAAAGTGAGAATCGACCTGGTGGGACACGCAGGCTGCACCGCCCCCAGAATGATCTGTCTCATCCACCCTGCATAATGCAGTTCAGAGGCAGGAAATGGAGACACAGAGAGTTTAAATGCCTTGCCCCCCGCCCCCACCCCGACCCCAGCTGGAAAGTGGTGGCGATGGGGTTAACACTAGAGCCTGCGTATGGCCCCTGACCCTGCACTGAAGCCCCACATTTCTGAGCTCCTGGATCTGTCTTGGTTCACTTCCAGCAGACAGACGTGCCCATGCCGGAGCCTGCCGGGAGCCATCCGCACCTGTGGCTCTGATTCGGAGGGCCTGGCCCCGGGTCTGCAGGAAGGAGCTATTCAGCCGGAGAGTGGAGGTGTTGCTCTGAAGGAGGATTAAAGCACTGGGCCAAAATCCTTGCAGTCCACAGGCAGCAGGGAGAGACTCCGCCTGAAAGAGAGCACGGCCCAGGGCCCCCACGAGGCTGCAGCCAGGCTGCAGGGCCTCAGCAGGGCAGTGGTTCATTACCCCTGGGAGGCCTTCCAGATTTGTCTCTGCTGTAAAGGCACCGCCCACTTCCCCGAGTCAGCCCAAATACCCAATTTCCAGCCTTGTTTAGGTGCTTGTCTGAGGTCAGTTTCCCTTGAAGCAGAACCTGAGACGGGGATTGACGTGCAGGTCATTTCCTGCGGGAGGGCCCTTGGGAGAGCCAGAGGGGAGAGGGAGGCAGAGTAGGGCACAGAATGAAACTTGACGGGGGAGTGATTTCAGGAGGTGCCCAGCCAGTCTCAGCCTGATCCCACACGGAGTGACAGCCACACCACAGAAGTTACCTCACTTGTAGGCAAGGGGCCAGGGCCATTGGGTGCCCCCAGCCATCAGTTATTGGCCCGCGGTTCCTACACAGCAGCTGGGGACCGTGCATCAGCCTGGTAAGAGGGACCGGGCTGGACACCGGTAGCATCTCCTGTGATGTTTCTCCAATGTTTTTGCTCTCCGGCATCTGACCAGTGCCCTGGGTTTCCTCTGGGGAACACCTTCCAACCCCAGCCCTACGGGGTGCTTAGTACTGGGCATGTGACACAGGTCTGGTCAATCAAAGTGGGTGATTGGCGGTGTCCTCACCTTCTCCAGCGAGGTGTCATCTAAATACCAGTTGAACACGGCCTCTGCGGAGCCATCCCCCACGGTGACTCTGAGCACAGTGTCTTCCCTGGCATTCACTGGTCTGCAGTTCTCCTCACAGCTGAAAGGGAGACGGAGTGCGGAAGCTCGCTCAGGCCTCGTGGCCTGGTCTTTTGTCCAGTCCTCCTCAAGTCCTTTGAGAAGGTGGCACAGGGCCTTTCTTCCAGAGAAAGATGGAATAAAAGTAATCCCTGTCCCAACCCAAACCAGGTCCTGGCATTGGTCAAGGACATGATTTGTGCCCGACTGAATTCCCACTTCATTCAGTGTAGGACAGTGGCAGGGAAAGTGCGTGAAGTCCAAGGTCCTCAGATCCTGTCCCTGTCTCTTATGAATGGTCACCTTGGATGACTCACTTAAACTCTCTGAGCCTGTTTCTTCACCTGCAAAATGGGGAGTTAAGAACAACTTCTGTGACTCCTTCTAGCTCTAATAATAATAAAGGAATACTGTGGGTTTTATTGCCTGCATTCTACAGGTTAGAAATGATTTGCGTCATTACTGCCTCATCCAGTGCTTATCACAACTGTAGGAGCCACATATTAGAACTCCCTTATCACAGCCAGCAACCTGGCTCCCGGAGCCGCTGTGATTGGTTCCCAGTGACACGACTCCTGAGTGGGGGAGGGCAGCACGATCCAGCATGTCTAGATTCCAATCCGGGGCCTTCTCTACAGCATCCCGCTCCCTCCCTTGAGCCATCAAGGGCCAGTGAGCCATCACTTCGGCACCTGCCGCGTGTCCAGCCCTCCCCAGAACCTTCCGGTTGTAACTCCATCGCAGAGGGCAATCTCCCTCCTTCCGCCTTCATGTCTGTCCTAACACTGATGTGCCAGATATTCTCTATTTGTCCCCGCAGCCTGCTCTCTGTCAACTCTGTGGCCCTGAGCACCAGGAGGCTAATCTCTATAGACTATGTCACCTGCATTTCCATGCCGCTGGCATGGGCTGGGGATCAGAGGGTGATGGGGGGAGGGGGAAGAGGGCGTTTATTCACCATGGTCCCTGCTCCTTAGCAGGTGGGCTGCTGTTGGCAGTGGCTGTGTTCCTCTAGCCAAGTGCACAGCTCCTGGGGGGGGGGGGGGGGCACCTCCCCGCAGCTGCAGCTCCCAGGGTTCCCGCAGTGCCACCTCCCCCCCGCCTCCCCGGCTTACCTCTGCGGTCCTAAGAGGGAGAGTGGCTTCCTCCTGTTGCCCTGCTCTGCTGCACTGTCATCCCTGGCTTGGTCCTGTATCCTTGTCCACATCTGTCTCCCCGCCCCCCCACCCCGGTAGACCAAGCCACCTTGAACCTTCACTTTGATGAGTGCAAGGGCTCACACAGTCTCCCAGAGCCCCCTCGTGCCCTCCACCAGCCTGCTCTCCCCCTGCTGCCATGGCATTCTGTACTAGGACGTCATCGTGACATCAGCCTGCTTGCAACCCTTGGGTGGCTTTCCAGAGCTCTTCAAAATCATGTCTTTATTTACAACCCACAGGGTCCCACCAGAGCCAGGCCCTGCCCGTTTTCCCAGTTTCTTCTTCCCCCTCTGTCTCCCTCCATACTCGCCACACCAGCCTCTTTTACTTCTGGCTTATTCTGTGCTCCCTCTTTGCCGCCCCGTGTTCCCTCTCCAGCCCCCCTTTTGCTGCCAAGTTAATTCCTCTTCCCTCTTCATCTCGGCTGAGGGAAGCCTTCCCTGCATTGGCTGTTCAGTAAACAGTGGCCAAAGGGACATCGGTGCTGCGGGAGTTTGCTCTCGCGCCCCCACCTGACTCGAGGCCTGAGTTCCAGGGGTGCCGATATGTAGAGGCACCGCTCCTGGTTCTCCAGCTCCTCGCCCCTCCAGGTGGCCAGGCGCAGGGTGACAGCAGAACTGGGTGGTGGCAGGCAGGACGGAGGAAGCACCAGCTCCCTCTGGTCCACACGGAGCAGCTGCTTCTCCACACAGGAGTCCCACTGGGCCCAGCAGCGTCCTGGGAGAGGGGGACAAAGGCTGTGATCATCCAAGGACCTCTACGGTTTGGGGTTTGTGCAAGAAAAGAGTCATAGATAAGAAAAGCAGCTCCAAAGAGAGAGTTTGATTTTTAAAAACGGTCTCACTTGCAGGGTGCAGGGATAGTGCCACCGATGCTTCTGGGGGAAGTGAGCCATGCTTCACCCCGACCCTGAGCCGACCCACAGGGTATGTCAGCTTCTTTTGCACCAGTGACCTGGACTGATGAACGGGCAGCGACCTGGACTGATATGGCAGGAGAGAGGCGGGGCGGGGAGGGGGCTGAGGAGGGAAGGTATACAGCTCTGCCTGGGTGGGGGGGGGGGCAGCTTCCTGTCCCTGGTGTGACTCTCACACCATGCGGAAACAACTGTCCTCAGCTGTACGCCCCTGTGGGTACACTGGGGATCTGGGGGGCCATCTTCTTCACCTGGGAGGCCTCACGTCATCTGCTTTATGATACTGGCTTGGTAAGCTTCTGTGTCCCTCGCCCTTCGTCTGTGTTGATCAATGTTTATCCATCAGTAAGCTGGCTTCCCCCACCCCACAGTGTGGTAGTCCTTCACGGGACATGATCCGGGGTCAGGCTATCATCTCAACCACCCAAACTGTATACTTGTATCCTCTATGAATTCAGAGAGTGAGAACTAATAGTCAAAAGAATGTCCTGAGCACTTACCAATGGATATCAAAAGGCTTTACGTTTTATATGACTTTTGACCCAGTTATTCCATTTCTTGACATTTATTTATTTTCCTCAGAACTTATTTATGAAGATAACCCCAGATGCAAATAAAGGCAGAACTACAAAGATGTTCATTACAATGTTGCTTATATATGGACAAATAATTCAAAACAACCTACATGTCCAAAAAATAGGGCAGCAGTAAATAAATGACCATACGTCAACTGGACAGTCTATTATGCACTTACTCTATAATGAAATCAAGGTGAAGAAGATACCATGGCATTAAAATACACAGGATGTATTGTTCAAAGAAAAAGAACTCATAAAAATGATACATGAGGTATGGATGACATTCGTTTCCAAAAGAAAGTGTACATAGCTGGGGTGTGTCCCTCTAAAGGACAGCTGTTTCTGAGAAATGGGTACTGGTGCTGTCCTGTTGCTTTGTCAGAAAATGCCTCCTCGCTTCTAGACTCTCTTCCCAGGGACAAGGGCAAGGGAGTGACCAGAGGGACCCACCTAAAGGGGAGGAGTTGTTTTGTTTCTATCACTGATGTTGTTTGTGGTGAAAATAAAGCCTATTGACTTTTAAGGTTAATTCTCTAAATGCATCTCTGTGTTGCCTGCCTTTAGGGCTCCCTCTGGCCTTTGTTTCCCACTGCTCCCCCCCACCTCCCATTTCCACGGAATTCTCAACCTCCGGCACATGCAAAGTACACAAAATGTCAGGCATAAGTAATGCCTGTGTGGGGAAAAAAAAAAAAAAAGCAAAGCTGACCTCTATCCATTACTTTGTGGTGAGATAGGACAGTTCCAGAGCTCTAAGGCCACCTACCACATGACCACTGGAAGCGTAAATCCTTGTCCCTGTCTGGCCAGCCCAGAGTCACGGTCGTGAAAGGATCCACATACTGACCAGGCTCCACGTACACCTGCATGTCCCTTTTCTCTCTCTGCAGAAAAAGCAGCTGGCTGGTGAGACGCCCTCCACAACTGGTACCCGACCTCCTACCCAACAGTAGTCTGTGCGAACGGTAGTCGCAGCATAGGGCGTGGATTGGAGACAGACCCTCTCTGATCTGCCTGGCTTCCCTCCGGAGATGGGTCACGGTAAGTAACTTTAGTCCGAACGTGGGCTCAGTGCTAAGCGTCCACCATGCATCCAACTATTACCAGAGCCTGCTCTGGGCCAGGCCTCGTGCTTGATGCCTGGAGATACAAGATTAGAGACTGGGGCCTTGCTCTTACGTCTAGGAGGGAAGATGGACAAAGAAACCAATGACTAAAGCAGAGTTCTAGCTGCTACAATAGAGGGGATGGGGCAGAGAATTATGAGAACATGTAAGAGGGAGGCAGTAGGTTGAGAACATCTGCTCCTCTGAAGGCTTGGTAGCATCTGATGCCTGGGTTGCCGCGGATTAAGTGAGAGAAGCTAGTGATGTGTGTCCTCTTTTGTCTGGTGCAGAGGAGAGCGCAGAGCTGTGACCTCTGTAAGGCTGACAGCCAGTGTTGGGGCAAGCTTCCCCAGAGGACAAGACCGCAGAGCTGTTGTGAAAGAGGAGGGATGAGGGTGAGCTGGGTAATAATGGAGCCCATGGGTTCTAGGAGGAGGGATTGGCGGGCATAGGGTGTGCTCCTGGAGTAACTGCAGGCAGGACCTATCAAACAGCGAGGCCTAAAGGGCTTAGCCTGGTGTAGCAGGAGGCTACATGGCAGAGCTCAACCCTCAGTGGTCTCCCATGGCCTGTGAATAAAACCCAAACCCGTGTCTTGGCACCCAAGACCTGATGTGGTCGGGCCTCTGTCCATCTCTCTGTAATCTCCTGTATGCTTCCCCTCCCCCCAGAAGGCCTCAGGACACTTCTAGCCTTGGGGCCTTCATATCTGTGGACCCAGAAAACTATTGCTCTGCTTTCCAGCATGGCTGACTGTCTTATCTTCAGGTCCCCACCTGAATGTCACATGTCAGATTCAGAGAGGCCTCATCTGATCACATTTGCTAGGCCACCCTGTGTTGGTTGCTGTCACTACATCCTGTTGCTTCTGGTTAGACACTTACCACAACTGCTAATCCACTAAGCTCCAAGAAGGCAAGGGCCACAGCTGTTTATTCACCTTTGTATCCCTGGTCCCTAGCACCCGGTCCTTGGACATTGCAGATGCACAGTCTTTGTTCTTGAATAAGTACATGCATGGGGAACGTCAACAGCGAGAAGTCGAGGACTTAGTCTTGCTGTGAAAACTGAGGAACCTGGGCCTGTTTTCTAATTTAAGCATTAACAGCTATAAATTTCCCTCTGAATACTGCTTCAGCTGCATCCTACAAATTTGGATAGGTTATATTGTCATTAACACTCAGAAATATTTTTATTTTTCCTTGTGAATTTTTTCTTTGACCCTGTTGATTTTTTTAAGTGTGCTCTTTGACTTCTGAGATGTCTAAAAGGTATGTACATATCCCAGATATCTTACTGTTGGTTTGTAATGTAACGCCGTTCTGGTTGGAGAACATGCTTTGTGTGATTTCAGTCCTTCTGGATCTCTTTTCAAATGGAAGAAATCTCCATGCCTCCTAGTAATCTGGCTATAAGCACCAGTAAACCAAAATTCAAAACTAAAGCAGAGTGCTCAGACCTCTTTTTCTTGTGAGGTTAAGTGTTTAAAAATCAGAACAAAACAAGACAACTCACATTCTTTTCCTTGGCATTTGTTCCAGACGGTTCTTGCACACTGGCAGGAGCTGTGAACACAATGAGAGCAGGCGTCAGACTTTGGTAGGTGTTTATAAGGTTACCAAAGGGCAGAGTTGGAGGGTGTGTTGCATATGCCCGGGGGAGATCACCTGTCTTGGGAAATGGGTTAGGGAAATTTTGCAAACATTCAGGTCATAGAAATGGGTAAACACCCAAACCGTCATGTCCACCACTGGACTGAAGACATCTCTTTGGTTGTTAAGAAAGAGGCAGGCAGTTGCCAGTGCAAATAAAACACAAGATTTAGAGATAGACATGCAGCTGTATGCTGTTAATGTTTAACTACCAGTTGAAGGGTGGGTAGTGCAGAGCCCTGATTTGTACCTTTTGCTACTTCCTGTGGTGTCGGTATTCCCATGAAGGCAGATTTCAGGCTACCAAGCTGACCTCAGTGAATATAGAGCAAGAGATGGACAGACCAGCTTTGGCAAGCTGCTAGGGGCCGGCCTCCGCACACCACAGTGCATTTCTGGGTCTTTCTGTTGGCCTCTTACTGGCTGTGTGAACCCAGGCAGATTAGTCATTCTTTCTGAGCGTTCGGTTCCTCACCCACAACAAAAAGCAATCCCTATTTCTCAAGGCTCCAGGAGGGCTGACTACTGGCTGTGCTTATATACCATTGCTTTATAATCTACGTACATCTATAAAGAGTGTTAGTATAGCAAGGTAAAAAAAGAGGAAAATGTACACTCAATTGATATGCCCTGAAAATCATTGAGATGTGAATGTGGTTAATGTCTAGTTGAAGTGTAGTGATTAAGACAGGAATGTATTTTATTTGCACTGGCAGACCCGTGGGAGTCATCAGGCCCTAGTGTCCTGATTAAGATCTGGGTGCTGTTGATCTTTACAAAACTCTCTCCCAGTGAATTCTCATTCTGAGAACTCTCACTTTGAAGGTCTATAAAATTATGCAAAGCAAAGCTAAGATGCCAGACAGAGGCCCTTCTTAATCTTAAGAAGGACGATAGGCCAATAACCCTGAATGAAGAGATCAGGAAAAGCAGTTGCTGCCTCTGATCCTGCTGTGATTTAGCTGAGTGACTTTTGGAAAGTTCACCTCTCTGGGCCTCAAATTCTATATGTGGAAAAGGAGGGCTGTGGACAATACCCCCGGCATCGGACGTCCCCCCCCCCAATCCAGACATCTGTGCCCCCTTCTTTTGATAACAGCCCTTACAGGCGATACTTTCCCCGAGGAACCATCCCTCCCGCACTCTCAGTCCTTGGTTTGGGTGATGCCAACCCCACAGCGTGGTCCAGGTGGGCATGTGACCCTGGCCTGCCCAAACTGAATACCACTTTTCCCCTGGTCTCAGTACTGGGTCAAGGAGCGAACATGAACCGAGCTTGGACCAGGAAGAGGCAGCCTCAGGACTTCTGCTAGAAGTGTTAACAAAGAGGGGCTCCTTCTCTGGGGTTAAGGATCAAAGCCTAGGGCCATCTTGCTACTGATGGGAAGAGGGAATCAGAATGAAACCAACATAGAACCAAGAGATGGGGAGAGGCAGATTTCTGACGACATTGAGTGACTGGATCCAGCTGTGCCTTTTCAAGTTGATAAAATTTCCCTTTGGGTTGAGCCACTCTGAACGGCTTTTCTGTCCTTTGCTACTCAAGGAGTCCTGGCAAACACATGGGCTGTGGACTTTCAGCTCTGTGACTTTAAGCTACTGTTGGCTGCCTACCCACCAGTCATTAGCCCACCCTTCTTAGCCGCCAGAATCCACTTCTCCACAGAGCTGGAGGTGCAGGACACTTGCTTCCCAGCACCCCTACAGCTCAGGTGCATGACCCTGATGGTGTCTGCTGGGGACTTGTGGGGAAAACCTCCCCGCTAGTAACAACTGCTGCAGAGGGGAAAACAGGGGAAACGTTGATGAGACACAACCCTACAGACAAAGCAGAAACTCTGAGAATGGCAGAACAGAATAGCAGACTGAGCCTGAGTCCTTGCTGGTGACACTGGGCCACTGAACCAATCTAGGAACCCCTTACTTCCTAACTTCTCAGTATGTGAGATAATAACAACCTGAACTCAAAGCCACCTAGGTTGGGCCTCCTGTTGCTTGAAACCTAAAGCAGCAAACTTGGGATGTTTTAGAATTCTGTAAGAACGGTTGAATGTTTTACTGTGTTCATTACTGCCCCTTTAGAGTTAACGAGAGAATTCTTAAAATCTACAGAGCAAGGTAAGTGTTCAGAGCTCTGTTTTGAATAGTCCCTCCCCGAATCCCAAGCAAGTGCAGTGACCCAGACTGCTGGTTGCAAGTTTTATAGCCCCTTACAGAAACTCCTTGCCTGAAACAGTGATGCTTCCAATGTCCAGACTCAAGTTTGAGAAGGCATTCCTCACCGTCACCGTGACCAGAAAGGTGCCTGCAATGCAAAGGGTGGAGGATGATGGGTGTTGCCATAAGTTGTTTAACTTGTGTCAAGACAGCTCTCCCAAGCTTCTGCTTCCTGGTCTGCTGACAGCTGCATTTGAATCTTTCATTCTCTGTGCATTTAATGGACCCCTGTTGTATACCAGGCATGGTGCAAGGCTCTGAGGACACAGAGGTGAATGAAACGTGGTCTTTGTCTTCAACATCCTTATAGTCTAGTACACTTGCAGGAGACCAGGTGCCAAGCCATGGCAAGAATTGGCGTGGGAGCCAATGTGCACATGGTCACTGCATTGATCGTGGCTCATGGCAAGGCTAAAGCTAAAGTTCAAAGGACAAGTAGTGCTCATTAGATGACAGAGGAGATTCCAGCAGAAGAAAGGACATGAGAGGCCTTTAAAAAGATTGGGGGCCAGAGAGGGGAAAGAAGGGTTTGTAAGATATATTCAGGGTATGTGTGTATCCCACCCGCTCCTGCCTCATGAGGAAAGGTGGTATGGGTGCTAGCTTCTTTTCTCGAGCCCAGAGAGGAGCTCATCAGAGGGGACCATGGGGAAGGTGGAGATGTGCTCCTTTAGATCGGGGACGCCTATGAACAGGTTCCTTTCTCACACCCTTGAAGGATGGTCTGTGACAGGGAGTGGAGTGAGAGGGAGGATGGGAGGGAAGAAAGAGCTCCATTTTTGTATTTGGAAAACTACTGGTAGCTGGCCAAATGAAAAGCGAGAATTTTCTGAGGACCAGATGTTTGGCTTGCCCTCCCCACCCCGCAGAAGCCAGGGACACAACAGGGGCTCAAAAGCCCACAGAAGCTGCTGCAAGAGGCAGCTGCAAACATCTGCTGGGCCCGAGGAGCAAGGCCTGCCAGGACCGGGCCAGGGCTGCCAAGTGAGGGTCTTCCTGCCCTACCTGGTGCCCTTTCCTTTCCCCTCACCCCCTTCGTCTCTGCAGGCGTCCAAATCTGTTTCTTGTGGGGAGAAGCCTACTTATCATCTAAGAGTGAGCCAAAACTTCACAGGGCGTTAGAGATTTTAGCTATTATCCCCTGCCAAGCGACTTTTGTAGAAGACAAAAATTAATTTGCATTTGAATTCTAGCCTATATACTGTGTATGTTTTCCACTGTCATTTCATTCCACTCTGGATTCTTCCTGTTCCAAGCTGGACCTTTGATACCTGGCGCAGTTGCAATGTTTTTCTTCTCAAGTGTGTCATTTAGCCTGCTATCTGTATTGCTAAATCTGCTGCTTGAGGGCATGGTAGCCCCACACCAGCACAGTATTTTATATACTTCTGAGATCCGTGGGAAGGTAGGCAGGGTGCTTGGTGGGCTGGGGACTCTGTGACCCTCATCGCATCCCTGGCTGCTGACTTCACCACCTTGCTTTGAAGGACTCCTGTTCTCTCCAGATTAAATGCAAATGTCTGCTCTAGTCTCCTCCCTTGGTGCCAGCCAGTCTGTCACCCTATCTCTATTCCAGCCAGCATCATGACATGACACTTCCTCTCTTGTCCTTCCCTCTCCCACCTTGTTTTTATCTCTCTCTCCCTGAAGGGCATGGACTGCAGTTTCCCCCGAAACCACACTCTCCTCTAGAAATGATGGAAAAATTGGAATCCTCCAGCTCTCCTCCAGTGGTTCTCAGTGGGGGAGATTTTGCCACCCAGGGGACAGGTGGCCATGTCTGGAGGCATTTCTAGCTGTATGTAGGAGGCTGGTGCTACTGATGTCTAGTGGGTAGAGGCCAGGGATGGCAATAAACACCCTACAGTGTGCAGGACAGCCCCCACAACAACAGCAACACAACAAAAAATGATCCAGCCCCAAACATCAGAAGTACCACAGTTGAGAACCCCTGTGACTCTAAGCTCTGAGGGCAGATCAGATGTCTCTTCTTATTTTGTGGCCAAGGCTGGATGCTCTGAACCACATTTGTGTCCAGAACACACAGACACAGGCTGGCAGGATCCTGCACACAGAGTCAGGAGAGGAAGAGGAGGGACCTTTGGGAGGGGACCCACCCACCCCAAGTACCTTCAAGAGGAACTGCCACAGAGTAAATCCCAAATGGCCCCTCAAGGCTCTCTTCTTCATGGGAGAAGGTTGCAGTGAGTCCTGCCACTTCAAAGGTCAGCCTCTCTGGTGTGCCACGAGCCACTGAGACGTTGACCAGTAGGTCTTGTCCAAGCTCCAAGTGGTCAGAACCCCAGGAGGCCCGTAGCCCTGACAGAGGCTCCACAAAGTGGACTGTGATGTTCCTGGAGGGAGCAGAAGTGGTGTTGCTGGTGGCTCGGATCTCCAGGTGGTGCATCCCTGGGCCCATCCTCTGCTGGGTTGCTCTGTCTAGGGTCAGGTTGTAGGGTAGCAGGCCGCTTGGTGTGGTGAACTCAGCCAGGGTTGTATTCCCCGACAGCACCGTGTAAGTCACGCCTCTTCCTATGTGGGGTAAGAAATATTTAAGAATGTTGGCAACAACCATGCAGTAGACTGTACTGAGATAGTTGAGACTCAAGCTCTGAGGTCAGGTTCGGGATATAGACATGGAGACAGTATAGCCGTGAAGACGTGTGGAGGGATAAGGCCCACCCGCAGGTATTAACAGTGATGATCTCTGAGTATGGGGTTTATGAGTGATTTTTCTTTTTGGGTCCTCTCTGCTCATCTGCATATTCTGCTTTATACTCTGCATGTGTCACCCATAAACTTAAAAGTTTGTAATGAAAATACAAGAACTAGAACATTTTGTTGACAGGTTTGTCCTTGGAGGGTGGAAGACTAAAAAGGGAGCATCTCCCAAAGTGTGGCTGATTGTTATGCATGAGAATTAGCCTCCAGCCTTGTTCTAAGCCGGTTCCTTCCACCTGGGGAGAGGGGGTCCACCGGAAACCCTGCACCACAACTCAGCCTGTTCACCTTGAGATGGGCTCCCTTGTAGGTTGGGGCTGGCAGCCCTAACTGGATGCTAAATATTGTGGTTGACTCTAAAACTCTGATTTAAACCAACAAATTAGGATTCTTTCCAACAAAAACCAAGCTAGGGTATTTCTTGTTTGAGCGAAGACGAAGTTAATGATGATGATAAAGACCATGATGATGGTGCCCTCTGACTCCCATGGTTCTGCTCTCTCTCTCCACACTTGGCAAACAGTAGGCAATAATATTTGTAGAATGAAAACATAAATGAAGGATAATTTTAGGTTTCCCTGGTGCACATAGGAGCCGTTTTTGGCCAACAAGTGCACCGGGACAGAGAGGAGCCCCGAGGAGTGTGTTAAAGGACCCTGTGTTTGAGCTCCGTTATATCTCTGCTGGGTGAGGCTCCAGGAGCTGTGAGGTCAGACTGAGCCACGTCTTCACCTCTGCAGCTCTGTGCCACGCAGTTTACCCCAACAGGCTTCTGTCAAGATCTCAAACCGGACCCGTGCCTGGAAGACAGATGGTGCCCCAGATGCGGATGGGTCTTAGTTGGTAGGGTCTCCACTGAGAAAAGGGAGGATACTCAGCATGTTTAACAACTCAAAGTACACGGTCCCAACCAAATAGGATGGATGTTCTGATAAATCAGAACGAACACTGTGACCAATCAGAACAGATGCTGTGACCAATCAGAAAGGACACTTTGACTAATCAGAATGGCCTCTGTGACCAATCAGAAAAGAAACTGACCAATCAGAAGAGACACCAGCCATAACAGCTGCTATGGCTGTCATAGTGTGTGTGGCTCCACAGCAGTCCTGACTGGGGGCAGCATGTTTGTGCCAAGCTGGTCAACGCTGGCCACACTGGCATGGGCACAGGCCCAGCTGGTAGCTCTCCCCATCCTATTCAAGTTTCCCAACAAGGAGTGACTTGGAAATTTCGTTCTGATGGGAGTGTGGTAAAGAAGGGCATCCGGAAGATATAGAGCTTCACTTAGCTTACTAGCCTTGTGACTTCAAGCCAATTTCTGAACCTTCCCTCCATTTCTTCATCTGTAAAATGGAGATGATAATAGTACCTACTGGGGGGGCTAGGACATATAAAGCACTCAGATCAGTTCCGAGCACATACTAGGTGCTAAATAAATTGAATAGCTAAAAAGCTAACTGGATACATGAGTGTTGTTAGTATTTATTAAAGTCTGGGAGGTGGATGGATAGATCTGGGGAAAATCAAGTTTGCTTTGACCTTGACCATTTCTGTAGACTCACCTCCATCAAGTACCACCTGAATCCACAGTGGTTCTCCGAAGATGGCACGGCAGAGAGGGCTGGCTCCCACCATGGACAGGCTGGAGCACCCAGTCACACTGAGCCTTTCCATCTTGTCTCGGATTGTCACATGCTTCTGAGCCATCACATGCCACTCACTGGTTGTGCACTCGGCAAACACAGTATATTCCCCAGGGGCTGTGAACTGGTGGATCACGTTGCTGGATAAACTGCCAGCAATAGTCAGTGTTAGCAATGTTGGGGACACACAAACACATGCATTCACACACATGTGTGCACATATGCACTCACCGACCTTGCACCTCCCCCGCCCTGCAAAGATAAACAGATGAAGAAAGAGATGCTACATGTCAAAGTTCTTGGTGTTCACAAAGGTCATGTTGAGATGTCTAGAGCAGGTGGGAGTGGAAGAAATAGCAGTGACCAATCGGGGAGACAAATATTTGGTTACAAATCCTTTTTCTGCTATTTATTTCCTCTGTGGCTCACGTAAATCTCCTCTCATCTGTAAAATACTATGCCCCAGCCTACCTTTCTGAGCCTTATTTTCCCCACCTATAAAATGGGATCATATTCCAAATGTATCAGAATGGTGGATGTTTAGCTTCTCATTTTCCTGAGGGAACTAATTGAAAATCTTTAACATGGCCTGTACAGACCCACATAACCTCCCTTCCTGGCCTCACCCCCATCTTCTGCCACACCCCTCCAACTGTATGTCTGCTCAGACCTCTTTTCAGTTTCTGGAATGTACCACCTTCTGACTGCCTCAAGGCCCGCAGGTGTGCTGTTGCTGGTGTCTTTGCTGGGAACGCTCTTGCCTCATCCCTCTGCTCACACTCATGCTGCTTCTTTGGTGCTCAACTTAAACATCACCTCCTCAGGGAAGCCCTCCTTAGGTTCCCAATAAAGGCAATGCTATAGCTTCACTGCTTCTCCTGGGTGACATTCCTTGTGTGCTTGCTCTGTCACTGTCATTCTTCTCCGCCAGGTCGTCAGCACAGACGGTGTCTGTCTAGATCTCCATTATCAACCTGGCACCCAACATAGCACCTAGCATAGAGTGCATGCTGAGAAATATTTGACAAATGAGCATATTTGTGAAAAAGCTTGAAAACAAACCAGATTTTTGGTGCTGGCCAAGAGGAGTAAAGCCACCACTATCTCTTCCATTGATTACAACTTAAAACCTGGGCACAATTCAAAAAGAAATTTCCTGAGGACTATGAAAAGTAAACAACAGCAGACAGATTGGGGAGGAAAGTCCAAACTTCAAGAATTATCCATAAAGATGGGATTTTCCTGTTTTGTGTCTTTTTTCGTTTTTAATTTCCTTTATCACTTGGCTTTGTCCCTAGGGTAGCCTCAGTCATGAAACTGCACAATGAATGAAGAAAACAAAAACTCCAAGAGAAATCCCCTCTGTTCAGCCAAGAGACCCAGCCTCCCACATTACTGGAATGTCTTTGTATAACTAAAGTCATAGCCCAGCTACAGACAGTCGATTTCGACAAATGCCAAATGCAAGTTGTTTAAAATGTGGGGACTGGGGGCGCCTGGGTGGCTCGATCGGTTAAGTGTCCGACTTCGGCTCAGGTCATGATCTCATGGTTCGTGGGTTCGAGCCCCGCGTCTGGCTCTGTGCTGACTGACAGCTCAGAGCCTGGAGCCTGCTTCAGATTCTGTGTCTCCCTCTCTCTCTGACCCTCCCCTGCTCATGCTGTCTCTCTCTCTCTCTCTCTCTCTCTCTCAGAAATAAATAAAACGTTAAAAAGTTATAAAAAAATAACCAAGATAAAATGTGGGAACTGGACGATTGTGCAGCTTAGCATTTGCTGTTTTTTCGTTGCCATGGTCGCAAACGGTAAGAAACCTGCACAAGAAGGCTGTGGGTATTTGTATCACTTAAACATTTTTCCTCCCAAAGCATCTTCACGTGTAATTTCTCATTTTACTCCACGAAACAAGAGAGCCATCAATATTAATGCGGCAGGGAAGGAAATGGAAACCCAAGACCGGAAATTACCTCACACATGTGAGCAGCAGCTGGGATTAGAACCTTAGCTTCTGGGCACACAGCACGGCGCCTGAGGCCTCAGAATGCTGTCGAGTTTGAAATCTGCACTCACAGGGTCAGCTCTGGGCCATGGACAGGGCTGGCCCCTCTTGGCTGCCCCAGCCAGGCCTTCCAGCAGTGCTGAGCACGTACAGGACTGGATTCAGAGCCTCCAGCTCCCCACAGGATGGAACTGCAGATGTTTAGGGTTAGGAACAGGGCTTACGAGCCTCCCTGACTTCCCTGGGGATTCATGTTGAACCGAACACCCCTGTAAGAAGCCCCCAACCCAGTGAGCATCTGGAAGTTCTGGATTATTCTGGGGATACCCAGCAGAGCAGAACGGAGCTTACCCGAGGCCCGGGTAGGGCTTTGAAATGTTATTAATTGAGTTCAGCTGCCATGAGGCCAGGGGTGGGGTGGGTTATGCTCCCCTAGAGGATGCAGAGTCCAGTGCCTTCATGCTGTGTAATCTACCAGGGGCCTGAGAGCCTCAGATCTGATGCCACAAAGCCCTGACTGGCGTCACCGCATTGCCACTCACAAGCTGTGTGCCTTGGGCACTGCCACGGTATCTCTCTGAGCCTCAGCTGCTTTGTCCATAAAAACAAAATGATAATTACCCAGCTCAGCACTGACCAATAGAAATACAGTGTGCACCAGCTGTGTGTATGTTCTAATAGCCACGTTGAAAAAGTAAGAATAGGTAAAATAAATAAATTTTAAAATAATAATAATTTATTTTCTTTAACCCAATATATCCAAAATATTTTCATTTCAACATGTAATCAATCTTTAAAAATTATTGAGATACTTTACATTTTTTAGGAGAGGTTGGTGGTGGGGGCTAAATTTTCAAAATCTCATATGTATTTTACATTAACAGCGTATCTTAATTAAGACCTGCCACATTTCTAGTGCCCAGTAGCTTATGTAGCAAGTGGTTATTCTGCTGGCTAGTACAGCTCTAGCCGATAGGGTTTGTAGTGTGGATTAAGTGGGATTATATGTGAAAGCTGCTTGGCTGGACCTTTTTTTTTTTTTTTTTTTTACAAATAGTAAATTTTACAAATCCTGAACCCATATTCTGCAGCAAAGAAAAAATAAATCCAAGGGTTCAAGATCCTTGGGGACAGAATCATTTATTCCATTGAAATACCTTATTTTTTTTTTCTTCTAATGTGTTCAGTTTCTTCTCTAACCCAGTCCTGGTGCTGCTTTTATTTGAAGGAATCTTAAGGATCAGATTTACCCAGCCTTGACCTAGACCTTTAATAACCTTTTTTTTTTTTTTTTTTTACAAATAGTTTGTCAAATTAGTTTCCACATAACACCCAGTGCTCATCCCCACAAGTGCCCTCCTCCATGCCCATCCCCCCTCCCCCCCACATCCATCAGTCCTCAGTTTTTGTCAGCATTCAAGAGTCTCTCATGGTTTGCCTCTCTCCCTTTCCCCCACCATTTCCCCCCTTCTCCCCCTCGTTCCTCAGTTCAGTTCCTCCTAATCCTCCTATACATGCAAACATACGGTATTTGTCCTTCTCTGCCTGACTTATTTCACTCATTGGCTGGACCATTATTAATAGTGCTACTATTCTTCTTTATCATTCTTACCAACAGAACACATTCCCATGTCCAGGTGAGCATGTATTTCACCTCATTACCAACTCCTTGGACAGTGACCCAGGAGAGATTCTACACAGAGCCAAGCCGTAAGGACCCAGCTCTTCACGACTGGTCACATGGCCTCCGTACTGCCACTCCTCCCCACTCCTGTATGTATGCTCCTTTGTGCTGTGGCCCTGTCGTGCCTTCCATCAACAGGTAGAGTCTCTTTCTCCACCTGTAGACCCTGGGCGTGGCCATGGAACTTACTTTGGCCAATAAGACATTAGAAAACGTGATACAAGTAGAGATTTGAAGAGTTTGCACAGTAGGCCTTGTTCTCACTTGCCGCTAGAAACCTTCTGCCACCATGCCAGTGAGGCTAGGCTAGCCTGTTGGGTGGTAAGCACTGCATGCCCTTAGCCAATATTCAGCTAACCACCAGACATATAGGTGAGGACTTCTGAGGCCGCCCGCCCCCATCTGGGCTGGCCCAGATAAGCAAAGCCATCTAGCTGACCCAAAGAGCCATGAGGAATAATAAATATCCTAAGCTACTAAGCTTTGGGATGTTTCGTTATGCAGCAGAAGCTGACTGATACATCCTGACTCAAGGCTCAGAGATTCCTCTTACCTGGGAGGGTAGAAGGGATCAAAAGTGTGGCCATCTCCTGTACTAATTATACATGAAAGGTTTCCGATGTAGGGAGAGAGGAGCCATGTCAAGGAGATGGTGACATTGTCAAAGATGAAACTCTCATTGGACACCATCAGCTGCAGGCCTACAGATCAAAAAGGAAAATGCTGTGTGGCATCACAAAGCAAAATTGCATGCCTCTGTTTAAAACATACTCCCTTCTATCCACCTGTCTTTTATCTTTAGGTGGGGCTTTTTAAAAAGTGTTTTAAATTTCATTTTATTTTTACTTTTTTTTTAATGCTTATTTATTTTTGAGAAAGAGTCAGAGAGACAGAGAGAGACAGAGGAATGGGAGGGGCAGAGAGAGAAGGAGACACAAAGCCGAAGCAGGCTCCAGGCTCTGAACTGTCAGCACAGAGCCTGACGTGGGGCTTGAACCCACGAACCATGAGATCATGACCTGAGCCAAAGTTGGACGCTTAAATGACTGAGCCACCCAGGTGCCCCTTTAAAGTTCTTTTGAATTTTATCTTTCATTCATAGGTAACACATGACTAAGGTACAGAATTTGAAATGTATAAAGGGCATGAGAAGAAAGCCTCCCTCCCCTGTCATTCTCCTGTGTCCCCAGAGTCAGTCATTGTTACCAATATCCCGGATCACCTTCCAGGGATACCTACACATTCCAAGCACACACATACTTTTATGTTCTTACAGATGGTGCACACTGTGCTCACTATTTGGCACCTTCCCTTTTTTTTTTTCTTCCACCTAGTATATCTTGGAGATAGTTCTGTATGAACTCAAAGCTGCCTTGTTCTTTTTAATAGCTACACAGTGTCCTCTAATTTATTTAACCAGGATTCTGTTGATTGTCTAAATGTATATCATCATGTTTAAAAAGACAAAAATGCAAATCACCTTTAGAAAGATCTCCTTGGCTAAGGTGGCCAAGGATTCATTGTGAGGCATTTAGTGCACATTATTTTACAAAACCTGAGCTTTCAAAACTGGCATGGAGATCAGGGAGGGGCATAGAACTTGCTGGGGCTTTACACAGCCCCAGGCTAATTAATTTGTGCCACAGATTCTTTCAGTTTCTGAGCACAAATGGAGAAGAAAAAAGAGAAAAGAAGCTGAATGCACATGAAAAGGCCTTTTTCTGAGCTAGTCGGAAAGTCTTCGTGGTCCCGATTCACAGCCGCCTGAGGAAACTCAGGCAGCAGCAGGGGCTTTCTGGGCACTGTGGCAGGGGGCATGGGGTCGGGGACTGCTGGCTAGGGTCTCTCCCTTTACAAATCAGAAACACTGATCAGAGCACACCGGTTCCCAAGGGGCAGGATATTTGAAATCGAAACCAGTGCAGAAAATTTGGTCCGGGGTCACCAGACTCAATACACCCTCTGGCCTAAGTGATGCATTTGTCCAGTGACGGCCACACTGCGACGGGCAGATCTCCAAAGGGCACCCTTTGTCCATTAGCAAAACCACCAAATGGAAAGCACTGCCAAAACACGTGGCCTCTCCTTCCCAGAAAACAGAATGAAGACATCCTGCTCCCTCTCACTCCTCCCTGGCGCGCCCAGGACACTGACGGCACCAGTAGAACTTGTCTTCTCTGTGCAGTGTCCCGCCTCACAGACCCTGCTGTCCTGGATTGCCCCTGGGGCCCCCAGCATTCCCTGACTCGCTCTTTCCCTTCAGAGCTCCCTGCACCATCACTCATGTCCTCCGTGGGAGGTGTGTCGTGACCGATTCCCTGGACGATGGCAGAATGTTGCCTTAGGGGAACGCAGTGCTCTGATATGCTGTTAGTAGGCGTGCAGATCAGTGCGGCCACTTAGGAGTGTAATTTGGCAATTTCTGTGAGCATTTAAAGTGCACATACCCTGTGACCCAGAGACCTCTCCTCTGAGCAGAATCCAGCACATGTCAAGATACATGCACGAGAATGAGTGCAAAGTGATACCTAACAGCAGAAGATCAGAAACAGCCTAAATGTCCATCAACAGGGGGCCGCTTCAATAAGTTTTGACATAATCTTATGATGGGACACTATGCAGTCATTAAAAGAATAGATAGTGACTTGGAGAGATGTCCAGAATATATTATTAAGTAAAAAAAAAATTGAGCTGTAAACTAATATATTTAACATGATTTTAATTTACGTATATACAGCCATGTCTGAAAAGAGTTTAGAAAGCAAGGAAGTAGGGCCCCTGGGTGGCTCAGTCACTTAAAGGTCCAACTCTTAGCTCAGCTCAGGTCATGATCTCACGGTTCAGGAGATAGAGTCCTGTGTTTGGCTCTGTACTGACAGCTCGGAGCCTGCTTGGGATTCTCTCTCTCCCTCTTTCTCTGCCCCTTACCCACTCATTCTCTCTCTCTCATAAACAAATAAACAAACAAACATTAAAAAAATAAAGAGCAGGAAAGGACTTAACACTAAACACTTAACAGTGGTTTCCTTATGAGTAGGACTGGAGAATTAAAGGGAGGAATTCTTTCTTGATTTATAAAACTTTTATAAGTTGTGGTTATACAAGCTATTTTTGTGACTTTCGAGTTTTTAAAAGTCTATGCATAATCTAAAATGCAGTTTACAGGAAGGGCGGTGGTCAAGGTGGGTATGGGGTGTGGGAATGAGATCTTTAGACTTTGTTCCATCAAGCAATGTTGGTCTTATCTGATGTGTTTGTCGGGTTTTCCAGGAAATTTAATTTCTGGCTTGACAGTTCATTTCTGCAACCGGAGCCTCAAACTCTTTACCCCAAGAAGCTAAGTCAGGTGAGGAGGCCAGGCTGCAGGGGGGACTGAGGAAGTTTTAGTACACAGATCGGCACCCAGGAGTGTCCGCTCCCTCTGCTCCAAGTGGGGCTGCACCTGGTGTGGAAATCAGGGAATTCCCATGTCCAGGCAAGCTGGAAACTCACCTTCCTGGCACTGGTACTGCACCCACAGGTAGCTGCCCTGGGTGGGGCACAGGTCCCTGAAGTGGGTCCCATCTGCGGCCACCTGGCACACCTGCAGCCCCTGGCACTGACCTGGGAAGTGCCCGAATCCCAGAAGAAGCAGGAATAGCAGGAAGGACAGAAAGGGACAGGTTCAGTCAGAGATGAATGACCTCTCATTCATTCATTCATTCATTCACCCACCTTCTGCCCAACAAATCTCTGCTGGTGTCCACAGAAGACCAGGCAGGGGACTAGGTCCTAGGGGGAGAAAGAAGTAGGATTCTTTCCCTCAAGCTGCTCAGGGGCCAGCACAGGGGTTCTCAAATCTTAGAATATGCCAGAATCTTCTGGAAGGCTTTGGAAGACAGAGATTTCCAGGCCCCAACCCCAGCACTTCTGATTCAGTGGGTGTAGAGGTCAGCTTAAGAATTTACTTAGAATTTCTAGGGGCAACTGGGTGGCTCAGTTGGTTAGGCATCTGACCGCAGCTTAGGTCATGATCTCATAGTTCCAGTACACAGAACAGTACCCAGCACCTAGCAGGTACGAAATGAGTTTTGCATGAGTAAATACAAAGAGAGCCTTTGCTCTCTTCTGTTGTGGCGTTGAGCACAGTGCTAGGTGATTGTTTGCATTCATATCTGTCTCCCCATTAGACTGTGAGCCCTTTGAAAAACAAACTGCTTGATTCTTCCCAGGATTGAGCCCAGGATAGAGTATGACATGATGTTGGGCTCAATGAATGTTCACTGACCAACTGACCGAATGAATGAATGAATGAGCCTGCTGCTTAGATACAAACAGACCCTTCCAGATACTGCCCAGATCTGCTCCTCTGACCTCTCCCAAGAGGATGCAAGGTTCCCCTCCAATGTGCTTTCTGGAGGTGGCTGCAAGGTTTGGAAACTTGCACCTGGGCCTTTGCGGAATAACCCACTCGGTCCCCTCAGTGGGGGGCAGTTCCGTCATGAGAGCGGCACATTCGCCAGCCCATCCAGTCCAGGCCTTTCCCACTCCGAGGGGCCACAGCCTCAGCAATGCCAGAGCAACAGGGAGAGTGAGTGGGAGCCACGTGGCTGACGTCAGCATCTCCTGCCCCTACACCTGCTCCCAGGGGACCAGGGACAATGCTGGGCTGATGCGGAAGGGAGAAGAGCAAGTCGCTTTCCCAGGGAGAGGCAGCATTTTCCCCAAGCTGGGGACGAGGCTGCTTGGCAGATTCTGGGAATACAGGGCATTCCTCCAGGAATCTTCACAAGCCTTTGGGTGGAGGCAGAGGCCCTCAGTGAATTGCTGAGAGGCGTATGTGGGGAGACTCAGCCTGAGGCCCCAGAGCTCCCAGCTTGGGCACAGACTGCTGCCTCCTCACTTGGCCAAGAAGCAAGAGACCACCTGCCTTCCTGGGACCCTGCAGACCCGACACTAATAACCACAGCAGAGAGGAGGGGCATCCCTACGTCCTGGATGATACAGGTTTCTAAGACCTTTGTGGCCCCCAGGAGGGTGCAGGGAGCCCCTGTAATTCCTGAAACTGAACCCTTGTCACCAGGCAAATGCAGCTCACAGGCTGATTTCACCTGATTCAGAAAAATAAGGCCATAGAGAAACTCTCCCACATGAACAAGAGATGCCACCAAGACTGTGTGTTTCAGCATTATTCAAAATAGCCAGGCATTAGCACACAGCCCGTTCAACTCTCAACAGAGAAAGAAGAGTTATGGTACAGTTATGCAATAGATGAAACAAACTGGTATGTGTATCAAAGTGGATAGTACGAAATTCAAAGTCATACTCATTTCTGTGATGAAGGGACATTAAGCAAATACGGAATAATGTCAGGATTTAACAGCAAGGGGTAGGTGGGTCTATGGGAGTTCACTGAAATTTTTCCGAGTTTACTTATTTATTTTGAGAGAGAGAGAGCGCACGCACACGTGTGTGTGAATGGGGTAGGAGCAGAGAGAAAGAATCTCAAGCACAGAGTCTAATGCAGGGCTCGAACCCACGAGCCATGAGATCATGACCAGAGCTGAAACCAAGAGCAGGGTGCTCAACCAACTGAGCCACCCAACCTCCCCAGAATGCTTTTATTGTCTATATGTTTGGAGTATTTAGAAATTTTTAAACATTAAATTAAAAAAAGAAAGCAGGGTACCTGGGGGCCTCAGTCAGTTAAACATCTGATTCTTGATTTCCGCTCAGGTCATGATCTCATGGTTCATGAGTTCAAGTCTCTAGTTGGGCTCTGCCTTGACGGTGAAGAGCCTGCTTGGGATTCTCTGTCTCCCCCTTCTCTCTGCCCCTCCCCTGCTCATGTGCGTGCTCTCGCTCTCTTTCTCAAAAAAAAAAAATAAATAAATAAATAAATAAACTTTTTTTTTTTTTTTTTAAAGAAAGTAGGGCACTTGGGTGGCTCAGTTGGTTAAAGATCTAACTCCAGCTTAGGTCGTGATATCACGGTTCATAAGTTCGAGCTCCACATCGGGCCCTCTGCTGTCAGTGCAGAGCCTGCTTCACATCCTCTGTTCACCTCTCTCTGTCCCCCTTTCCCATTCATTCTCTTTCTCTTTCTCTCTCTCTCTCACACACACACACACTCACAAATAAAAGAAACATTAAAAAAAAAAAAAAAAAGCAAGTAGTATTGCTTGTGACCAAGTGGACTCGGGGGCAGAATGCCCCCCTGCCTGCCGAGGTGGGTGTGGCACCCAGTGAGGAGGCAAGCCATGGCCCCCTCCCTTCCCTGCATGGTGCTGTGGGCAGAGGCTGACCCATCTTCCTAATGCTGGAGGCCCAAGGTCAGATGTGAAGATTGTTCAAGCCTTCCAGAACCCTTTTCCGGGTACGGGGCCCCAGGAAGTGCCCTGCCCCCACAGCCAGAGCTGTCCTTGGGTCCTACCTGCCACTTCGTCCTTGACGCTGACCCAGGTACATCCTTCCTCCAGTTCGGAGGGGCGCGCAGCATCCTGGACGCAATAATGGGGACTCTGGCGCCCGTAGAAGGCGTCCTGGATCTGGATAACCTCCCCTGAGCCACAGTGCATGGTGGCATTGAGGCCGTCACAGGCCAGGCTCTGGCCAACACCTGTGACAAAGGGAAGGTGACACCTTAGGACGCACCATGGTCACGCCTGGGCAAGTGCCTGGCTGATGGGAAGTGGAGGGGTGTCAGGGGTGAGGCTGAGATGAAGGGACACAGAAGCCAGCTCCACAGGAGAGGGGGATAGATGGTGGTGGGCGTGAGAATGGCTCTGGAGCCAGGCTGCCTGGGATTAGAGGCCACCAGCCGTGGGCTGTGTGACCCTCTGCAAATCACTCAGCTTCTCTATGCCCCTTAGCACAGGGGAGTGTCGGTACTACACCCCTAGAGGGTCTTTAGGAGGATTCCATGAGTTTATACATGCAGAGTAAGGGCTATACAAACACCAACTTGAACCTTATCTGAAAACAGTGCCTGGCACATCATAGATGCTAAACAAGCATCTGTTGAATGAATGAGTGATTTTAGTGCGTCTTCCAACCAATCCTAGAAGCTCAGCTATTATCTTCCCCTCTAGGAGCATCAGGCTCAGGGGGCCACTGTGCTGAGACCACCCCCACCCCCACCCCCGCCTCCAGCCCGGCTCTTGAACCGGTGAATTCAGTGAACGTTTGTTGGAAAACAATGACCTGGCTCAGGTGAGCACAGCCAGAAAGGAAACTATGGACCTAAACTCCAGCTTGTCTGCCTGCTGGGAACACCACAGGGTAGAGGAGGAGACCGAAAATCTGTGTTAGTTTCCTACAGCTGCTGTCTGTACTAACTACCACCAAACTCATGGCTGAAAATGGTACAAATCTATCGTCCTCGAGTTGCAAAGGTCACGAGTCCAAAATGGGTCTTACTGGGCTCGTGTCAGGGATCTGGTGCCTCTGTCTGTCCTGAGCCTTTTTCTGCTTCCAGAGGAGACGCGTTTGTTGGATTGTGACCCCTTCTTCCATCTCCAAAGCCAGCAGCAGCCAGCATCTTCCAGGCTCTCTCTGGCCACAGGCAAACATGAGTTCAGGTCTTATCATGGTCACTTCCCAGCTGTGTGGTCTTGGGCAAGGAGCTTACCCTTTCTGAGCCCCACTAATCCTCTTATAAAGAGGCCTCGCCTCGAACAGCAGAGGTGCTTCTATTGTGAGTAAATGCACACAGCTCTGTTCCTGGAGGTGCTGCTTGGTTGTGTCAGCTGTTCACAGTGTGACCTTGTAGCAGTGGCCCCAAGGCCCTGGGGCTGAAAGGTTCGGAGACAGGCTCCAAGTTGGGGTGCAGAAGGGGGCAAGCTCTGGGGAGCTGTGATAAAAAGAGAGGGAAGTTATATGACCCACAGGTCCCTGAAGCTACAAGTTTCCAGAATCAGCCCAGCTGGAGGAGTTAACCCTATGTGGCTCCTATTTAAAACCAGACCGGGGATGTGGGGGGCGGGATGAAGCAGGGCGTCCTATAAGTGCCCAAATCCAGAATGGGCCCTGGGAGCTGGGGTTCTTCACTGTGGGGCTTGGAGACAGGGAGGGGGCTGAGCCCAGGAAGCCTGGAAGCTTCTCTTAAGCCTGTCTTGAAAGTCAGGGGAACATGGGGCAGCTTAGTTCCAAGACCAGGCCCCTACACCAGGGCCTCTGCATGGTAGGCAGGACCAGTGGTGGGGCCATGGGTCCCTCCTGCCAGGGCTCTTAGACAGAGTCCCCAGGGAGGAGTCCCCAGGGCGAAAAGGGGGTCAACCATGGACAGCAGCTAGAAAGAACACAAGAACAGAGTGTGGGGACGTTCTGGAGTCAGGGAGGGTGAGTGCTGGAGACTCAGACCCGGGCTGGCCATGGCAGCAGGAGTCAAGGGCAAATGAGAACAGCCTCCTGGAATCACGTCTCCTTCATAGGAAGACTGGGAAAAGAGAGTAAATAGGGCTGGGCATTTGCCCCTAGATGCAGGTGTCTGAGAGGAAAGGAGGGACGTAGGTGAGACTAGTAGGTAAGTGGACAGGGAGAGGGGAATGTGAGCTGGGGAGGTGAAATAGACACAGAGCGCCACACAGAGACAGGTAGGCATTTCGGGAGACGTGGAGACAGAGATAGAGACGGGGACACAGGAAGACACAAAGACAGAGACCCAGGGACACCCGGAAAGAGGTAGAGAGAAACAGAGACACATGGAGGGACACAGAGAGACAGAAGGAGGGAGACCCCACAACAGAGGCCAGCTCACCAAACTCGCAGATGAAGGCAGACGGCTGAGTGCAGTTGTCTGAGGCCGCCCATCCAAAGGAATCGTCTCTCTCGATATAACCACAGGTGTTTGGGGCAGGAGAGGCCCCTCGGCGCCAGTGGCTGTAGCTCACATTTGAGGTGTCCAGCCAGATCCCCGGCCCTGGGATGGGAACACAGGCACCAGGACTTGCAGACATTCTTCTGACCCTTTTTATGCACAGGCGTCACCTCAGCTCAGCTGCTGGTGCTGCGGGAGGTGCTCAGTTAAGGCCGACAGGCTAACGGCCTCTCTTTCCCATGCCAACAAAGAGACATTGCTAGCTGTTACCTTCCAATACCCAGACGTAAGAATTCAACCTAAAAACTGGGGTGCCGAGTCAGGGAGCCCAAACAAAGTAGTTTCATTAAGGACATGATGCTTCCAGCTCTGTCTTACCATAGCCTAAAAAAAGAGCACAGAAGTGTGCCTCGGGGTGTTCGAAGGCGTTCCATAGAGAAGCAGGGTCCCTTGTCAAATATATTTGGGCACACTCACTTAAAATGGGAGTTTTCCTTACTTCCGGGACTCCTCAGTCCCTTGAACACACTGATGTGACTCTTGAAGTCAGGTTGTGAGTGTGTGTGTGTGTGTGTGTGTGTGTGTAATACAAAGGCATTTCAAGGACACTTGAAACCTAGAAAACACTATAAATTACTCTAAAGACTCAAAAGTGTATTTATTCATTTTTAAAAATAAATCCATATGAATGGTTAAAAAAATTTTACAGTGGAAAAGCGTATAAAATAAAAATGTCTCCCTGCTCCCAACCTATGGGTTACTCCCATTACTGTTATGTCTTGTGAATTGTTCTAGAGTGGATTTTATCTATATGTCAGCATCCATGAGTGCCTGAAATCTATTTATACAAATGCCATCATACTCCACACGATATCCTGCTCCTTCTTAAATAGCATTAAATATTGGGGGTTGTTACATCTCAGTCTACACTGATCTACCTCATTTTCTGTAAAATGAGCCATGTGGTATCCCTTGGTGATTTCAAATAGACACAACTGCTTTCAGTGGATAGGAAGGGATGTTCAATAAACAGAAATCCACAATTGCTACATCTACAAATCAAGAAACCATTCAATAGATATTGCCTGAAAATGCATTTCAGAATTAAAATCCTGTGGCTATGAGTGTTTCCCAGCTGCTCCCTAATTAAGCCTTTCCGTCCACTCTGGTAATAAGTGCTTAGCCCAGACCAAGTTACGCATTTCTAAAACCCAGTGGCTTCCTCAGGGCAATGTCATGTGGCAGGGCGCTGACTCAAGAGAGTCCTCTCGCAGCGTTCTCTTGGGCAAACAGTTTTCTCCCCCTGGAGTTCATTTTCCTCATCCATAAAATAAGAGTAGCAATGTGTACCTCATGGGGTGGGTGCGAGAATTGAATATAAATGTTCATTTGTCCATTCTCTGCTAGGTGCGGGCACTGGGGAAAGAAGAGTGGCCAGAATGTGGTTCCTTACCTCAAAGAAGCTCACTGTCTAGGAAGGAAGATAGACACCTAAAAATTGAAAGTCATACCAAAAGTACCCTCCCAGGGGTGTGGGCAAGGCTCTACGGTGCATAGAGGACTCAGCGGACCATGCTGGGGTTGGAGGAAGGAGCCCTCACAGAGTAAAAGGTAAGTAAGAGTTTCTAGGAGGACCATTAAAACGAGACCATCTACTGTGAATGGGGCGGAGCCAAGCTCTTAACGTGCTTTACTCTCATAAGAAATGGAGAAAGGCATGTGGAAGTGCTTTGAAAATAGCTTAGTAATTATTTCCTGAGACTCTGTTCCCACATCTATACAACAGAAGCAACAATATCATCTCACTGGTTATTGTAGGGATTTGGGGTGATAATGGGCAAGAAGTACTAAGAATAGTGCTGGCACTATTCTAGCAAGAAGTGAAGAAGCTATAGCTAGTATTATTAGACACACTCAAACGAATATTTTCAGAGTGTTGGCTATGTGTCAAATTCTGTGCGAGATTCTGTACATGAATTATTTCCTTTGATCCACAAAAGTGGAGGGTGTCCTTACCATGAGAATTAGGATATATTACATTGTTCTATGAGGTTCTGGATTAAGAGGCAACGGTGAGAGGGGCACCTGGTTGGCTCAGTCGGTTCAGCGTCCAACTTCAACTCAGGTCGTGATCTCGCAGTTTGTGAGTTTGAGCCCCACGTCGGGCTCTGTGCTGACAGCTCAGAGCCTGGAGCCTGCTTTGGATTCTGTGTCTCCCTCTCTCTCTGCCCCTCCCCCACTTGCTCTCTCACTCTCTCTCTCTCAAAAAATAAAAATAAGCATTAAAAAAAACTTTTTTTAAAAGAAGCAATGGTGAGAATCACAGCCACAAGCTTCCTTTGAAATACAGCTTTCAGAGCACCTACCTTCTGTGGTTCCATTCCGAGCCAAATTTCCTACAAGTCCAATCCACCATTCCCTGTCCTGGGAGATATGCTTCTGCAGAAACTTCTGGGTGTCCTCATCACGAATAAAGACCAAATGGCCCCCTTGCCCCTCGCACCAGCTCTGGGCACCATAGAAGGTGTCACTGAGAGGCACAAATTCATAGCAAGAGTCTCTGAAAGCCACTTGGCTCTTTGAGCAAGAGCTGCCGTCTTCTGGCGTAGCAATCACAGCCCTAAACCTCAGAGCAAGGCCCAGGAGTAGCAAGCCCGCTGCCTTCATTCTTCAGCTATCCCCTGAGCATCTGGATGGAGCTGGCGCTGAGGTCCTTTTTATACTGGTGGCTCACAACTGTCTGCCGTCCATCTTTCCCTCTCTCTTTCGTCAAATAATAGCACCTGCCTCTTAGTTAAGAGACAAAAGGCTCAGGATGAATGTGTCTGCATTTTTGCTTTCCCCAGCTCTTTGTTCGATGCCTGTTCCAAATCCCATTGATTTGCAAAACGGTCTTCAAGAGAAACATAAAGCCGCTATCTCACCTGTCTGCTTGTCATTCGATAAACTGTTAGCTTCTGATAAAAATTCCTTGCTATTGGTTTGATGCTGTTACCCTGGAGGACCGCATGTCTCACGAGAGGCCATCAGCATGTGAGAAGTATGTGATAAAAGAAAAATGGCAGGCAAGTGGGAGTGATGAGATGGTAAAGGAACCAAGTAGCCCTCATCCCCAACCCTATTGTCCAGAGTGGGAGCTGTGCCCACATGGTAATCACATTCTCTCCAGCGTGGGCTTAAATCCTAATGGATATGTCTCCCTCTCTCTGGTTCATCACATTACCACTCATGCCTATTGGAGAATACAAATTTCCTACAAAATTGTTTCAATATCATCATGAAAGTAAGCTTTTAAAACCTCAAACCTGCCTATCCTCACCCACTGCCTTAAACCCTCTAGTGGATGTCCATGGTCTGTGCATCAAGTTCAAGCTTCTCAGCTTTGTATACAAGGCTTTGTATGAATTGGCCCCTGACCATATTTCCAAAGACACCCTCCAAATGTGGGGAAACAGACTCACTCATTGCTGATGGGAGTATAAACTGTTATAACCTCCATTGTGGGCAGTCTGACCGTATCTATCAAAATTTTGTTTATTATTTTTAAGATTTTTTAAAAGTAATCTCTATAGCGAATGTGGGGCTTGAACTTACAACCCTGAAATCAGGATTCAAATGATCAGTATACTGATTGAGCCAGCCAGGCACCCCAATATCTCTCAAAATTTTAAAAGCACAATCCCTGTAATGTAGCAGTTCAGCTTCTAGGAATTCTACCTACAAATAAATTCATAGATGCACAAAATGTCATACATATAATGTTATTTATTGCAGAATTTTGTAAGAAGGAAAATTTGGAAACAACTTAAAGTGTCCATTGGTAAGAAAGTGGTCAACAAAATGTGGTACATACCCACACACAAAAATGATCAAATTCTTTATATACAAATTTGGAAGAATATCTAAGATTTTTGCTAATATTAAAAGCAAATTATGAGATAGTGTTGATGGCCCAATCCTATTTTTTTAAAAAAATTTTAAATTTATTTATTATTTTGAGAGATAGAGCACACATCCATGTGAGTAGGGGGAGGAGCCGAGAGAGAGGACAGAGAGAATCCTAAGCAGGCTCTGTGATGTCAGCACAGAACCCGAAGTGGGGCTCGATCCCACCAACCATGAGATCATGACCTGAGCTAAAATCAAGAGTCAGGTGCTTCGTGGACTGAGCCATCCAGGCGCCCCAATGATCCAATCCTATTTACACAAAAATATCTATGAAGATTTATTTGTATGTGTAGAATATATCTCATAAAGGACTTACAAGAGACTGGCAGTAGTGATTGCTTGGGTCAGGGGTCGGGGGACCTAGGTGAGTAGGAGGCAGAGGAAGGAGCAAGACTTTGGTTTCATCGGCCATATTTTGGAAACTTTCCTATCTTGTACCATGTGATAAATATCTTAGCTGTTCAAAAATAATAAATTCTTTTTTTAAAAAAAGCTCATGGTGGGGTGCCTGGTGGCTCAGTCGGTTGAGCATCCGACTCTTGATTTTGGCTCAGATCATGATCCCAAGGTGGTGGGATTGAGCCCTGTGTCGGGCTTGCGCGCTCTCTCTCTCAATATATATACATATTTTTAAATCTCACGGGCCCATCATTCCTCCATTAGGTCAAAGTCACACACAGCTCTTTCTAACTATCCTAGTTGCCTTCTAGTACCTTCCTTCGTGCCTCCGTGTGTCTGTGCTCTTCGCTCTGCCAGGAACCCTTTTCTCACGGTCCCGCCCAGTCTACTTTTGATACCCCACTCAAACGTCAGTTCCTCTGCGGATTTTGTAGAACTTGCCTCACATAATATGCCTCTCTCCTCTGAGTTTCCTTTTTCTTTTTTGTCGATAAAAACTTAAGACATGGGTGATATACCATACAATCTACCCATTTAAAATGTGCAGGTCAGTGGTTTGTAGTACATCCATGAAGTTGTGCAACCTTCACCATGATCCATTTTAGAACATTTTCATGACCCCGAAAGGAAACCCTTTGCCCGGCTGGCATTCACTCCCAACCCTCCCTCCTGCCAGCTCCTGACAACCACTAATCTCCTTCCTGGCTCTGTGGATTTGCCTACTCTGGACGCTTCATATAAGCAGAATCACATAACACATGGTCTTTGTGACTGGCTCTGTTGGCCCAGTGTCTTCAAGGCTCATCCATCTTGTAGCACAGACCATTACTCTATTCCACAACCTCATCCCTTCCCCCCTTTTTGGGTACTCAATAAAAGTTTGTAGAATAACTGCTGAATTAAAAGTTTTCCAGAACTAATATGTTCCTCACCTTAGCTCCTTGTTTGCTGAGGAATGTTTGTTGTTCGTGATAACTTTCAAAATTAACAGTGTTTGACAAAATTACTAAGTTGCCTCATTGGTGGGAAAAATTGTTTTAACTGCTAACACCAGAGTTCTTCTTGGGAGCTCTTTCACTTTAGGAAAATACCTGTATGGGCCATTTGGGTTGGGACAGAGGAGACGCCAGGGTATGGTTTATATTATTACAATGAAGCACAATGCTGGGGGATGGGTTTGCATAAGAAGTTAGTGATTCAAGGATGGAGAGGGGCCTTTGCAATGTGGTAGAACTCTAGACCTTCAAAGTAGGCATTAGGCAAATAGTTTCTTGCAGCAGGGTGGCCAGAGCCTTTAGAGAACATGGGTGCCTAATGTCTGGCTTTAAATTATTCACCTGTTGTGACAGAATTCATCTTTTTTTTCCTCTCCATTCCCTTCTCTCCCAGTCCTTGGCAAGCACTATTTTCTGTCTCTATGGATTTACAGATTCTGGACATTTCCTATAAATGGAATTGTATAATATGTGACCTTTTGTGTCTAGCTTCTTTCACTCAGGAGCTTCTTTCACTCAGCATGTTTTCAAGGGTCATCCACATTGGAGTGTGTGTTACTAGTACTTCATTCCTTTTTATAGCTAAATAATGCCCCGTGTATGGATACACCACAATTTGCTTATCCATTCACCTGTTGATGGACATTTAGCTTGTTTTATTCTATGAGTTTCTTGCAGGAAAGGGATAATATCTCTTAATCTCTGTTCATCCCATGACTGGCACACAGTAGGACTCAATGAACATTTGCCAGCCTGGCCCCATCTCCCATGAACTTGCGTGCTGGGGTAGGTTGAGAGGCTATGACTTCTAGTTGACCCATGAACGGGACCCAGGCAATTGGAAGCATCTCATCCCTGCCCCGTCCTTAGAATGTGCATTCTGTTTGCCTTCCCTGCTCCCAGAAGCTGTCCCAAGGACACAGCCTTGAGATAGTGAAGTGGTGTTGAAATCATCTGGACAGTATGCAGGACTGGATGCAGTTAAAACCTCTATATAAACTTTTGAGACTTGGCAGCAAGTACAGAGAGCTTCTTGTCTCGTAGCACCCAAGACAGGCTTGAGTGTTAAGTTCTCTTAACTGCCACCCACCAATCTGCAGGGATCTGCTTTTTCTTCCGTCTCTCCCTGTGTACAGAGGCCAGTTTCCAAACCAACACTGGGACTGACCCATGGCCCCCATCCCTTTCCCAGAAGCCCTTCCAAGCCCTCTGGAGTAGCCCTGCCAGACGGAGCCCAGGGCAGGTCTCGAGTCATTGCTGAGTCACCGGCAGGAACACAGTGAACATTGGTCTCTTATCTCTAGGGGCCAAGCTTCTAATGGCTTCTATTAGAAAACTCTCTGGAAGGCCTCATGTAGCGATAAGGTATCTCCTGGGTAAAGGGCTTAATTTATGTCCCTCACGGAACGTGCTTGGGACTTTTGATAATGAATGCAAATGTGCAGGCTGAATTCCACTTTTGAGTTCTTTATGTTCTGACAAATTGCAGACTCCTGGGCACAGAATTCATCTTGGTGATATCAGCTCCCATGTGCTTTAAACATCTGTGTATGTGAAGAAAGAAAGCAGGACATGGCTGGACCCATGAGAGCCTGTTTCCAGTGATCTGATTCAGTTGCCTGAGCCTCTAAACTGATTTTGGGGGCCAGCAAATGAAAAGAGAGAGCAAATTTGGTTTAAATGAGGCCTTGAGTCCAAGTCCTTGAGGTCTTGAGAACCATAGAGATGTTCACACCCTGTGGCTCTGTCATCCCAGTCCTGGGAGTCTTTCTGTTTTAGTTTGGGTTTCCCCAGAAGCTCACCAAGCCAAGAATTCAAGAGCAAGCAATTTATTTGGGAGGGCATGCAGGAATTGGGGGCAGGGGAGGGGGGAGCACATCGCTTTATATGAATTGGTGTTTTCATTGGTCATAAATTGAATTGAATCTTTGCCCTCCACTCAACTAAAACGACAACCCAGTGGGGCGCCTGGGTGGTTCAGTTGGTTAAGTGTCTGACTTTGGCTCAGGTCATGATCTCACAGTTCGTGGGTTCAAGTCCCTCGTCAGGCTCTGTGCTGACAGCTCAGAGCCTGGAGCCTGTTTCAGATTCTGTGTCTCAGTCTCTTTCTGCCCCTCCCCCACTCATGCTCTCTTTCTCAAAAATAAACATTAAAAAGACAACCTAGCAAAAGAATTCTTATGGTTCCCTCACCCCAATGCATTTTCATTTCTTTGTGGTTCCTTGAAATGCTTCTTGCCATGGAGATAGATGTTTACCCAGACACCACCATAGCATGAGTGTAATTAGTTCGTATTACATTTCCCACTTAGTTTTAGATCCTAGGCCTTTTCCATGCTGCTAAAGGGCTTTGGAATTGGCATGGTGAAGGCTGTGCTTCCTTTCCCTGAATAGATATTTGCTAAACCATTCCCACAGTACTAGTTTGTGTGGTTTTTGTCAGCTCTTGGTTATGTGTTCAGTTTTGCAATTCAGTCAACACTGCTACGAACATCATCTTGCACTTGACATTTAGCCTGAGCTGACTTAACCTCCTGAAGGTTGCAGCAGGCATTATCACAGGCCCATCTTAACCACTCACATTTACCATGTAAGGCTTTTAAATGCAAGCACCTGTAATAACTCCTTGCCTTTCCCTGCACATGAGGGGCAGGATGGAAGTGCCTGGCAGTTCATGCCTCTAGGGAGAAACTCTCACCCTTGATTGGCCAGGGTTGGGGGGGGTCCATCACCCAGATTCCTCAAGATAACTCTAAAGGACACTTACACCATCCCACGGCCCAGCAGCCCAGCAGCCAGACTGAGCCTATGGTGGTAACAGCCTAGATAAATGCACTGTCAATGTCTTCCCTCCCTGTTTCACTTCCCCGTGCCCTTGCTGGCATTTCCTGGATTCGCCTCCCAAATAAATCACTGGCACTTCAATCCTCGTCTTGGCTTGTGCTTCTGGGAGACCCCAATCTGGGAGACCCCAACCTTAGACAGGTCTATCCCCAAGACTGGGAGGCCTGGACCCATAGGGCGCAAACATCTTCATGATTCTTGCTTATGGGTTCAGTGTCTATTTAAACCAGATGGATTATCTTGGTTCTTCATGCTGCTGATCTCGCTTGAGGACTCCGACTGCCAGATCAAATCCTGAGAAAAATGCTCACACAGCTGAACACTGCCTTGCCTACTTTCCTGACAATTTCAGTTCTGTACTTGGGGACCATCTCTGAGCAGTTAATAATGGCCTCAGTCGTTGAGATGGCGGGTGGTATTCTCTTGTTTTTTTAGGCGTGTATGTAGTCTACATGGAGGTAGTCCTCCATGTTGTTCTCGAATGTTAAGCTGTTTGCTTCTACAAGGTGGCTGGTGAACTAGATCTTGACAGATTAGCCAGGAAGAAGGGGATGGGGTGGAGGTAGGGGTGGGGAGAGCCGGTAGAAGGGGTGTCTCAGGGAGGGGCCCTATAAAAGCAAATCCTTATTTCTCGTCAGTGCCCCAGAACCAGCATAAACTACGCCCCCCAGCATCATCCGCCCCTCTCGGGTCTGCCCCAGCTGTCACACCAGTCATGCGTGTGCTGTTTCTTTACAAAAGTGCCTCTTCTAATACCCTTGCCTGAACACCTGTATCCTTTTTTCAAGAATAGCTCAACTATGAACCTCTTCTCTGAAGCTGGCTCACGGTCTCCAGGAGTTAAATGCCATATCTTCCATGTCCTCCTAGGAGTTTAATCTGCTTCCATGTTAGCACTGTTTAGGAGTGTTTAGCCTTGAGAGAGAATAAGAGAGAAATTATGAGAAGAATCTGGCTATAAAATTAGTCTGTTGATAGCCTTTTAAATTTCTATTTTTATTTTTTAAGTTTTGTTTTGTTTTATTTTTTGAGAGAATGCAAGCATAAGCTTGGGACGGGGGTAAGAAAGAATCCCAAGCAGGATCCACGCTGTCAGCACAGAGCTGGACATAGGGCTAGAACGCATGAACTGTGAGATCATGATCTGAGCCGAAACCAAGAGTTGGATGCCTCACCAACTGAGCCATCCAGGCATCCCAAAGCCACAAATGCACAAACAGGTACTTGAACCCTGGACCCTCAGAGTAAAAGTCTGATGCTCTACCGACTGAGCTATTCTGGGCTTCAGTTTCTACTTTTAAATTGTTTTTGCTTAATGGCTGTTGTGGGTTGACTTGTATCTTCCAAAAAGACATGTTGAAGTCCTAACCTTTGGTGCTTGAGGATGTGCCTTCTTGATGGAAATAAGGCCTTTGTGGATGTAATCAAGATGAAGGCATGCTGGGGGAAGGAGGGTCCAGACCCAGTGACTGGTGTCCTTTATAAGAAGGAAATCTGAACACAGAGACAAACGGACACACAGAGAGAAGTCCATGTGACAAGAGGCAGAGACTAGGGCCAGGGAATATCAAGGTGTGCTGGTAACCACCGGAAGTTAGAAGTAGCTAGGAAGGATTTTCCGGAGAGACTTCAGAAGGCACCTGGCTCTGTGGACACTTTGATTTTGGACTTCTGACATCCAGAACTGTGTAAGCTACCTAGGTTGTGGTATTTTTGTCATGAAAGCCCTAGCAAATCAATACAATGATGATGTAGCACAGTGAGGCCGTGTGTCATTCATTCATTCATTCTTTCATTCAATAAATATCTGTTGAGCACCTACTACGTGCCAGACATTGTGCTAAACTCTGGATTTGAAACAGAAGAGTGACATGATCAGGCTTGCATTTCAGCCAGGTCACCTGGTGGCAGCAGGGAGGGTAGATTGTGGATAGGACTGGAGGCAGGGAGGCCATGAGGAGGCTACTCCCAAGAGGTGAGCAATAGTGAGGATGGTAGCTGGGGTTGGGAGGGGGGTGGCTGGAGGAAAGAGGAACAATCTGAAAGATTACTTAGGAAGCAGAAACCACAGTCTAGACTATAACCTGGTAGTTGTCATTTAAATTGAATTTTTGTGAAGCTTCACTGACCGGGCTCTGAGCACATCACGGTAGAAAATTAAAGTGTTCCCACTCTGGCGTTAGAAGGCACACCCCTTTCTCCCAGTAGTGCCCTCTGCATTTCACTCTGTCCCTTCTACCTCCCAAGCGTGGCATATTATTATAATAATTATTATTTGCTTTCCTCTCTTCCTCATTAAGCTGGGAGTTCATGGAGTCCAGGAGTTACAACTTCCCATCTCTCTGTCTCTAATACCAAACATGAGGCTAGTCTCTGCCTCTAGTAGAACTTTGTGGAATTAATGAATCCTCCTAAATGTTAATGGGGTGATTTGTGGTCTTCGGTTTCAGTGGTGAAGTGTGCCCTCCAAGAACCCTAGCACGGCTCTCCCTCCACTTCCTACATCCTGCTTTCTGGATGGGCCGTGGAGCTCACCACTGACCCTTCTCCCTTGGGAAGGTGGCTGCCACTGGTCCTGGGACTTTGTCCCCTGGAAACTCGCTATCGGAGATTTCCGCTTTATCTACTCGGTTTTTCACCCTGGCTAATTAAAGGCACCATTTAGAAGCCAACTTAATTGGATGGGGCACCTGGGTGGCTCAGTTAGTTAAGCATCGGACTTTGGCTCAGGTCATGATCTCATGGTTCTTGGGTTCGAGCCCCGCATCGGGCTCTGTGCTGACAGCCAGCTCAAAGCCTGGAGCCTGTTTCAGTCTGTGACTCCCTCTCTCTCTGACCCTCCCCTGTTCACACTGTCTCTCTCTCTCTCTCTCAGAAATAAATAAAACATTACAAAAAAGTTAAAAAAAAAAAAGAAGCCAACTTAATTGGAAAGCTGCAGTGTAATGTAGATTTGATGACATTACCTCCAAAGGGGAAATATTAACTCACTTTAGACAGTAACTTTGTAATAGGAGATACAGAATTGGAAAATAAGGTTGTCGATTGGTTTTTCATTCTTTTATAGCACAAAAACTTTTCTTTCCTAATTCAGGTTTTGCTTCTTCACCTCATGACTGCTTTATGGATGCAACACATTCCGTGGAGAAAGCGGCCTCAGGAAAGGTAGCCTCCTCTTCCTTGCTCCTTCCCTAAATTATACAGGAAGAGGACCCCACATTCAGATCTCCCACCTCTGCCACGTGCTGTGTGACCTGTGGCCCTGGGACACAACCTCACTGAGCTTTGGTTGTTTCCTTGATTAAAAAAAAAAAGAGGGTTGGGGAGATTATAACAGTACCTGCCAGGTCTGTGCCAGAATTAGAAGGTAGAGCTTGTGCAAAATACAGGTGAGGGGGCGCACATCAGTGAATGCCTCTCCTCCCTGTGGAAGCGGGGAGATGAAGCCTTCCTGCTTGCCCGCTGAGCACCTCAGACCCTCCAAAGGGCAGACCGTCTGTGCATCTGTACCAAGTCCCGCACCCTCCGGAAGCAAATCCTCTCCTACAGGCTCTGCATCGCTGCTGGATGTAACGTGGCCAACTTGTGCCAACGTGTATGACTTGGGAGGAAGCCCAGGAGATACCTGACCTGACTTGGGGACGAGCCCTGCCAGACAGCACCTCCGTGGAGCCCCTAGGGCCCTCCTCTGGCTCTCTGCTTCGTCCTGTGTCCCTCTAAGCAACCCCAGCTCCAGGCCCCAAGCCTGTGAACATTTGCCTCGTCCCCCTCTCCCTCTCCCGCTTGCCCTTTTCCTCTGGCCCCGGCTCACCTCTCCTGCTTCTCTCTACCACAGCCACCCCCCTGCCCATGATCTAGAGCTGTATGGGGTGGCCATGCTGTGTGGTCCCTCTGGGGCTGCACCCTTTCTGGGACCACTCTTCCCCGCTCCTCTACTTGGCCAGCTCCCAGCCATCCTCACGCTTCTGGCTCAGCGTCGCCGTTTTCATGAGGCGTGGACAGCGCCTCTCTTCACCACGCCCCTTGGCCCTGGAGGGTCTTCCTGTGTCACCTGGGACGTGCCACTGCTCCCGCTGGGTGGGTGCCATTCCATATTTGAGAAACAGGTGAATGAATGAGTGAATGAGCACATACATGGGCCGATTTACATTGTTACCCTGTCATGCAGCCATAGCTGCCCCTGTCACCTCGGTCATATACATATGCCATCTTAGCAATCCTCCTGCTAGCTCAGCACTGTCAGTAGAACTTTCCCTGCTGGTGGGAGATGTTCTGTCTGCACTTACCAATATGGTAGCCACTAGCCACGTGTGTCTGTGGAGCCTTCAAAATGTGGTTAGGATGAGGGAGGAATTTAATTTCATTGTAATTAATTGATGTTTAGATTCATATAGCTCCATGCTGCCTGTGGCTACTGTACTGGGCGGCACAGCTAAGCGCTCACATTAATGCCTTCACTGGACATGGTCTCTTGACTGAGAGATCACTGTCTAGAGTATGAAGCCCAAATTCTTACATCCTCGCACGATCCAATCCCTGAACCACTTTCTACTCCCATCTGGGCGGTAGTGGAGACAAACCGTGATTCCAAGTACGGCCTCAGAGCTCCAGGGCACTGGCGAGTTGCTTAACTCCTCCGTATGTCACTTTTGACATCTGTAAAATGGGCTGAATACCCGTGCTCAGGGGTATTGTGAAGAGGACATGTGTTCCCCAGTCCCAAAGGCTCAGAAGAACATCTGGCATGTCGGGAGCTCTCAGTAAGTGGCACCTATAAAGATCATTAGGTCCCTGGCAGAGCCAGCCTGTCCTCCTCACTATCCCCCCACTAGAATAGTCCAGCTCCATGCCATCTTTCACAGTGGTCCTTCTCATTGCCTATCCAAACACATCCCACTCTCAGGGGCTCCACTGGGCACCCCTCCTCCAGGAAGCCACCTTTTCCAGCCTTCCCCAGCCTGAGCAAACTTTCCTTCCTTGGAATCCCATGATACTTCCTATCTGTGCCTCTCCTAGAGCAGCCGAGGGGGCACCTAGCTGTTACTGTGTACGTGTCTTTGCAGCCAGACTAGAACACACTGAAGATCCTAGACTAGGTCACGGACGTCTATTCCCCTTCCAGTGACAGGCCAGAGATGTGTGCATCGTAACCGGCCAAAGCAATTAATATTTCTGATTATCAGATTGGCTGACCTTTCCAATTTTTCTCTCTTTCCCAGGGAAAGAAAGGCAAGGAACTATTCTGAACACCACGACAGATGTGATCGGAGTCTTTATAGTTTAAACTTTTGCAGCCACCTGATGGGACTGGTATTAGAATTCCTATTTCAAGATCAGGGAACTAAGGGTCTGAGATTTTTTTTTTTTAATTTTTTTTAATGTTTTTATTTATTTCTAGGAGAGAGAGAGAGAGAGACACAGCGTGAGCAGGGGAGGGTCAAAGAGAGAGGGAGTCACAGACTGAAACAGGCCCCAGGCTCTGAGCTGGCAGTCAGCACAGAGCCCGACGCGGGGCTCGAACCCACGAACCGCGAGATCATGACCTAAGCGAAAGTCAACCGACTAAGCCACCCAGGCGCCCCTAAGGGTCTGAGATTTAAGCAAGTGGCTCAGACACTCCACTGGTAAGCAGAGCTGCAGCTCCAATACAAACGGGTCTGTTGGGGATGTCAGGGCCAAAGATGGCCCAAAAAGGGACCACGCCATCCAGACACCACATTCACACCCTCACCCGTCCTTCCCCGCTGCGTCTTGGTGGGCTCTGGGACTTGTGCTCCCCAGTAGCAGTCAGTGAAGTGAGCCTATGCCAGTCGTGGGCTCACCCTTATAGGAGACTGGAAGCTTCTGCTTCCTTTCTCTTGGAACTCTCATTTAAATTTTTTTACTGTTTGTTTATTTTTGAGAGAGAGAGAGAGATACAAAATCCGAAGCTCCGGGCTCTGAGCTGTCGGCACAGAGACTGACATGGGGCTTGAACTCAGGAACTGCAAGATCCTGACCTGAGCCGAAGTCGGATGCTTAACGAACTGAGCCACCCAGGCACCCCGAAACACTTAAAATATATTTTGTTATTTATTTTGGCAAGAGCACATGTCAGGGAGGGGCTGGAAGAGGGGATAGAGGATCTGAAGCAGGCTCTGTGCTTACAGGCTGACAGAAGTGAGCCTGATGCAGGGCTTGAACTCACAAACCATGAGATCATGACCTGAGCTGAAGTGAGGCACTCAACTGACTAAGCCACCCAGGTGCCTCTCTCTAGAAATCCTTTGTGGAAGCTTTTGCTGCCATGGGAGAAGTCCAGCTACCTGCCGGAGTGATCACATGGAGAGGGTCGAGGACAGACCCTGAGACCATGCGGAGAGCGAGAGAGGCCCAGACGCACCCCCCCCCCCCAGCACGTCAGTTAACCGCCAGCAGGCTTGCAACCACCTAAGGAGCCCCAAGCGGTGGAAGCAGAAAAACTCCCCAGCAGAGCCCAATCCCCCCACAGGACTGAGCCCAGAGAGATCATGACTGTGATGGTGGTCTGGCACCACTGAGCTTTGGAGTGGTTTGTGATGCAGCAGGAGATGACCAAACTCTCGCATAAGATGAGCTGCTCTCGTCCACGCTCCACTCCCTTGCTCTCACGCACTGGCCAGTTTTCAGTCCATTTGAAGGCAGCAAATGTATTCTAAAAATGGTCTGTGGGACCCCCACTTTGGCTCTCATATCTACTTCTGTTCCTCAGTCAGCAACTTCACAAAGTGGGAAGTGCTCCTGTGTCATAGGAAGGGACTTGCACTGCCTAGTGCATGAATCAAGTTCTGTCACATCTCTGAGGCTGCTAATGGCTCCCTTGCAGGACTGCGTGGGAATTAAGTCACAAACCTGACAAGACACCTAGCATCGTACTTGACACATGTCAGGCATCCAGTGAATGGTGTTAATGAGAGGCTGGTGGACACAGCCCCACGGGCGACAGGCCTCTTGCCCTGCTCTCCCCTTATCAGCAAAGGCCTAGAAAGCAGGGCCTCCATGGGTCCAGAGCACCACCAGAGCTCCTTGAGAAAGAGCAGCTGCTGCTTGTTATCTCTGTTTACAAAAAGGAAGGATGGAGGTTCAACTTGGAGGCCGTCCCATGAAACACGCAGGACCCCTTACCCCTTTGAGAAATATATGTCCTTTCGTATATTATATACAAAGACTCCATTTCCCAACAAAAAAGAACATCATGGGAGCGAAGAAGGCAGAGACTGAGCCTCATTAATCACCCCTGTAATGCCGAAACATGGCAACTAGTCAGCGGAAGTTCAAAGAAGGCACAGAATTATTTTCCTGCTTCAGTTGCTGCTGTGTTTCCAGCACACAGTAGGTGCTTAGTAAATATGTGCTGTGTGAAAAAATGAATGTGAGAATGGATGAACGTTGTACTGCCTGTAGCCAACACTGCAGTTTATCCATCCCAAGCCGTTTCCTCCTTGTTCCTTTGCTGATGGAATCCTGGTGTGAATCTGGTAGCAACGTGCTGCCCGGGAGACTCCTGAGGGATTTAAGAACATCAGGGTACACCTGCTCCTCCTTGCCAGGAATTGGTCTATGGGTGGTCATGTGACACCACTGAGCCAATGATACTAAGAGAAAAATATGCTTGGGGGATTCTGGGAAAGGTTTTCCTTAGCATAAAGGAAGAGAGCTATGAGAAGGAAATGCCTCCTTGTCCACATCTTGTGTCTCTGTTTTGGCCCATTATTTTGGGAGGGCGTGATTCCTGGCGTGAAGGCAGCTGTTCATAAGCAAAACCGAGCAAGTGCATGGATGGCAAGCAAACCTTCTGAGACTGGCACAGGGTGCCTGGTGAGAGGGTCCAAGTGAACTTCCCGGCCACCCAGGACCCCTAGATGACTTGATGTTTGAGATAAATGCACATCTTTGGGGTTTCTGAAGACACTGTACTTCCAGCCAAAGCATTTTCTTTTAACTCCTTGAACCTCTGTGATATTATTATGGGCTGAATTTTGTCTGCCCCTCCCCCACCTCAAGATTCATATGTTGAAGCCTCAGCCCCTCAGACTGTAAATGTTTGCAGGTAGAGCCTATTAGGCACGGTGATATTAAAATGGCCCTGCTCTTCCCTGACGTGTCTCCTTCTACGAGGAATTTTGAACATACAACCAAGGATGTGCATGTCCAGACAGACAACCATGTGAGGACACGATGAGAAAAGACGGCCGTCGACACACCAGGCAGAGAGGCCTCAAGAAACCAGCACTGGTGACAGCTGGATCCTGGACTTCCAGCCTCCAGAACTGTAAGAAAACAAGCGTGTGTTCTTCAGGCCATCTAGCAGTACTTTGTTAGGGCAGCCCTAGAAAACTAATACCAAAAGAAAAGAAAAGAAAACTGATACAGATTGTCCGTTGTTAGGATCAGTTTATTATCCCCGTTATCAAAAAATCCTGACCTCGCCATGTAATTGCCCCAAGGGTACAGAGTGTGAGTAAAGAAAGCTGGGCTTAGCTTCCTCACTATTAGAAGAACAAGGCAATGATATCGATCAAGACTGGCCCTCTCAAGTCTGCCAGCAATGGACACATCCACCCATTGCTTCATTCAGCAAGAATCTAGCAAACATCCGTCGTGTGTGGAATGGTCACCGAGTGTATACTTTGGAGTTAGGCTTGCCAGGTCGGCTTCCTAATTGTCTCTGTGTGGCCTAAGGCAAAGCTGGTTCTTTCCTGACTTTTTGCATCTCTATAACAAGGTTAAGAATACCCACCTCCTAGGATTATATAAAGTCAGGGCAAGCTGGTGCACGAAGAGTGCTTGGGAAAGCACTTGACGCCGAGAACACACTGGGTGGGTAGCAGCCATTGCTTTGCTGGGTATACAAAATGACAAAAAAGGAGGCACAGTCATGTTTCCCTCTCTATAATTTCAATGTCGTCCTCCCACAAACCCTGAGACGTAAGTATTGCCATCCTGTTTCAAAGAGTAAAGTGAGGTTCAGAGGGGACATGTGACAATAGTTTGGTTTTTTTTTTTAACTTTTTTAATGTTTATTATTTTGAGAGAGTGACTATGAGCAGGAGAGGAGCAGAGAGAGAGAGAGAGATTCCAAAGCAGGCTCCAGGCTCTGAGCTGTCAGTACAGAGCCCGATGCGGGGCTCAAACCCACGAACCATGAGATCATGACCTGAGCCCAAGTCGGACGCTTAACCGACTGAGCCACCCAGGCGCCCCACCACAGTTACAGTTCTTAATCGCAGGGCTGGGATCCCAACAGGGTCTTCTGAGCCTTTTTTTTTTTTTTCTTGCACCAGAGTTGCTGCCTGGGATGCATTTTTTCCTGAGCCCATAGTTTATGCCAGAAATTCTCAACTAATCCCCATGAGGACACAGCATTCAGAACCTAAGAATAATAACCCGAGATGGATACACATGTTTAGACCAGATGGGAGAATAAACTGGCAAGTTACGGGCTTAATGGAAAATGTGGGTCAAAGGGAACTGCCTTCTGAGCGATTGGGGAAGAAGGGGTAATAACTGACTGGTAGCTGTTTGGGGCCAGGTGCTTTTGCTGTCCCCAGTACTTGGGGATCTTGGAGATTTTGATATCATTACACCCCCATTTTACAGTTAAGGAAATGGAGGTGAAAGCAGATTCCTAGAAAAAGGAAGAATCAATCTAGTATCAACTCAAACATGCAGCGTCTTCCCTTGGACCACAGCCCCTCAGCCCCTGCCGAGAATTAGAATCCTCTGAGACATTTGTAAAACGAGCGAGGGCTCGGCTTCCCTGAGAGATCCTGCATCAGTAGGTGTAGAGGGAGGCCAGGTGCTGGACCCGACCCGAGGGAGCTCCAGCCAGGGGTGGGTGTACAGCCAGACCAGGCAGCTGTTCCATCTGGGCCCCGAGATCCAGGAACTCGGTCTGGGCCCAGACCTGGCAAGAACTGCCCTCAGCGGCTGAGGGGAGGCGGGCACCACACTCTGCCTTCCTCTGCCCAGGGGGAAACAGCTGCTCTTTTAAGCAGTGGGAGTAGAGAGGAGTCCATTAATTCATCAACCAGCGTCCTGGCCACTTGATTATGGATTTGGGGCAGTTGCATCACAGCAAGAGGCACAAATACAGGGGAACCCTGAAATCACATGCGAGCACCACTGAAATCACATTTGGGCATCATTTTGACACCAAGAAGTCGAACTGACGTGTTTTTTTTTTAACCATTCCCCATTGTTCTTGAGTAGCGTTTTTGGTTCCCTATGTTTATTTAAGTGGGTAAACATTTTATGTTTACTTCTCAAAAAAAATAAAGTTGCTCTTTGCCTATGATTTTTTTAAGGAAGGGGCGGTTCAGGGACCTTTATGCCAAACAAAGCAAAAACTGACTCTGTGCAGAAGAAGGTCCTTCCACACACAGCAGGAATTCCTGTGATTCACATGCTTCTGGCTCCCTTAATCCCAGGCGTCTTGCGTCACTATCAGGACCTCTTCCTGTTGTGATCGTAAATCTTCTCCACCTCCTGGGTTGGGGTATTTCAGACTGCATACCTACGCTGAATGCACACACTTGATTATCCCACCAATTTGAACCGAGAAAAAAAAATAGCTTTCCCTGCTTAAGCCAGAAGCAGAGCTGGAGAGGGAGTTGGGGATACAATTAAGATTGTCCAGGACTCCCAGCTGGGGAATTTGACCTTTGACCAAAGATAAATAACGCCAGTACAGCGCAAAGAGAAACCAGACCCTTGTGGCCTCGGAGGGAAAGAGATGTAAGTGAAGGAAGCTGCAGGAGAGCAGAAAGGAAAGAAAAGGAGCTGCAGAGCAATTGCCTCGAACACAGTAGTGTCTGCTCACTGTCAGCATCACCCCTGCTCAGCGCCCCGTGCGATGGATACAATATTTGGCAGAAATAAGAAGGAGCAGCTAGAACCCGTGAAGGCCCAAGTGACAGGTGAGTGTTTTGCACAGACGACTGGCTCTTCTGATCTTGTACAGATATACACTCTTTTCTGTTTATGAAAGTAATATGTATTGTACATTATTTTTGGAAAATCTGGAAAGCAATAGAGGGAAATGATCCGTAGCCCAGACGTGTTCTCTGTGAACATCTAGGTGTGCTTTTATACACGGGGACTGTGCCCAAGGAGGAGGGAGCGGTTCTCCCTCTTTGCAGGAGCGACAGCGGAATTAGTCTGCAAAACGTGGCACATCGCAAGCGTGTGATACGTTTGTGCAACTATGCACCTCCTAAGTTAATTTCATAGTGCATTGGGGTGTAGGTGAGCCCGGGCTCGTGCATGCTAGAGGACATGCAGAGCACACGGGATTCCCTCTCAGGCGCCCACGGTGTCATTTTGTCCTTAGACTTCCTGCAGAGCCATAGGCCAAACAGCACCTGAGCGGGGTCCGCCGTGAGGAAATTCCTTCAGCAGGCTCTGTGTCACGATTTCTTCATCGCTTATTTCTCTGGCCTTCTCTTCTTCTGAGCTGCCCCAGACAGCCACGAGCAGCCCGGCTTAGGCCACACAAGTGTTTTCACCCTCAGATACACGGACTGGAGGTTTTCCACGAGTGAGAGTTTTTCTCTGTGAGGAAAGTCAGATTGTAGCTTTTCAACTCAGGGATGGCCTTGGCAGCCTTTTGAGAAAATAGCTTCTGTGTATGTTTTTCTCTGATTACCAAGGTCACGTACAAGCTGTGTGTGTGTTCCATGTATATGCACATATATAAAAACCTTGAAGTACAAACGAGAGTACAAACAGGGAAACCAGCTTTGTTTCCATCTCTCACGTGCTCTTAAAACTGGAAGATTTTAAGTTTTTTTTTAAATTTTTTTAATGTTTTTTTAAAATTTATTTCTAGGAGAGAGAGAGAGACAGCGTGAGCAGGGGAAGGTCAGAGAGAGAGGGAGTCACAGACTGAAACAGGCTCCAGGCTCTGAGCTGGCAGTCAGCACAGAGCCTGATGCGGGGCTCGAACCCACGAACCGCTAGATCATGACCTAAGCAAAAGTCGGACGCTTAACTGACTAAGCCACCCAGGCGCCCCTTAAGTTTTTAAAAGATCTAGATTATACAAAGATGGAGGTTTTTTTTCCAAAAACAAAAGTATGTTTACTATTAATTTTTAATTAAAAATTGTGGGTTTTTTGTTTTTTTTATTGTTTTTTATGCCTTTATTTTATTTTGAGAGACAGAGAGTGAACGGGGAGGGGTAGAGAAAGAGGGAGACACAGAATCTGAAGCAAGGTCCAGGCTCTGAGCTGTCAGCACAGAGCCTGACGTGGGGCTCAAACCCATGGACTGTGAGATCATGACCCGAGTTGAAGTCGGACGCTTAACCGACTGAGCCACCCAGGCGCCCCTAATTAAAAATTGTTTTAGGTGTATCCACTTTGAGAGAGAGCACAGCAGAGTAGGGGGAGAGAGGGAGGGAAAGACAGAGAGAGGGAGGGAGAGAATCCGAAGCAGGCTCCACATTGTCGGCACAGAGCCTGATGTGGGACTCAAACTCACCAATCTTTTTTTTTTTTTTTTTTACAAATAGTTTATTGTCAAATTAGTTTCTACATAACACTCAGTGCTCATCCCCAAAGTGCCCTCCTCCATGCCCATCCCCCCCTCCCCCCCACATCCATCAGTCCTCAGTTTTTGTCAGCATTCAAGAGTCTCTCATGGTTTGCCTCTCTCCCTTTCCCCCACCATTTCCGCCCTTCTTCTCCCGCTTGTTCCTCCGTCAAGTTCCTCCTAATCCTCCTATACGTGCAAACATATGATATTTGTCCTTCTCTGCCTGACTTATTTCGCTCAGCATAACACCCTCAAGGTCCATCCATGTTGCTACACATGGCCAGATTTCATTGTTTCTCATTGCCATGTAGTATTCCATGGTATAGATAAACCACATCTTCTTGATCCATTCATCTGTTGATGGACACTTAGGCTCTTTCCATGTTTTAGCTATTGTGGAGAGTGCTGCTATGAACATTGGGGTACATGTGCTCCTATGCCTCAGCATTTCTGTATCCCTTGGGTAAATTCCTAGCAGTGCTATTGCTGGGTCATAAGGGAGTTCTATTGTTAGTTTCCTGAGGAACCTCCACACTGTTTTCCAGAGGGGCTGTACCAGTTTACATTCCCACCAACAGTGTAGGAGGGTGCCTTTTTAATCAAACTCACCAATCTTGAGATTGTGCCCTGAGCTGAAATCAAGAGTTGGATGCTTAACTGAGCCACTCAGGAGCCCCTATTAATTTTTTTTTTTTAAATGAGAGCCTATCCTTTTATACTCTGGGATCCCATGGACACATCGCCCATATACCTTCTGTTTATTACAACTTGGAAATTTTGGAAAACCGTAATGGTAGGTACAGATCTGAATGGATCCTCGATCTAGATTAGCTGTTTCCCCACCTCCACCCTAGACCTGCCGCTCAGCATCACCTGGGCACCTGTTAGAATCATGAACTCCTGGGCCTACTCCCACTGAATCAGATCCTCTCAGGGTGGAGCCCAGGAGTCTGTTTCTACAAGCCCTCTGGCTGCTTCCAGGTATGAGAACCATTGCTGTAAATCACACCTTGAGGGAAGCTGAGGACCAGAGAGGGGCTGCAACCTGCCCAAGGCCAAGTATCCAGTGGAGGACAGGCTCCTGACCCTCAGTCCAGACTTTGAGTCCTGGGTCAAGTCTAATCAGTTGGCTAGTGTCCATAGGCCAACGCCTAACAAAAGATTGTGCCTACGTGGCCACGTCTGCCCAGAGAAGCCATATCCAGGCTTCACATCGGGCTATGCATTATTGGCTCTGAAACCTCCTTGGCCAGTTACTTAAGAATTAACTGCCTCCGTTCTCTCTTCTCTCAAACAGGGTTGCTGCAAGGGCTATATGATTTAATGCACCTGCAGCCCAGTGCCTGGCATGTGGTGCTCAGTAAGTGCCCTCCTTCTGTGGAGGGCTTTCACTGTGGGCTCACACACCTCTCTCTGCCTTACCTTCTCCTCCTGCATCTGGGTCTCTGTGAGTAGCCCCACTACTCCGTTGTCCAGGGCAGGAGACTCAGTGGCCCTTTGGGGTGTCCCCCCATATTTACTCAAACTCCTAGTCCTATCCATTCCAGGCCCTCCAACTCTCTGTTCTGTTGTTTCCCCCCATCCTTTCTCTCTCTCTGGTCTTGCCGCCTCCCCTGGGCTCCTGCTGCCACACTCCATACCACAGTCAGAAATGACATTTGAAACCCCAAATCTGAGCATATTCCATCAGTATGAGCTATCCAGAAGATGCAGATCCTTAGAGACAGGAGGTAGATTGGTGGTTGTCAGGAGTACAGGGCTTTGTTTTGGGGTGATGGAATGTTCTAGAACTAGATGGTGATGGTTGCACAACACTGTGAATATATTAAAAACTCCTGAATTGTACACTTGAAGATGATGGATTTTGGGAGCACCTGGGTGGCTCAGTCGGTTAAGCATCTGAGGTTGCTTAACATCAGCTCAGGTTGTGATCTCGAGGTTCGTGAGTTCAAGCTCTCAGGCTCTGTGCTGACAGCTCAGAGCGTAGAGCCTCTTTGGATTCTGTGTCTCCCTCTCTATCTGCCCTTCTTCCACTTGTGTGTGCTCTCGCTCACTCTCTTGCTCTCTCTCTCTCAAAAATAAACATTACAAAAAATTTTAACATGGTGGATTTTCTGTTATGTGAATTTTATTTCAGTCAAAAAAAAAAAAACAATGCACACACAAAAAACTGATCCTATGGTTCTCTGTTTTGACCTCCAAGCTGCCCCCATTCTTCTGAGCATCAAATCAAAGCCCTTAAGTTCTCATTGGCGTTTATCACAGGGCCCCTGCTTAACTCTCCAGCCTCAATACTTAGAGCATCCTCCCTCGAAAATTACTGTCCAGTCTTGCTAAATAACTGGCACATCAGCTGGTCTTTGAGCTGGTCTTTAATCTCTTGGTTCAGATTCCTCCAGAGAGAAGACTTCAGATGTAAGTAGTTTATCTGGGACATGATCTCAAGAAACATCGGGAGGGAAACCAGTAAAGGGGGCACTGTCAAGCCACTGGCCACCGTGAGCCATCAGAGCTGAACCCTCTGGACATAGTGTAAGGCATGCCTCATAGTGTCCCAACTGAGGGCAAGGGAGTTGTGGCATTTGATGCCCAACTCCCCATCCATCACTGGGTGACAGCCACTTCCAGGGGCATTAACTCCAAGGTGTTCCAGCTTGCCCAGCGTGTGGGCAGAGCAGCTCCTGCAGTGAAAACAAAGCCTTCTGGCAGAGAAGTCACAGAAAGCAGCCTTCAGGGAGAGGTTTGTGCCAGGAGGATGAGGGTGGGGCACCAACCACGTCCGTTCCAGCACCCTAGCTCTAGAGCAGAGCTGTGCAACAGAAATATAATGCACACCACATGGGAACTTAGGTTCTCTAATAGCTATGGTCAAAGAAGTAAAAAAAGAAACAGGTAAAGTTAATTTTAATAGTAAATCTTAACCTACCCAAAATATTATAAGTTCAGCATGTAATCTATATTTTTAAAATTGCTGATGAGGGGCGCCTGGGTGGCTCAGTTGGTTAAGTGTCCAACTTCGGCTCAGGTCATGATCTCACAGCTCCTGAGTTCAAGCTCTGTGTCAGGCTCTGTGCTGACAGCTCAGAGCCTGGAGCCTTCTTCAAATTCTGTGTAGTCTTCTCTCTCTCTGCTCCTTCCCTGCTTACACTCTGTCTCTCTCTCTCAAAAAAATCCTAAACTTTATTTAAAAGAAAAAAAATTGCTAATGAAATATTTTACATTTTGTTTTCACACTTAGCCTTTGAAGTCCAATGTGTATTTTATACTAACAGCACATCCCAGTTTGGACTAGCCAGGTTTCAGTGCCCATTGGCCGCCTGAGGCTGGTGGCTACCATATCAGATGGCACAGTTCCAGAATGTTCTTTCCTTGTGCCTTTTTGAGACAAATACCTACCTTCCCTCAAGACTCAGCCAGCGGCTCCTCCAGGAAGAACCCTCCCAGCCCTCACCCCACCTTGGGGTGAGGTTCTGTTCCACGTAGCACTCTTGTAGAGCCTGTGATGTTGCCTTTATCCCAGTGTGGTTTGGCTGTCTGTTCATCCGTCTGCTCTGTGGGTGGTGGGCAACTTGAGGACAGGGGTGACGTCTGTTCACCTTCATACCCTCAGTGCTAGCACAATGCAAACTACCAGTGTATGGATGAATGGGTGCGGTGAGTGGTGACGGGACAATGGCCTCCATTCCTCTCCATGGCTGTGTCTCGTAGCTTTCTGGTGGGGACGAGGAACCGGAACCGGAAACAAAACTTTCTTTCTCTTAACAGGCAGGATTCCATCATGGCTGCAGGGCATCCTGCTTCGCAACGGGCCTGGAATGCACACAGTGGGGGAGACCAGATACAACCACTGGTTTGATGGCCTGGCCTTGCTCCACAGCTTCATGATTAGAGATGGTAAGGGCACCACATGGGTTTGCCATCGCTGATGAAAGACACCTACAAGTTGAGTAGCTGAAAACAGCACAGATGTGATCTTACAGATGTGGAAGTCAGAAGTCAAAACTGGGCATTGGCAGGGCCACACTCCTTCTGGAGACTCCAGGGAGAGAGTCATTTCCTTGCCTGTCCCCACTTCTAGAGGCCACTTGTATTCCTCAGCTTGTGGCCCCAGTTCCATCTGCAAAGCTGGCAGCAGGCCGTCTTGTGTGGTGCTCTCTCTCCCTCACTCCCCCCCCCACCCCACCCCCTGCTTCCATAATCACATCTCCTCTGATCCTCAGGTCTGCCTCTTACAAGGACCTTTGTGATGGCATTGCACCCACCCAGATAATCCAAGATAACCTCCCTTCTCCAAATCCTTACTTTAATCACATTTACATTGCCCTGTAAGGTAACATAGTCACCGACTCCAGGCATTAGAACATGGACATCTTGGGGAGGCCATCATTGAGCCAATCATGAAGCACAGACCTCCCTGGAAAGGCAGCTAAGGTTCTCTTTCAAAGAGAGAGACCTGCAAAATAATGTGTGTCCTCAATAAGAAGGGCAAGAACAGGACAAGGTTGCTGGCTTTGGAATCGGACACGCCTCAAATAAAAATAGGAAGAGCATAGAGCTGAAAAGAACAGAGCTGAGTCTGTTGCTCACCAGGCAAGGCCAGTCGCTCGACCACAAGCTCAGTGGCTCTCCCCAGGGGCCGATAGAAATGGCTGGATAAGGTGGAATTCTGAGTTCAGGTGCCTGCTCGACAGGTGGATTGTAGGCTATTTGCTGTTGGCTGTGGCATCACAACAGCATGCTCTGGGTTCTTACAGATGTCCGAGATGGGTTGTGTGAGGCTTTCACAGGCTCAGGGTCACATGCTGGGCAAGTTCATGTCCAAGTGCTTCTTCAGCTTGGTGACATTTTTCTTGAACCCCCAGATTCCTAGCATGATAAACCGGTCACTTCACTCTCTAGGCCTTAGTTTCCTCCTCAGCATAAAGAGCTTGATGATTCCCTCTGAAGAGCTGTCGTGATCATTAGAGGTCCTGGGTATGTAGGGGCACCTGGGTGGCTCAGTCAATTGAGCCTCCGACTTTGGCTCAGGTCATGATCTCATGGCTCGTGAGTTCAAGCCCTGTGTTGGGCTCTGTGCTGACAGGTCAGAGCCTGGAGCCTGCTTCAGATTCTGTCTTCCTTTCTCTCTGCCCCTCCTCTGCTCATCCTCTGTCTCTCTCTTTCTCTCAAAAATAAAATAACAAAAAAAAATTAAAAAATTTAAAAAAATTAAAAGAAGTCATCCTGGGTGTCTACCAAGGGCTAGACATGGTAGATACATGGTGATACGTGGTAGGCACAGAATCAATTGAAAGCCACCATCACTGTCACTGGGTTTGAATCCCATCTTCATCCTAGGTAACATGCACCCAAGCTGTGTGACCTTGGCCAAGTTACTCAACCTGTCTCTCTATCTGCCCCCCCTATCTGTGAAATGGAGATGTCAGCATAGAGTTGCTGTGGAAGTTAAAGGCATTAATATGTGTAAGGAGCATTGTATAGTGCCTGGCACGTAACACATGCTCAGTAAGCATTACCATTATTTTGCTTAATTGCTATTTCTTTTAAGCCAGTTAGCAATTATTTTTTTGAGTATAGACTCTATGCCAGTGGCTTGCTCCAAGATTTCACAAATAGAGACCCCATGTGTGAAAACCATGAGTTCTAAGTTTGCAAAAACAAACAGATTTTGCTGAGACTCAGCTACAGAGTGGATGGTTCCATATTTCTTGACAGCCCTAAGCCATAACAATCCTCTTTTCTAGACAGAAGTTACCAGATTCCTAGGGAAATAAAGGTGCATGAAAGATGAAGTACAGTGGCTTCCTTCCCATGAGGCCCTGCTTGGTGGACTGCCAGGTCCTTGTGGCCCATTTCAGCTGCTCACATTAGTGCTGCGTGGGAGATGTTCTTGTCCCCTCTTTGCAGGTGTGGAAATGGGAACTTCAGAGTGGTTGAGTGACTTATCTGAGGTCACCGAGGTAGGGCTGGGATCTGATTTTGGATACTAACCCTTTATCTGATATGTCATTTGCAAATTTCTTCTCCCATTCCATCAGTTGCCTTTTAGCTTTGCTGATTATTTCCTTCACTGTGCAGAAGCTTTTTATTTTGATGAGGTCCCAATAGTTCATTTTTGCTTTGGTTTGCTTTGCCTCCAGAGATGTGTTTGAGTAAGAAGCTGCTGTGGCCAAGGTCATAGAGGTTTTGTCTGCTTTATCTTCTAGGATTTTGATGGCTTCCTGTCTTACATTTAGGTCCTTCATCCATTTTGAGTTTATTTTTGAGTATGGTGTAAGAAAGTGGTCCAGGTTCATTATTCTGCATGTTATTGTCCAGTTGCCCTGGGATCATTTGCTGAAAAGACTGTCTTTATTCCATCAGATATTCTTTCCTGCTTTGTCAAAGATTAGTTGGCCATACCTTTGTGGGTCCATTTCAGGGTTCTCTATTCTGTTCCATTGATGTGAGTGTCTCTTTTTATGCCACGTACTGGGGTTTCTGAGGGAAAGGCAAGACAGGGTGGAGTAGACAGCATAGAATTGGCTGGTATGAACTGTGTTGGCGGGCTTTGGGCTATAGGGGCAGTCCCTGGTTGCCTGGCACTTAGCCCTGGGGCGATTAAGGTGGAAGAATATTGCCTCCCAGAGTACATGGGCCAGACAGAGGAGGTCTGGCTCTGGATTGGTTCATTTCCCGTGTCATCTCAAAGACATGCTTGGCCCTTTGCTACCTGTAAGAACTGTCTAGTCCAGAGAAGAATAGTTTCCTCCAGCCATAAAGGTTTTTTAAGATGTCACAACATCGTAATATACAGAAAAAAATGTATTTTTTCAATAGTTCTACCCATAATCTGGAACTATGGAAAATGAGAAGTACGGAGGGTCCACCCAATTACCCACTCTTTCTCATCCTGCTCTTGAACCTGTCCTATGTTGAGTGTACATGCCCCGCTCTGCTTTTCAGTGGTCAGCTTGCCATTCTCCAGCCTAGGGTGGAAAGCCCAGAGCACAGGATTTCTGTTCAAATTGTGTCTTTATCACCCAACATAGGCCCTGGCCCTGAGGAGCACTAGAAAACAATTTATGGAGCCAAAATGGCATGAATGATGTAAAGGTTGTTTTGGAAAAAGGGAGTAATACATTCCCAGCCCATCTCTTCAACACTCACTACAGGGAATGCTTGATGGCCACTGGCCCAAGTGTTTCATGTCCACCCATAACTTAGCCCTCACTATAGCTCCTGAGGAAGGTATCTCTCGATTTTACAATGAGTCTGAGGCCCAGAGAATCCAAGTAGCTTGCTCAAATACACACAGCTAAGAAGTGGTGGAGGGCAGGTATAATCCAGAATCCCAAGACCTAAGCTTTTTGCAGTTATACCCCCTCTGCCCCCTTCTGCCAGCTACCGTCCCTCATCTCTCCACTGCAGTCCTCTTGAGGCCTCCAGATTGCCAACACTGGGTGGCACGGCTTGGCCTCATGTCTCATCTCCGATAGAACTTCCAGAGGCTCCCCAATCTGACTCCCCAAAAGTGGAAACATAAACCAAAAATGTTAAGTACTACTATACGTGATTCAAGGGGGCGTGCACAGAGTGAGCAGCATTCTCTGATTTGCAGGTAACACAGAGCCAGTATTTCTCAAAAGGCCGTTTGTATACTTCTCACATCAGAACCCCCTAGGATTAAAGCTGTAAATTCTGAGACACCCCCCCCCCCCACCTACCTGAGGCTGAGTGAGTCATCATCCTGAAGGGTAAGGTCAGAGTATCAGTGTTTCTAACAAGTTTCCTTGATGACCTCGAGCAGACTGCCACAGTGGACCTGTAGCCTAACCATCCTGTCCCACCCAAGACTAAGGTGGGGCTCAAGCTTCTGCCATTGTTTCAGAGCACCAGGTGATTTAATGTAGAGCCAGCATGAAGAGCCTGAATCAGTGCCAGACCAGTAAGAAGAAACTGGAGTAAGAAAGCAAAAAGATAGAAAAATGGTTTGTGGCTTTCAGCAGAGGCCAGTGAAAGTTAATGCTTTGAGGGGCGCCTGGGTGGTTCAGGCGGTTAAGCGTCCGACTTCAGCTCAGGTCATGATCTCACAGCTAGTGGGTTCGAGCCCCGCGTCGGGCTCTGTGCTGACAGCTCAGAGCCTGGATCCTGTTTCAGATTCTATGTCTCCCTCTCTCCCTTCCCCTCCCCTGCTCACGCTGTCTCTCTCTCTCTCAGAAATAAAGAAAACATTAAAAAAGTTTTAAAAAAAAAGTTAATGCTTCAAAAACCTAGCAAAGATTTGGGGCACCTGGGTCGCTCAGTTGGTTAAGGGTCCAACTTCAGCTCAGGTCATGCTCTCACGGTTCATGGGGTTGAGCCCTGCGTGGGGCTCTGTGCTGACAGCTCAGAGCCTAGAGCCTGCTTCGGATTCTGTGTCTCCCTCTCTTTCGCCCTACCCTCCTCATGCTCCTTCTCTCTCTCTCAAAAATACATAAACATTAAAAATAATAATAATAAAATAACTGAAAACCTAACAAAGATTTAATTAAATGAGGCAGAGTGCAGGAGAAGCCAGACAAAAGAGTGCTCTTTCTTATAAATCTAAAATTGTGTCAGAATTTTAATAAAGCAGGCATAGAGGAGAATGAACCCATTTCCCTCAGCAGAACATTCAATACTTTTCTACTAAGAGGCAAGGTCATTGTCCCAGGAGGATCCAAATGTGTGAATTCTAAGAGCCAGCGTCACCAAGGTTTAGGGTCAAAAAGAGCTCTTCAGAACTTTTCTGAAGCAGAATTTTTTGAATTATTATAGCTCTAAGTAGCCTTTTAGAAGTTTGCTTAAAATGAAGAGATATGTATATATAAAAGATCCCATTCCCCGCAGAATATCAAGCTTGACCCAGTTCTAAAAGATTCCGTGCAGGAGCACATCTGTTTACTTGTGTCCCTTTAGAAAGAATGTGGCTAATTGGGGCTCACCAGGAATCAGGGTGCTGGGGAATGTACAGTGGCCTTTAATCTCAGCCTCAGAGCTGAGCGTCAGCCTTGAGCAATTCCAGAAACGCATTTTCCTGTGCCCTGTGCCCTCGATGCTCTGGGACTGGTTGTTTATAGGAAACGGGCCTCTTGCTGACAGCGAGCCTGGGATGGATGTTTACATCTCAAATGAGCATAATTCCTCATTTTAGGCAAAGCACCTTAGCTAGTGCCCGTGGGTGGCACACCTCAGAGAGTGACCAGCAAAGGACAGGCTGACTCAGGGGTAGACCAGGATGGCCCTGCAGCAGAGTCTGTGTAACACGTGACCAAAGACCAGTGTGTGTGTGGCCTCACCAACCCCTAGCTGAGTCTTTCTGCCTCCAGGATTTTTTTTGGACGATTCAGAATTTCAGCAGCCATTACTTGGCAAGCTCATGCTGTGTGCCAATGGGCCAGACTCCTATCATTCCATCTCGTTTCAAACAGCCAGTCCTATCTGGGGAAGGGCTGTGTGGCCCCAAATTTCCAGTTGAGAAAACTGAGGTTCAGTGAGATAAAGAGACTCGCCCATGGTCAAACAGCTTAGACAGGGAAGAAACCTGGAGCCAAAGCTGTGCCCACTCTACCTACTCTTGCATTTCAATAGCGTATGTAGCTTTTACTGAGCACCTACTATGTGCTGCATGCTTTACAGGACTTAAATGTCACAGCAACTCTGTAAGGAACATACCATTATCCTCACATCAGACCAGAGGGGATGGAGCCTCACCTCTGACACAGGTCAAGTGCATGGATGGTAGATGACCAAGCAGGGTTCATAGCCATGTGGAGACTTGAATCCCCTCAGGGGTAGAGATTTGCCTTCCCTGCTAACTCCCATTTCCTGGCCCACAGAGGTGTTTCCTAGGTACTTGCTGGACGCATGAACCCAGGGCTGGATTAACCAAAAGCCCCAACTCCCAACCATTCCTCCCTATTTCTTTGTGCTGCCCCAGAACAGAACTCCCCTTCCTGAACTGTCTCAGTCATCTTTATTCACAGCAGCCACCTCTGAAAGGATGTTTGAGGAGAGAATGGATGGTTATCTGCCCCTTGGGCACACAGAATTACCTCCTAAAGACTGGAGAAAGAACTAGAAAGCCCTTCACGATCTCTTCCAATTTTACGAAGCCTAGTGTCACCATTATTGTTACTATTTCCATCTAATTGTGCAGGTGGGAGTCATTACCACTTGAAATGGACACTCGCATCCTTTGGAGCTGGATGTGAAAATATAATCCTGAGGGTAAAACTCATCGAGTCTGTTAGAGGTCAAGATAGTGGTTCTCTGGGTGAAGGGAGGTGGTGATTGGATGAGATATGAAGGGCTTCCAGAAGGCTCTTGTTCTGTCAATTAGGAGGTAGCTCATAAGGGCAGCTTCCATTTCTGCAGCTTCATCAAGCTGTGCAGCTGTGGTAGCATATTTCTGTGGGTGTATTTTTAATAACCAGCATCGGACAGGATGGTCACACTGATGGTGGTGTCCCTGTCAGGGTCTGAGTCCAGATTACCCTCTTGCTAGCGGTGTGGCTTCAAGCAAGATTCGTAACCTCTCTGTGCCTCGATTTTAGTAACTGGAAATGGGTCTGCAAGGCCATGAATGCCTTAGCTCCTTGTACTTCATTTGGTAAGAAATTTGAAACTTCCCCCGCGTTGTTTAAATTTTGTTTTGCTGTTAATTTGCAAATGGCATTAGGTTGATTCCTTCCCCCCTCACCCCCCCCCCAAGAACACATTTCTAGTTGGTGTATTCTATACACTTCCACTGTTCTGAGAATTAAACCAGAAAATACACATAAAGTGTCCACACGGCACTTAGCACACACATGCTCAATAAATGTTAGCTTTTAGCACAATTTCCTTTCCTAAATACAAAAAGTCACCAGACAAGAATTTCTTAGGAAGGCATTCTCTCCTAAGCCCATCACTTAGGAAGGCAGTGGACTGTGAGGAACACTTCTCTGATCAACTTTTTTTTTTTATAGGAATGAAATGTCGGTGTGACTACTTTTTTGCATATTATAATTTAAATTTTTTTTAATGTTTTTTATTTCTGAGAGAGAGAGAGAGAGACAGCGTGAGCAGGGGAGGGTCAGAGAGAGAGAGAGACACAGAATCCGAAACAGGCTCCAGGCTCTGAACTAGCAGGCAGCACAGAGCCCGATGCAGGGCATGAACCCACGAGCCATGAGATCATGACCTGAGCTGAAGTCGGACGCTTAACCGACTGAGCCACCCAGGCGCCCCTGCATATTATAATTGTACCAGCATTGGAACCATACATTTTACTACAGCAAGGAATGTGTTCTTGAGGGTGGAAAAGTCAACGTGTCACTTCCTAATTCACAGCAAAATTAAATGAAAATTTAAAGACCTAGAGGTTTCAAACTGTCCAGCCAATGACATTCAGAGGCCTCTTGTATCCCAGTAGGGCTTCATCCCTTGACCTCGTCTCATTCCTGCTGCACCCAAGCCCCTATCTCGTGCTCAGGCCCGTCTTGCCTCAGCTCTTGCAGGCGGCGGGCTGCCCTTTCCATTCCAGGCCTGTGCTTTCAGACTTCCCAGGAAGAGTGAACGGAAGTGCCTTGCCCCCTCTCCTACTTGCACCTCCCCAGTCTGTTGTGGGCAGTTTTACTTGTCTTCCAAGTGTTCTTTCAAGGGCTTCCCTCCTCCAGGAAGACTTACCTGATCCATCCACTCCCGGTTGGGGAGCTGGGCCTCCTCAGCTCTCTCCTCTTCTCTCCCCCACCCCTGCTCCCCTTTCTCTCCAGGAAGGGACTTGTGAATATGTTACAGGTCACTCTGCAAAGTAAAATGGTCTTTGCAGATGTAATTAAGTTAAAGAACTTCTGTTGGGGAAATTTTCCTGGTTGTAGTCACAAGGGAAAGAGAAGGGTCAGAGTCAGAAAAAGATGTGACAGTAGGATCAGAGGGCAGCGTGATATGACCACAAGTCAAGCAATACAGGCGACTTTCAGAAGCTAGAAAAGCCAGAAATGGAATCTCTGCTGACTCCTTGCTTTTTAGGCCTATAAGACCCATTTCAGCCTATATCTTGTAAAACAGTAAGATAGCAAATCTGTGTTGTTATAAGTCACTAAGTTTGTGGTAATTTGTTACAATAGCCATAGGAACCTAATACAGGTCTAGAGCCATCTGGTACATTTTCAGGTTGGTCTTGATGAACTGGTCAAGAGTCTCTGCTTTTATGCATGACTTAGATTTTCTCCAGTAACTGCATGAATTAGACATCCACACATGCACTGACCCACTATGCAGAATTGGGCCCTAGGTCACCCTCTGGTTGTAATAGGTATCAAATATTACTCCAGGGGCTAAAATTGTCAATGAAAGGCTACCAAGGCTGAACCAGGCCCTGGGGAAACTAGCCCCCAAGTATGAGGCCTTCTGAACCAGTCCTCCAAATCTGAACCTCCCTGGAGCGATACCAGCATGGTAGAAGAGATGTCAGTGGGCCAGGCAGGTCAGCACCTCTGGGCTAGGTGACGTTTGGCCGGGCAACTGAAGGTTCCTGTTCCCTGCCGTGTGAAATGGAGCTCTTCAGGATACTTACCTTGACATACAGTTGTGAGTCTCGGGTGAGGAACTGTGTGATAGCTCACTGCAAATGCTCTTGTATCAAGCACACAGTAAAGGGACTGCTTTACTGAACTCACCTCCCCCTCGTCCTCTCCCCGTAACACCCCTAGCATGGCTGAAATTGACCTTAAAACTCTGTAAAGGTGTCAGCCTGGGATGATTCTGCATCTTTTTCTTTCTTTCTTTCTTTCTTTCTTTCTTTTTTCTTTTTTTTTTTTTTTAGGAGAAGTCTATTACAGGAGCAAATACCTGAGAAGCGACGCCTACAATGCCAACATCAAGGCCAACAGGATTGTGGTGTCAGAGTTTGGGACGATGGCCCATCCGGACCCCTGCAAAAACATATTTTCCAAGTAACTGTCCACTTTGAATCTGGTCGTGCTTTTTGACATCCTTGGTGGTCAAAACAACCAGCATCCGCTCCTAGAGTCCTCTTTAGTGTGCATGAAAACCACCTGACCAGGCTTTGCCCGTCTAGATGCTATGTGATTCTTGATCACTGAGAGCAAGAGAGGCGATAAGCATATGACAGATTATTAGGCATTTTTTTCCCACATGGCTGGCAGGAGAGCAATTTGGAATTCTCTTGCAAATGTGTGTTGTCTTCAATCTAGAGATAATCTTGCTTGCGTCTGGAATGACAAATGTACAGCATTATTCACGTCTGCATCATTTGTTGTAATGAGGAACTGAAAATAACCCAAATGTTCATCAACAGAAGAGTAGTTAGATAAAAGTGAAAGTATACAAGAAAATACCAGGCAGAAGTAAAAAAGGAATAAGGACGCTCTCTGTGTACTGAATGGAAAGATTTCCAAGATACATTGCTAAGTGGTGAGCATGAGGAGAAGTAAGGTGTAGAAAGAGCCTAAAATGTGCTGTGTGGGGTGCAAAAAAGCAGGAGGAAATGAAGATGTATTTGTGCTTGTATGTGTCTAGAGAAACTGGTAGGGTCTGTGGGGAGGGAAATTGGCAAATGGGAGAAAGACAAAGCAAAGGGCATTTTGTTGTTGTTGACTGCATTTCACATCACCTGAGCTCTAATGACTGAATGTATCACACACTTGACAATTAAGTTGTTGGCCAGAGAATCAGACTTGCTGTCAGTATCTCCTTCCTGATACTCTTCAGATCTAGGAGATTTAGGACATGTGTTGGTACACTGGCCCAGAGATGGAAGATGGCGTCTCCTTTTCCGGAACTGACATCATCTTTCCAGTGCCAGGATCCAGTGTTGGGGCTGGCACACAGCAGACACTGCACTCAGGCCTGCAGGTGTGGGGAGGAGCCATGCAGGACCAAGGGAGTGTGAGGGAATGGATGTAAAATACCATGTGTGACATCTTTGCTGCTTCACTGTTGGCCAGTAGGGGGAGCACTAACCAATACATGGATACAGGATCTTCTGATCAAACAAATGATGAGTTTTTAATCTCATCGTTTGTCTGCTTTCCTTTAAAAGAAAAAAAAAAAAACTTTTCCTGGACAAATTCAAAGGGCCCTCGTTCCTGCCAAAAGCAAGAATTAGCTGTTTTTCTAGTCTTCGGGGGCCATTATGGATGGGTACATATGATTTCCATAGAGCTTCTTAAAATACTTCAGGACAACCTGCCAGGAGTTCTTGGTATCTGTGGTGTGGGAGACCTTTGGATTTTTGAGAGCCCAGGAGGGTTCAGTTGGTGGCCATCTTGTCCCAGATGACTCATGTCTTAGCTCACTCAGCATGGTGGTATCTTTGGGCTAATGGATAACCAAGTCCTCCAGACTCAAGTGATCCTTTAGGACCCCGAGCTTTTTCTCCCTTAATTGAAGTAGAGCATTTTAAGTGGTCGGAAAACTAAAGCCATCTTGTGCAGAACTTTCTAGCTGGGTAGACACAGCCATCGATTTGCTATTGATCTGCTTTCCTCCGCAGAGCTTTCTCCTACTTTTCCCATATCATCCCTGATTTCACGGACAACTGCCTGATTAACATCATGAAGTGTGGAGAGGACTTCTATGCAATCACAGAGACCAATTACATCCGGAAAATCAACCCACAGACTCTGGAAACCCTGGAGAAGGTACCAGTGAATCTACAACCAACAGTAGTTCCTGGCCCGTGAAAGGGACCCCCTGGGTGGGGCCGTGGGGCCTGCAGGAGCTACTGGGAGCAGCCCCTCCCCGAAAGCCATTGGATCTTGAGCTTCCCTAGCACAACACTTAGCACTAGATTCTAAGCTCCCTCAGGGCTGGGACTGTATGGGTTCACTTCTGTGTCTGCATTTATTCTTAGGGCTACCGAAACAAAGTACCACAAACTAGGTGCTTAAAACAACAGAAATCCAAACTCTCACAGTTCTGGAAGCTGGAAGTCTGAAATCAGGGTGTCTGGGGAGCCAAGCTCTCTCTGAAGGCTCTAGGGGAAGATCCTGGCTTGCCTCTTGCTACTGCTCGTGGCCACCAGGAATCCTCCATGCTTCTTGGCTTGTAGATGCATCACTCCATCTCTTCTAGAGATACAAATCATTGGATTAGGGCCGACCTCCAACCAGAATGACCTCATTTTAACCTGATTACATCTGCAAAGGCCCTGTTTCCAAATATGTTGAAGCCCTAACTCTTGGTCCATAGATCTTTTTGGAAGACACAATTCAGCCCATAACACGGTCCACCGTCTTGGCACTGAGTGGGAGCTTAATGAATGAATTAAGTTGGAATGAATGACGGCACCAGAGTGCCCAGACTCTAGCAGCCCTACCTGGTGTTGACCTGAAGAGGGAGACCTTAGGCAGAGAGCAAGGGGTTGGAAATAAATACCCAAGTAAGATGCCTTTCCTGGGCAGAAGTCAAGTCAACATTTTCATGAAAATCAATAGACCCACTTTCAATCTTCTCCAGCTGGCTGCCCAAAGCCTCAGTGTCTCCTCAATATATTTTAACGATCTGGTAAAGGGAGTGCTTTTCTTAGCTGCAAAATTATGGCCAGCATAGGCAGCCGGGTGGCATAGGTCCAACCGACGTATGCTCTCCACAAAGCCTCAGAGAGGAAACACTAAGGGAGAATGAAGTATTGCCTGACCTTTGGCCAGAGGTTGTGCTGTTCTTGGAGAGGAAAGGAGGACAGTTGTTCTCACCGCCACCCATTATTCTATGGCTGTGCACTGTTGGGAGTAGGGGGTCATTATGGAGCTTGTTGGTTAAGTTTCGTTTTGACCAAGTGTTTTTGTAACTCTCTGTTTCCAGAATAATCCTGAGAGAGAGGCCTGGAGATTGATGCCTCTGTGGCATGCAAAAGGGGAGAATGTAAATGACGTAACCAGAAAGACATAGGGCAACAGCTAAGATTAGCTGTGCCCAGGTCATCACTCTGCGATGAGGCATCCTGCCTCCATGCTGAGGACACCCAGGGGGACAGGGCCTGGGGGCAGGGCAGAGCCTATAGCTCCCCAGCTCCCCTGCAGCCTCTGTGCTGTAGGAGGCTCCCTGGGAGGTCATATCAGGGCTCAGGAGTAAACATCCTCTTGATAGGTGAAGTCGCATTACTTTCAGACCAGGAGGGATGCAGAAGTAGTCGCCATCACTCTGAACCTAGAAGTGGCTCACTTTCATCAAGTCTTACCTAACCTCCCCACCTAATTTTGCAGGTGGACTATCGCAACTACGTGGCGGTAAATCTGGCAACATCGCATCCTCATTATGATGCGGCTGGAAATATTCTTAATCTGGGCACATCCATCATGGACAAGGGGAAGACAAAATATATGATCTTTAAGATTCCTGCCGCAGTACCAGGTGGGTCCTTCTGGGGATATGATGAAGCACAGATATCAAGCGTGGCTCCTTCCAAAGAGTTCTGATTTTTGTTGATGACCCAAGACTCAATCTGATACTTTCCTTCATGAATGATTCAGATGACCATGAATCTTTTCTCCTAAAGGAGAAAAGAGATGGGGATGGACTTCCTTTTGGAAGAAGTAAGTTCCTTTACTATTCTTTTTTTTTTTTTAATGTTTTATTTATTTCTAGGAGAGAGAGAGAGAGACAGCATGAACAGGGGAGGGTCAGAGAGAGAGGGAGTCACAGATTGAAACAGGCTCCAGGCTCTGAGCCGGCAGCACAGAGCCCGACGCGGGGCTCGAACCCACGAACCGTGAGATCATGACCTAAGCAAAAGTCGGACGCTTAACCGACTAAGCCACCCAGGCGCCCCAGTTCCTTTACTATTCTAACCTGTTTTTCTTTCTTTAGGCTTCAGTTCATTGATTCATTAATTTACCCATTATCCACCCACCATTTACCTATCCATCCATCCATCCATCCATCCATCATCCATCCATCCACCTATCAATCATCCATCCAACCATCCATCTGTCCATCCATGCACCCATCAAACATCCTTCTATCCATCCTTCCTTCCCATCGATATCTTTTAGTTTTCTAACAAAACTTTGTATGCCAAAGCCATGCTCCCCACTCTCATCCCAGCCCCTGAAGCCAGGCTCCCAGTGTTGTTGTGGGGGCTCAGCCCTGCTTCAGACCTTCAGCCTTTCAGACCCCCACCCCATTCTCTGGGGCTTCTGAACCTTCTCTATTTAAGGCCAGGAACCTGGAGCGAAGCCCAGGCCATTTGTGATTGTATGTCCCCAAGAGGAGAAGCTCCTGGCCCTTCTTTGTCCAGGACCCTCCTGGGAACCACACTGATGAGACCACACCCCTGAGGGGGGCTGCACAGGGCTCAGGAGACAGGGCAGAGCTTACAAGGATGCTGGGCTTGACCTGCCAGTTTAGGAAAACCAGCTTCCACATGTGATCCCTGCTGGCACCCTCCCTCTCCATCCTGTAGAAACTCTGAAACTAATTACTAGGCTCCAGGCAGATGTGAGCCCCTAAGGTCAGAAGGCACAGTGAGTGTGTTCTTGTTAAATGGAACTCCCATGAATTAAGCCAATAAAGGAATATAGGGCCTAGCCAGAATCCTAGAAATGTCAGACCTGGGGGAGGCTGGGGCATTTGAGCTTAGCACCTCTTATTTCAAAGGAGGATGATGAGGTCGAGGGGGATCAGATGAAATGCCCACCATCACACAGCTCACAGGAGCCCCCACATCTTGCCAGCAGCCCCCCTCTGGTCACCTGCTTCATGCTGGCAGCTTCCCTGGGATTCACGCCCGCCTCCCTCCTCCCAGGCAGGCCACTTTTCACTTCGGTTTGCTTTGTGCTCCATTTGTTTTGTGAAGAAAAGAACCGCCCCACAACCGCACAGCACCCCTCCCACCAGCCAGCTGTTTACAGTGTGCACAGGTGGCCACAAGAAAGGTGGGGACGCTTGCAGGTAACTCATTATAAACCAGCCCCAGGCCTGGGCGGGGAGGCCTTTTGGCCAGTGATGACTCATCCTTGCAGAAGAATAAGAGCAGGAGCTTGGACTCCCCATTATTTCATTCTGTTCTCTCACTCCACTCTGAGCGCTGTTCTCCCAGTAACAGAGGAGGCAGCCTGGCTAAGCGGCGGCGCTGGGTCTTGGCTTAACTTGTGCCTTTGGCCATAATGCTGGGCCATTCCATCACACCTCAGTTTCCCACCTGTAAAATGGGAACCTTACCGTCTGCTTGGATTGTCGCAGGATGTGTAACAGCCCCTCATCACAATGGGTACTTAGTCTCCCAGGTGTTTGGGAATGGGTAGTGCCCAGAGAAATTCATGGAAACCCTACAAAATACATGTTGAATGATGGTCCCCAGCAAAATATCAAAGCCGAAGTCTGGGAAGCTGCCCTATCCCCCCACCCCCAGCCCCACCCCCAGGCACTTGATAGAAATGCAGACCCTCAGGCCCCAGCCCCACCTGCTGGGCCAAACTCCACACTTTATCACGATGATCCATGTGCGGGAGGCGTTGTTCCAGAGCTGGGGCTGACAAGCCTTCTCTGTAGAGGGTCCCAGAGTAAATGTCTGAGGCTGTGCAGACACGTGGTCTCTGTTGCAGTTCCAAAGCAAGAACAGCCTGGGACCCTGTGTGAAGGAGGGAGTGGGGCTGTGTTCCTCAGAAACCTTGATGCGAAGCCAGTGCTGGCTGGGCTTAGCCCCCAGGCTCCACTGTGGGCCTGTGGCCCAGAGGCCTGGCTCTGTGGCTCAGTGTTTCCAGATTATAGCACCAGGTCTCACAGAGCTGGGGGAGGGGTAGACCTTGGTGGGAAGCACCCGACCCCGCCAGAGCTCCTGCGTCAGCCAGGCAACAACCCCTTCATCGGTTTACACCTTGGCTTTTACCCAAAGGTTCTTCTTAGTGACCAGGTCAGTTTGAAAGGCTCAGCCGCAGGTAACGGTGGCGTTGTCTGCGGGCAGCTAGGCCCTGCACAGCTCCTGAGGCTTAACTTTCTCTAGAGGATGAGATGGGGAAGGACCCCTTGAAGCACATGAAGGTCCTCGGCTCCATCACCTCCCGCTCGCTCCTCTCCCCGAGCTATTACCACAGCTTCGGAGTCACCGAGAACTACATCGTTTTCCTCGAGCAGCCTTTCAAGCTGGACATCCTCAAGATGTCAACCGCGTACATCCGGGGAGTGAACTGGGCTTCCTGCCTGAGTTTCCACAAGGAGGACCAGGTAAGGCCTGGCCAAGACCCCCAGCCCCACTATGCCAGCCAGGCCCACAACATAAGGACGGCCAGAGTAGGGTATCCCGGGAAGCAGACTGAGATGGAGGTTAGCATGCAGGGGGCGGGGGGAGGTTGGTTCCAAGGGACGAAGGAAGTGAGCTACCATGGAGTCTCCCAGGAAGTATTGGCCAAGCTTCCAGAGAGTTCTGAAGCTGGATGGTCCTGCAGAGTGGTCCTGAGTTAGGGCAAGAGAACCAGACCCCAAGCCACTGAGTCAGTAGAGCAGACTGTCCCTGGACGAGAGTGTGACCGTGGGCAAACCAGCTCTCATCAGCCAGGCAGCCCCCTCGGCTGAGGACCACTCCTCAGTCCTGACCCACGTCTGGGCTCCTTGCGGCTTCCACTGTGCATGGACAAGGCCCTTTCAGCACCCTGCAGCCACTGTACAATGTCAGGGAAGTGGTGCCAGAGAGGATAGGCAATTGTAATGCTAGAGCATTCCACCAGAGGTACAAGGGACACGTCTTCCGTTCAGGCACACCTGCGTGCTCAAAGCATAGACATGTGCATTCGTGTGTGTCTGCTTGTGTATGCGCGGGCCTGTTTATATGGATGTCTGTGTGTGTGTGTGTGTACTTGTATGTGTATGCGTATATCTATGCACAAATATGTGTGTATGTATTTACTTCCTGTTGAAATAAGTCAGTTTTTACTTGTGATAAATACCCAGTAATTCTTAGTGTCCTCTATTCAAACAATAACCAAGTATAGAAAGCAACGTATCAAGTCCCTTCTCCTCCGCTCACGCCCGAGCCCCTCCAGAGGGAATCGCCACGATGCTCTAACATCCCTCTCCCCTTTCTGCCCACTATGGCCATCTTTATGTACATATGCAACTCTGCATCCCCTTTGTTGCTGGCCACCTCTTTAAAACCTGTCCTTCCTTCTCTGTGAGGAGAGTGAGGTCTCTCCTCTGCTCAGAACCTTCTAGTGATTTCCCATCTTCCTCAGAATCAGATCCAAAACTTCACTGACCAGCCTGCAAATCCTCACATGTCCCCATCCCAGCCACCAGCTCCCTGCTCACATAGCTTCCTCTTGGTCCTCCTGTATCTCAAACCAGGCGAACACGTTCCTGCCTCAGGGCCTTTGCATTTTTGGTCCCTTCCACCTGGAATGTCCTTCCCCAGGTTGCTTCCTCCCTCAGAGTCCAGTTCCCCAGGCCTTCCATGATGATCCAGTCTAAAACAGATCCCACCCCAGGCTTTCTCCGTCCCCTACCTGGCTTCATTTTTCTCAGTACTGCTCATTGTCCTTGGCACATTATTTGACCTTTGACTGCTGGCCTTCCCCTCACTGGAATATCAGCTCCATGAAGGCAGGAGCTTGCTTTTATTGTCTTTCCTGAAAGAGTGTCTCATATGTCACAGACCCTCTCTCTCTCTTTTTGGAATGAACAGTGGGCCAAGGGGGCCAGCAGGAAAGCCAGCTGTAGTTGGGCTTTCTCTTCAGCCCCTGGAGATCCCTTGGCCCTCAGAGAATCCCATAGTGGGAAGACCGAGACCCCAGGGGCAGGCAGAGAGCCCTGGGAAGGGTTCTAGAATGCATTTAGAAGAGAGCTTTCTGGGGCGCCTGGGTGGTTCAGTCAGTTAAGTGTCCAACTTTGGCTCAGGTCATGATCTCACAGTTTGTGGGTTCGAGCCTTACATCAGGCTCTGTGCTGACAGCTCAGAGCCTGGAGCCTGCTTCGGATCCTGTGTCGCCCTCTCTCTCTCTGTCCCTCCTCTGCCCACACTCTCTCAAAAAAAAATTTAGAAGAAAGCTTTCTGAAAAGCTCCTGTGCCTGACACAGGGATTGGGGTCACAGAGAAGAAAAGAACTAAAATAATTACCTCTGTAGTCACCTGCCCATTCCAACCCGCCACCCCTAGGCTGTCAAAGCCTTCCTCCCCTGCACCCCCACTTAATGTTCAAAGCTGGATTCTGGAGGAGAGAAAGAGGTGCAAACGCGGGGAGGAGGTGACCAGGGAACAGCCTGGAGCAGTCCCGCCCTGCCTTTGGGAAGGAGGGTGGCTAGGCCAGAGCTGCCAGAAGGAAGAACCCCCACACATCCTTTGGATTAGGCAACTGGGGCTGCCGATGTGGCTAATTACCACCCAGAGTGATAGCACCTCGTGGCAGCCGGCAGTGTGTGCAGATACCCGTGTGGGCTCCTTCACCAGAACCGGTCTCTCCACGCTGCAGCCCCCAGGATAAAGGAGGTTGCCGTGACAACTGCATCCTGGCAAGCCAGGCAGCAGGTGGAGGTCGGGAGAGGGGACCCAGAAGGGCTGGTGTGGTTTTAGGGGCTCCAGGTGTGGCTAGGACCTAGGGAGGGCTAGCAGACTGGCCAGTTCTCCCCAACTTGGCCATGTGTTGCCAGGGAGTTAGGTCGTCACTGCCCACCCAGAATCACAGTCAAGTGAAGGGGTGGGGAAGGGACAGCGCACCCTCGGGGCCTCCTCCAGACACAGTCCTCCTGGCGGTGCAGGTCCTCCATGGTCCTCCAGCAGCAAAGCTTCCCTCCGCCCCGTCTGAAGGAGGTCATCCCAGACGTGTAATGGCGGGCAGCTCCCACTTCCTCAGCTTCTGGGTGGCCAGAGCTCTGGGGTGGGGGACGCTCTAGGGTCACGAGCTGGTGGAGGACCGGGCTGGGTCCTGTCCTGTGCCCGATGCCACAGCACCAGGCCGGCAGAGGGAAGGCTGACCCCTGGGTGTGCATCGTCTTTCAGACTTACATTCACATCATTGACCAAAGGACTGGGAAGCCCTTGCCCACCAAGTTTTACACGGACCCCATGGTGGTCTTTCATCACGTCAATGCCTAAGAGGAGGATGGCTGCCTTCTGTTCGACGTCATTGCCTACGAGGACGACAGCCTCTGTCAGGTCTTCTACTTGGCCAACCTGAACCAGGACTTCGAGGAGAACTCCAGGCTCACCTCCATCCCCACCCTCCGGAGGTTCGCAGTGCCCCTCGAGGTGGACAAGGTAATGGTGGGGAAGGGAACCCATTTCGTTCCTGGGGCGTCGTGAGCCCAAGCGGGCAGTTACTTCGGCGCTGGTTTGATTGGCGGTGAAATCCAAAGTGAGCTGTTCTTGGGGCGCCTGGGTGGCTTAGTCGGTTAAGCGTCCGACCTTCGCTTAGGTCATGATCTCGCGGTTCGTGGGTTCGAGCCCCGCGTCGGGCTCTGTGCTGACTGCCAGCCCAGAGTCTGGAGCCTGTTTTGGAGTCTGTGACTCCCTCTCTCTCTGACCCTCCCCTGCTCACGCTGTCTCTTTCTCTCTCCTAGAAATAAATAAAACATAAAAAAAAAAAAAAGATATCATCATCTAACAGGCAAATGTTAAAAAAAAAAAAAAAAAAAACAAAGTGAGCTGTTCTTAAGGACAAAACGTTTTTTCACTGTTTTTCCAAAAATGGTACGTATTCATAGCAGAAGCCTTAGAATATAGATTAGGTAGAGGTGCCTGGGGGGCTCAGTCCGTTAAGTGTCCAGAGCCTGGTGGGTTTCCCTGTCTCCCTCTCTCTGCCCCTGCTCCACCTGTGTGCACACCCGCTCACACATTCTCCCTCTCTCTCCCTTTCAAAATAAGTAAGTTTAAAAAAAAACTTAAGAAGAAAATACAGGTTAGGTAAAAAGGAAAAAAAAAAAACCCATAAACCCATTATGAATATATTTGTATCACCTCCAAAGCCTCTCTCTCACTAGACAGACAGAAATATTGATACATATGTTGATGTATCCATGTATGTGTAGATATAATACACATGTACATTAATATATCTCAATAAAGCAGTTAAAGACTCTATGTAGTATGACTTCCTTCTCTAAAATTTAGAACTATATATGTATATTTTATATATTGCTTAATTTTAGAGAAGGAAATCACAGAATTCTTAATAGACTTATTGAGATAGAATTTCACATAGCATACACCCATTTCACTCATTTTAAGTGTACAATCCAGTTGCTTTTAGTGTCTTTACAGAGTTGTATATCCATCACCATGATGGATTTTAAAACATTTTCATGACCCCGGAAAGAAACCTTGTACCACCGCCCCTCCCCCCCCCCGCCACCACTCTAGGTACACACTAATCCACTTCCTGTCTCTGAGGACCTGCCTGTCCTGGACATGTCCTGCCCATGGACCCATACGCCAGATGGTCCCCTGCGGCCAGCTGCCCTCCCTCAGCACGGCGCTTTGGGGGTCCGTCTCTGCTGCAGCGTGTATCAACCCTTCCTTCATTTCCGTGGCGCAATATGTACATGCTGTTTTGGTGGCTATTTTCACTGACGTGTGTATCTAAACATCTCTCCGTGACATTAAATACTCTTCTACAACATCATTTTAAATATCTGCATGATGGTCCCAGGCCCAGATTCGTCACTATGTACTCACCTATTGCCCTGCTGTTGAATCGTCCCCTTCTTGCATGAAAAATGACCATGGGGCCAGACATTATCCTCAATTAGGGTGATGCTACCAGAAGCTTCTGGCTCCAGAACTCACTGACTTCATGACTTAATTAATTTAAATGAGAGCAAAATTCAATTCAACTCCATTTTGGTGGCTCCTATTTACAAAATGGACTCTATGTACCAGGTACTTCGCTAGGTATTTTATTCTCCTTGCCTCGCTTAATGATCAAAACAACCTATGGGAGAGGTCCTCATATTAGTCTCAATTTACAGGTGAAGAAACTGAGGTTCAGAGAGGTTCAGGAATCTGCCCAAGGTCACACAGCTCCGAGTGTCTCTCTGTATACTCGTCGCTGGTGAAGTGCAGCTGTACTGGCCTCCCCAGCAGGCCTGGGACATGGAGGTGTCATTCCCACAGAAGGCCCAGCAAGCTGCCTCCCCCTTCACTGCCAGGCTCCTCTGTGTAGGAGTCACAGCATGCCCCCAGCCACTAAGTGGGGTCTGCATGTGCACCCGGTTTCTCTGGCCACAGAGCTGGGGTCCTTTCCTGTCTTTCTAGCATTTCCCCATCTGCAGTCATTGGTTTCTCTCTGTCCCGATTTTTACCATATTTACCACCACAACTTAAAATCTTTAAAAAAAATCATGTTTTATTTAAATCGGCTTCCTCTTGAAAGCCATAGCATTGTCGCTTGCTGCAAATGGAAGACAAGCCAGGGCAGAAAGCAGCAGCAGTAAGCAAAGGTCTTAATCTCTAGTCCGATAACCGCTGCTTGCCAAGACTTCATCTCTTTGTTAAAAAGAAAGTCCTAAAAGTACTAGGTGTTAAAGAGCTAATAGCACCCGACTGAGATGCTCTCCTTGACCCGGTTGGAAAGATCAGGAGGAGAAAAAGGAATGAACTTTCTCCTCACGTGGTTCAGGGCTCCTGAATGAGTGGCTGGGTTCCATGAAGTGGTCACATGGGCCCCTGGTCTCTGCAGCCTCCGCTCAGGGCGGCACCGCAGGGCCGAGCGGGGCTGTGTTTGGTGTCCTGGTTCTGGGCAGCAGTGTGTGTGGGGGGGGGGGGGGGGGGGAAGGGTTCACAGAGCACACAGGTGCACCTCCCGGGGCCGGGCCCTGCCTCACACCGACCTCAGCCTGGGGATGAAACACAGACAGGAAACGCTCCCTCCCACTGCCCACACACCGAGGGATCTTACAGCCTTTTGTCGTGCTTAAAAAATGATTTGCTTCCCTGGAACCACGCTAAGAAGTTTAGCACGTAGATTTTGAAAAGCCACTGTGTGAGCCATCTACCGCTTTGAAATGAGCAAACAAGAGTGAGCCCTGGGAAGGGTAGCTCTGGCCACGCTTTTTAATTGCTATTTATTGTCCCTTAAAAAGTCTGCTTGCTTCACTTTCAAGTCGCCCTGCCCGCATATTGAAATCGGAAAGTTGAGCAGATGCACCTGGCGACGTGTCCTGGTCTGGCAGCTCCGATTCCATCCTATCCAAAGACTTATTAGGACAGACTGAAGGAGAAGCCACGTGCCTGTGGCACCCTTCAGTCTGGGGCCTTTGCTCATGGCTGTCCCCCTGCCTGAAACCCTGTCCTTCCACTCCCAGCTTGGCTGCTGGCTGGACTCACCTGGGGGCTCTGAGACCACACCTGGCCTGGGCCCCAGTCCAGACCAGTGAAGGCAGAACCTCTGGGGCAGGGGAGGGGGCGAGGGTGTGGTCCCAGCCCCCAGAGGCTTTCACTTTGCAGCCAGAGAGAACCGACCACAGTCTGGCAAGTTCTCGCTCGCCCTACAGCTGTCGGGGTCATTGCTCCCCTCAGAGGACGTCCTGTGTGCTGATGGCACTTGCAGCTCCTGTTGAATGAAGCTCTGAGAGCCATAGCCCTTCGTCTTGTCAGCAGTTTGTCACATGCGCCCACCACAGTGCCTGGGCCTTGGAGGGTCCTCATTAAGCTTTTAGCCACTTTAACTCAATGAATGAACGATATGTGGATGAGAAATGAGTGGCTCTCTGAAAGGACCCGGGTCTGTCGTTAGCACTGGGAATGTCTCCCACGTGGAAAGTGCTCTCCACAGAGAATGGGCAGGAGTGGAGTATACTTAACAGTCTGGGACATCCCAGCTGCCCCAGATTCTCTTGCGTTTGGGCCAGCTGGGGTCAGAGGAAGGTGGGGCCCCTTGGCGCCGGTGGCCTGTTTTCGTAGGGTGGCGCAGGGGTTGTCCCAGGCGGGGCCGGGCTGGGAGGGGTGTGGGCGCGTACAGACAGCTCCTCCGCCGGCCGCCCTGCCCTCGTACTGCCAGGCCCCGTGCGCTGCCTCCCGGTGGGTTCGTGAGCACCTGCCTTCCCTTCCGACAGCCATCCGTGCGTAAGCCCACCACGGGGGAGGTGTTGTGGAGCTGCAAGGCGTGGCTCCCACTCCTGGCTCAGTAGAGTGGGTTTGTGTTGACCCTAAATGTGAAAACAAAGACTCCTCCCTGCACTCCCGCCAAAAGCTGCCGTTTACTGAGAGCTCATTATGTGCCGGGACCTGTGTTAGATGCCTTTTTTGCTTAGACCCCGGCAAGAGGGTCTCCTGCTCTGGCCTGGGCATTTGGGAGGCCCTGAGCCAGACTTTCTCTGGCAGTGTCCCTCCCTCGCAGAGTGAGGATTTCCTAGAGCCAGGGGGCCATGCCCACCCAGCCGGGTGTCTTCCCTTTCCCCAGCCATGAACTAGCTCCCTGGGATGTGTGAATTGCCTCCCCAAAAGCCCCAAGACTGCTTCCAGCACCTGCCTCTGTCTTCCTAAAGGCAGGCTGTGCCCCTGGTGTACGGGCCTCAGACCCATGAAGTGACCAGAATTTGGCTCTTGGCTTTGGTTGTGCTGGCTGGGGCTTCTGTACAGTGGGAAGAAAGGCGACCAGGGACAAAGAACCCCGGGCCCAGAGGCTGGCCCTTGTCTGCCACCCTATTCTGGCTCAGGACTCAAGGAGTCCTAGAATTCCAAATTCACACATCCTTCCAGACCAGCACTGTGCAAGAGTCCACTGCAGCCATGACACATTGTCCATCTGATGCAGTAGCCATGAGCCATGTGTGGCCATTAAACTGCACCTCGTGCAGCTGAGGAATGGGATGTTTAACTGTTCTAAAGTTTACGTAAAATGTAACTAGCACATGTGGTTAGTGGTTGCCATATCGGACAGCGCACTTCCACATTATTAAGGTCTGTGTATCGAGGCAGGAGGAGAGAATGGTATTTCACGTAACGATTTGCTCAGCCCATTGAGACATAGGGTGCATGGGTCTCCGCTCTGTTCCTTGGTCCTGAAAATTTTTCGAACTGTTAACTGCTTTGCAAGCTTCTCATCTAATCAGTAGGACACCCCTCTGAGTTGTTTCTTATCCCCATGACTATGGATGAGAGAGAAAGTAACTTGCCCATCATTGCAGAAGTATCTGGGGGATTTGAGCTGGGATTTGAATGCGTGTCTATCTGGCTCCAAGTTACTAACTACAATGTGTCTGGCCCCGGACCAGCTGTTTTCATCACCATCGTTTAATTTTAACTCTAGTCTTCAGCTCCAGGTCAGAGCAACCTCACTGGCGGTCACCACCCATTCAAAAAGTTATGAATTGTGCCCATAGTTTACAAATGAGGAAACAGCCTCAGGGAGGCATGGGGGCTGAGTGTGGGGAGAGACCACTCAAGTTCCCATGGAAAGCCATAGAGTCAGGGTTCACACACAGGGCTTCTGATCCCAAAAGCCAATGTTTCGAGGAGCTACCGAGCTGGCTGCTTCTCACAGGAGCTGCCTCAAGTTGGCGGATTTCAAAACAAAACGTGTAGGATTTTGTTGAGCTCTGGCTGGAAAGCTGTTTCTTCCCAAAGCTGAGCGTGCTGGCCCCCAAAAGCAGCCAAGTCATGTTCATGACGGCTACGTGGAAAAATTCAGTTTATCCCTCAACCAGTCTGACCAGTTTCAGGCCGGAATTATAAGACGTCTCTGCAGACTGGCTCCCCGAGACACAAGCCCAGGGCACGCACAGCAGGCCTGTTGCTGTCAGGTGACTACGAGGCTCCAGGCAGAGTCTCTACCCATTCATGGCGCGATGCAGGTGGAGGCATTCAGGGCTTAGGTTTACAAGGCAGCACTGACGTGCGGGCAGGACTTTTCCACGCATCTCATCTCATTCAATTCCTACAGCCACCCTGTAAAGCACACGTTTTGCACCTTGACCGTGGAAGGAAAAGCTTATTGAGTTATGCATGCACTCCGTTCCCCCAGCAGTTCCTTCCTGGGAGCTATGTTCCATGCCCTGAACGAGACCCGGTCCCAGTCTTCAGGGGGAAGACAACATAAGAGAAGGAAGCAGCCCTTTACAGGAGACAATGACAGCGTGAGACAAATGCCTTGGCGACATTGCAGACTGAGTGGTTAAGGAAGGGGATTTTGAGCAGAGACTTGCAGGATGGAAACGGACAAGCCTCAGGGCCTCTGTGCCTGCTTTGCTCTACCTACCACTTGCAACGCTCTTACTTTAGAGCAGATGAATTGCAGTGTGAAGGGCCCAGCCTCTTCTTCCCTCTCTGGCCTCGTACAAGTCACCTTTCTTCTCTGGGCCTGTCTCCTCTCCTGTAAATTGAGGGGTTGAACTAAGCAGATCTCAAAGGGCCCCTACAGTTCAACTGCTAGGATGCAGTACATTTGCCTCCCTTCCCAGCAAAAAGCTGCTATCATTCAAATAGGTTTCATGTAATTATAAAATCCCATTTTGGAAAACCTGGGAAGCAGAGAAAAGTTTAAATGAGGAGAAGTCGGCCATAACTATAACTCTCGCCCTGTAAACTCCATAAAAACAGGGACTCTGTCTGGTTTCTCCATTGTCTAACCTGCTCTCACCCCCAGTGGTATAGTGAGTAATATAACAAGAACAATGGTAGTAATAATAAAACAACGGTGATGTTATCAGCTGCAACTAGCATTTATTTAGCACTGGCTGTTAACCAGACCCTCCTATAAACCATTTTTCAGGGAATATTTTATTCAACCTGCACAGTAATTTAGAGACATATATACTTTTTATGTGACACATCTACTATACCTCACTCTACAGATGAGGAAACAACTTCACAGATATTAAGTAACTTGCTCAAGGCCCCGTAGCTCCTATGTAGGGAAACAGGGAGTAGTAGAAGCCCAATAAATATTTAATCAATTGTTTTAAATCCCTTTCCTGGATTAAAACGGTGATGGTAAGACCCTAAACAAAGTCTGCTTGTAAGTTGAGACCAAAGAATGTCCTTGATCCAACTTTGACTCCCAAGTAATTATTATTTATTATTGCCTGTTTGTTTTCCTTTCACCAGTGGGTACATTTTCATAGGAGAAAGTCCTGAAAATACGGATAAGTGTAGAAAAACAAAGTCCCCATATTTCCATTGCCTTCTATCTTGTTAATATTTGGTATATTTCCCCCAGGCTCTTTTCAGTGTAATTTTTTTTTTAACCAGATTACTCAGACCTCAGGCTGCATATGCAATTTACTCTGCTGCGTTTCTTAGTATTCTCTCACGAACATTTCCCATGTTATTATGAACTCTTTATAAACATCCTTTTAATGACCGATGCAGCCTTGCACAGGTGAATCATCTAGTATTTAAAAAGTGAGAACCTACCAGCACATTAGTTTCACCCCTGAAGGATAAGGTAGCCCAGAGTAGTAGTAAAGAGCCAAGAATTTAGGGACAGTCATCCTACCACCTACCAGCTACACACTCTCAGAGGATGAGAATAAGAATACTGATAATACAGGGGTGCCTGGGTGGCTCAGTCGGTTAAGCGTCAAACTCTGGATTTGAGCTCAGGTCATGATCCCTTGGGTTCATGAGATCGAGCCCCATGCTGGGCTCTGCTGACAGTATGGATGCCGCTTGGGATTCTCTCTCTCTCTCTCTCTCTCTCTCTCTCTCTCTCTCTCTGCTCCTCCTCAGTGTTCGTGTGTGTTCACTGTCCCTCATGTGTGTACTCTCTGTCTCTCTCTCTCTCTCTCTCTCTCTCAAAATAAATAAACATAAAAAAAAGAATACCAATAATATAATAACTGCTTCCTACGGTTTACATGAGGCCAGAAGAAGATGAGCCCCTCTAGGGCTCAGTTGGTTGAGCCACTTCGGCCCAAGCCATGATCTCGTTGTTCACAAGTCTGAGGCCTGCGTTGGGCTCTGTGCTGACAGCTCAGAGCCTGGAGCTCCTTCAGATTCTGTGTCTCCCTCTCTCTCTGCCCCTCCTATGCTCTCTCTCGCTCGCTCGCTCTCTCTCAAAAACAAATAAAAACATAAACGTTTTTTTAAAAGATGACATAATCTAAAGCACTTTTTTAATGCTACGATAACTTTTTCTTTAAGTTTATTTATTTTGACAGCTAGAGAGAGAAAAGAGTGCATGCAAGCAGGAGAGGGGCAGAGAGAGAGGAGGAGAGAAAATCCCAAGCAGGCTCCACTAAAGCACTTTGTTAAACGTACACGGTATAGCACGTGTTTGCTCTGGATAACAAGTCATCAATTTTTTCTTGAAAACTGATTCTTTCAGAATGCAGAAGTGGGCTCAAATGTAATCAAACTGGCATCGACGACAGCAAGAGCCCTGAAGGAAAAAGATGACCGAGTCTACTGCGAGCCGGAGCTGCTTTATGAAGGTAAAATGCCTCCTTTCCAGATGCTCAGGGAAGGGGCAGGACCTCATGAATCCCCCGAGGCCACTCAGTACCTCCTTCTGATGCCAGAGAGCTGGGCAGGGACACGGGCAAACGGAAAGGCTCTTGGGGCACCCTGGTGGAAAGCATCTGGGGACAGTTCTCTTTCGTGTATCCTCAAATGCCTCCCAGGAAGGCACTGGGGGTGAGAGTGGTCATTGGGTGACTTTCACAGCTGGCCTCTGGAAAGGATCCGGTTTATTGGAGACTGACTTACTGAACAGGGACAGCTTGTTTGCATTTCTACTTGTACCCTTTGAGACTACCCTGCAGAACAGGGGCCATCAGCTCCATTTTACAGAGGAGAAAATGGTTCACGGAGGCTGGGATCCACACAGCATGTAAAACCCTCCAATAAAAGTCGTACCCGTAAGGTACACAACCTGGGCACCCTCGACAGTGGGGGCTGGGTCATTCTCTGTGACGGGGGCCGTCCTGGGCATTAGGATGTAGAGCAGCATCCCTGGCCTTGACACCAGATGCCCGTAACACCTGCACCTCAAATTGGCACAACCAAAACCATGTGCAGACATTGCCAACGTCCCCTGGGGGCACCGTCACCCTGACTGAGAACCACTGCCCTATGAGCCCAGGAGGCAGGGACCAAGGGACCATGCTCCTGTGCTGAGCGTATCACCAGCCTATGACAAAAGTGTGGCTTAGAGGGGGTCTGTGCTCAACGCAGGCCCGGAACAAGGGTGCTGTGGGGTGGCAGGGAGTGGCTCTGCCTTGCTCTCCTCATCAGCTGCCCCCTGCCAGGTTCAGGCATCTGGAGGGACACCGTCCTGGGGACTTTGTTAGGACGACCCCAGCATTGCCCATAAGAACCCCTGCTGTGAACGGCATCCTGTGGACCTTTGTAACAGGCTCTGTGTGGGACCCCCGCCCCTGGGAGTCTTTAGAAGCGACTGTATAGATCTCGGTCCCAATTCTTAAGGCATCACCCCCATCTCTGCTCACCCGCCACATTGCATGGGCAGATGGAGGCCTAAACATTACGAGTCTTTTTGTATCTGAGAAGAGAATTCTCGTGTATTGTGGCAAACTTGGGCAATGCTGAGAAGTATGGCAGTAGACAACTTGCTCGTAACTCCTCCATCCATGGCAGCCCTTTGGAAGTCCCCACTGCCCTACTATCGGGTGTGGGTTCCTTGGCGTATGCCAGCCCTCTTTTAGAGCTTCCCAGACATCGCCCCATCTCACCCTGACAGTCTCATTAGGTCATCCTTGATGTAGATGAGTTCGCACACGTAAAGCACCTCATTGAGAACCGGCCCCTAGTCAGAGTCCAGCACGGAGTAGAAGTTCCCAGAACAATTCTGGGAGGCAGGTGTCACTGCGTGCTCTTTTTGTTTTAGAGCTGAGGACAGCAAAGCTGAGGATAATTCAGTAACTTGCCCACAGATAGACAGCAGATCAGGATCGGAACTCAGGTTTCTCAGACTCCAAAGCCCTTACCCTATGCATTTATTTTTATTTTTATTTTTTTTTAAATTTATTTCTAGAGAGAGAGCATGAGCAGGGGAGGGTCAGAGGGAGAGGGAGTCACAGACTGAAACAGGCTCCAGGCTCTGAGCTGGCAGTCAGCACAGAGCCCGACGCGGGGCTCGAACCCACGAACCG